>NC_077232.1:102293944-102893944 GCF_027887165.1 Monodelphis domestica
ACTAATTGTAAAATCTTAATGGGCTGACTACTTTTTAGGATGCTAAGATGGATAGAAATTTAAGAATATGTACTGCTGGAGACTTTTCTTCAGTAGAAGGCGTAAAATGCCATCAGGTACTGTGGGCTTTTGCATTGGTGCTTGGCTCCTGTCTCATTTGGAATGCACACTTCAACAAAAGGTATAAGCCAGTGCTGTTAGCATGTTTGATTGCCTGTCGCTACCAATCTTGAGTTAGCCACTGCGAAGCCTGAGTTAGGAATGCTCAGGTTTGCACATACGGCTCTTACCTATTACTGGAAAGAATGAAAATGTAGTGAACCTGCTATGAATGAGGAATTCAGGGAGGAAAATATTTCTTTCAGACTGTCTGCGAATGATGGAATAAATGAAATTTATGGTAGACTAGGATATATGATTTATGTTTTTGCTCACTCTTCATTTAAAAGAGGAAATTAAAACCACACTTCCTCATGATTCAGTCTTTGATCACAGGAGAATAGCTGTTGTAGATTAATTAATATGAACTATATTACCTTTGGTCACCACAGGTGTTGCCTCTAGACCTTTTTTCTGGCAAGAGAGGCCTTGGGGAAAGGCAAGAAGGTTTTTATTCAGAATTCCAAAAGAAAGATTTTGACAGTAGATATTACACAGAGCCCCTTTCCCTTACCCAAAGGAAAAAAATGGATACTTGGTAAAAATAAAAACAATAATAATGATTATTAATAATTATACTATGGTTTATGTTTGCAATATACTTTACATAATTTGATCCTTACACAATAACCCTATGAAATAACCCAGAAAAGAATATTTAATTTTTAAGAAAAAGATCTGAATTTTAGTTGATAAACCTCTTCTGTACTCTGAGACTTTAGTTATGCTATCCTCTGATGCTTGTTATTTTAACCTTAGCAAATCATTTCACCTCCATAAGTCTGTTTCCTCAACTCTTTGTTTTTGAAATTTTAAAATTCATTTAAAAATATTTTATTTTTCTTATACATGTAATAACAATTAACCACATATTTTTTTTTAAGTTTTAAGGTCCTAATTATCTTTCTCTCTCCTATCCCTCTCCCCTCCTGGAGATGGTAAGCAATTTGATCTCTTTTATACTTGTATTATACAATGGTATATAACCAAAAGTCCAAAATAAAAATAGAAATAAACTAAAGTGAAAAATAGTTTGTTTTAAATGCATTCTAATTCCAACAGTTCTTTCTTTGAAGGTGGATGGCACTCTTTGTCGTAAGTCCCTCAGATTGTCCAGGATCATTGTATTGCTGAGAGTAGCTAAATCTTTCACAGTTCATCATCCCACAATATTGGTGTTACTCTGTACAGTGTTCTCCTGGTTCTGCTTGTTTCACTCTGCATCAGTGCATGTAGGTCTTTCCAACTATTTTTGAAATCATACTGTTCATCATTCTTATGGCACAATGGTATTCATCACCATTATATACTTCAATTTGTTCAGCCTTTCTTCAATTGCTGAATATCCCTTTAATTTCCAATTCTTTGCCACTAAAAATAAGTTGCTATAATTATTTTTGTATGAGTAGATCTTTCTTCCTTAAAAAAAATCTCTTTAGGATATAGAACTAATAGTTGTATCATTGGATCAAAAGGTATACACAATTTTATAGCATTTTAGACTTATTTACAAAATGACCTCCACAATGGTTGGATTAATTCATAATTCCACCAACAATGCATTATTGTCCCAATTTTGCCATATCCCTTCCAATATATATCATTTTCCTGTACTTTCATATTGGCCAATCTGATAGGTTGAGGTGCTACCTCAGAGTTATTTTATTTGCATTTCATTAATGTATAGTTGGGAAATCATGAACCCCAGGACTTAGTTCCCCAGAATAACTTTTTTTTTATTTACCAGCATTCTTTTCCTTTCTTTACATTCTTCTTTATGTTATTGTTTATAAGTTTCTGTGACTCCTCTCTCTGTCTCTTCTTTCTCAAGACCATGGCTTGGGTTAGTTAACTCCTTTTTAACTCTAGTTTTTATTTTAATAAAGTTTATAAATATAATAATTGAGTTACTGTATATTAAATTTAATTTTCACACTAATAAAGAGTGATATAGAACATTTTATATGGTTATTGATAATTTTGATTTCTTCATCTGAAAATTGATTGTACATATTCTTTGACCATTTATCAATTGGAAAATGTCTTTTTTCTTATAAATTTGACTTAGTTCTCTATATATTTGAGAAATGACTCTTTTATCAGAGAAATTTATTATAAATTATTTCCCCAAATTTGTTGTTTCCCTTCCAATCTTGGTTATATTCATTTTATTTGAACAAAATTTTCTAAATAAATATAGTCAAAACTACTAATTTTAATTTTGTAATGTTTTCTATCTAACTTTGCTCATAAATTCTTCCTTTTCCAAAAATCTGACAGGTAAACTATTCTGTACTCCCCAATTTACTTATGATGTAATCTTTTATATCTAAATCATATAACTATTTTGACTTTTTTTTTTTGGTATAGGATGTGAGAAATTGATCTATACTTCATTTCTGTCATACTTTTCCTCAGTTTTCCTAGCAGTTATTGTCAAATAGTGAGTTCTTACCCCCAAAACTTGGATCTTTGGGTACAAAAACAGTATTTAGTAAAGTCAATTACCCCCTTTTTATTATATATCTAATCTATTCCTTTGATCTAATGTTCTATTTCTTATCTAGTACTAAATCATTTCAATGATTACTGTTTTATAGTACATTTTAGTGTCTCATATTGCTAGACCACATTCCACTTTTTTTCATCAATTCTCTTGATATTATTGAATTTTTTGTTCTTTCAGATGATTTTGTTATTTTTTTCTAGTTCTATAAAGTAATTTTTGGTCATTTATTTGGTATGGCACTTAATAAGTAAATTAATTTAGTTAAATTGACATTTTTATTATAGTAACTCTATCTATCCATGAGGAATTAATACTTTTTCAATTGTTTAGTTTTGATTTTATTTGTGTGAAAATATTTTGTAATTATGTTCATATAATTCTTGTGTTTGTCTTGGAAAGTAGATTCCCAAGTGTGTAGAGTGTTTTTAAATGGAATTTCTCTTTCTATCTCTTGCTGCTAGATTTTGTTGTCAACATATAGAAATGCTGATGATTTATGTGGTATGAAAGGGAATTTTTTTTATCTTAACTTAATCAATCAAGTGTTTAGAGTGCCCACCTTTCACATTTAGTTAGTTATCCTTTTACTAGGAAAGGATGTTCACACTCTCAAAAGACTGGAAGTGAATCCCACAAGAACTGCCCATGGGGCAGTGCCATGCAACTTAAGAAACTATGATTGGTTCCTGAGATGTGATAGACCAGCCCATAGTGAGAGGAAGTAGAAACCATAGAGACAGGAAGTGATATGGAAAAAGGGCCTATAAAAGGCAAGACTGAAGTGCTGAGCAGGGACTTCAGTGTTGGATTTGTTCTGGGTTGGAGCTCTCTGCATTGGGAAGGAGTTCAGCTTTGGTGACTCACGTGGGTTGAAGAGACTTTTGAGGACTTCCACCTGGAGATTTGAAGTTTGTCGGGGGTGTGAGCTGCATTTCTTTGGAGCAGACTTATAGTGGTAGGCTAGAAAGTTCCTTATTACCTTCCTATATTTCCTCTTTACTATCTCCACCTTGTTGTAATAAAGCAATTAAAGCTACTAACATCCTTGTGACTTAAGAGTTAATTTTTTATAAATAGTGACCACAACAACTTTTTATAACTCTTAATTTGACCAAAACTCTTTTTAATTCTTACAGTGGGTTTATTTAGTATTCTACAACTTTGCTAATGTTATTGATTATTTCAATTAATTTTTTATTTTATTCTCTATGAGTCTCTAAGTATACCATTATATCATCTGCAAAGAGTAACAGCCTAGTTTCTTCAATGCTTACTTTAATTCCTCCATTTTCTTTTTCTTTTCTTATTATTGAAGCTAGTGTTTCTAATACAATACTAAATAGTAGGGCTGATAATGGGCAATCTTGCTTCACTCCTGATCTTCTTGGGAAGGCTTCTAACTTTTCCCCAATGTAAATGATACTTGCTGATGTTTTTAGGTAGTTACCATTAGATTTAAAGGAATGACCCATTTATTCCTATGCTTGCTAGTATTTTTTAATATGAATGGGTGTTTTATCTTGTCAAATGCTTTTTCTGCATCTGTTGACATAATAATGTAATTTCTGTTGGTTTGTTATTGGTATTGTCTATTATGCATATAGTTTTCCTAACATTAAACCAGCCCTGCATTCTAGCACAAAAACCTACCTAAGCATAGTGAATGATCCTTGTGATATATTGCTGTAGGATCATTACTATTATTTTCTTTAAAATGTTTGAATTTATTATGGTTTTTAAAATGTTTTACACTAATATAACTGGCCTATGATTTTATTTTTCCATTTTTGCTCTTTTTTAGGTATTTGCATTATATTTGTGTCAAAAAAAGGTTTTTTTTGGTAAGATTTCTTCTTCACCTATTTTCTGAAATAGCTAATATAGTAATGGAATTAATTATTCTTTGAATGTTTGATGGAATTCACTTGTGAATCCATTTGGCCCAAGGGATTTATTCTTAGAGATTTCACTGATAGCTTCTTCAATATCATTTTTCTTAGATGGAATTATTTAAGTATTCTATTTCCTTTTTTGGTTATCTATGTAATTTGTATTTTTGTAATTATTCATCCATTTCATTTATATTATCAGATTTATATAACTGAGGAAAGTAACTCCTAATTGCTTTAATTTCTTCTTCATTGGTGGCAAATATAAGAGCCAGAATGTAAGGGGTAAAAATAAAAGAGTTGGGCTAAATATATGAGTGTGGTAACCAGGAATTATTACTCAATTCCAAATGACTTTTTATGGTATTTTATATACAAAAGGAGAAAGTAAAAGTAAGAAAATCAGAGAAAGTAGATAGTTACTATGGCCTGGTTTGAACCATGCAGGGCTTAAGAGACCCTAGCACAAGGGGTTCAGAGGCAAATTAAACAAGGGTTTTAGCCACAAGGCCTCCTCCAAGATGAGGGGCCTCTCTGGAGGCTAGTACCTCCAGAAAAAGCCAGAGAAAGGAGTCAGTCTTTTTCACTCATCCACATGGTAGTTCTAAGGGAAAATAGAAAACAGTCCAAGGTCTTCAGCTGGTGTTCCTCTAGAGTCAAGTTGAACGCACCAGGTCTCCTCATAGGAAGTTCTTGGTACTTTTAAAGACCATTCCTTTCACCACTTCCTGTGCCTTCCTTCCACTTTTATGTGGACAAATTATAGCTATAGTTTTGTTTAGAACTGCCCAGGGGGAAGTCATTGGGTTCTGATTTGTCACCCACTTTCACACATGTAGGTCACAGACCTCCCCCACTTAAAGATAAGTGGGGTGCATACACTTCTGGTGATTAAATCTAAAAATGGGCAGGGGAGAGTTAATCACATCTTTACACAAATTCACCCTTTTAATTAAAAAATACTTACGTATTTTTCCATGATTCCATTGTTCATGTTTTTTCCCTTCCTTATTCCTTTTCCCCAAACTGTCCTAGATCTGACAAGCAATTCCACTGCATTATTAATGTATTTACTCAATACCTATTTCCATATTATTCATTTTTTGTAATAATCTTTTAAAAATCAAGTCCTGACATCAAATACTCATATAAACAAGTGAAAAGTAAAATGTTTTCCTTTTGCATTTCTACTCCCACAATTACTTCTCTCAATGTGGGTAGCATTCTATCTTATAAGTCCCTCAGGACTGTCCTGGATCATTGCATTGCCATCAGTGGTGATGTCAGTCACATATGATCATCCTACAATGTTTCAGTATCTATGTACAATGTTCCCCTGGTTTTTCTCATTTCACTCTACATCAGTTTGTGGAGATCTTTTCAACTCCTATGGAAATCAAGAAGCTTGTCATTCCTTGTTGTTCAGTAATGTTCCATCACTTTATTATTCCTTTAAGCACAAGAGTATTCCATCATCAATATATACCACAATTTATTCAGCCATTACCCAATTGAGAGACACTACCTCATTTTCCAATTTTTTGCCACCACAAAGAGCATGACTATGAATATTTTTGTACATGTATTTTCCTTATTTTCTCTGAGGTAATGGTATGACTGGATCAAAAGGCATATATTCTTTTAAAACTCTTTGGGCATAATTCTATATTGCCTTCCAGAATGATTGGATTACCCTTTTCATTTTTGATGCTATTAATTTGATCTTCTTTTTCACTTTTTAAAATGAAATTAATACTCTCTATTTTATTATTTTTTCTCTTAAAACCAACTCTTAATTCATTTACTAGTTCAATGGTTCTCTCACTATCAGTTTTGTTCATTTCTCCTTTGATTTCTAGGATTTCCAATTTAGTCTCAATTGGGGATTTTTAATTTGTTCTTTTTCAAGTTTTTCTTTTTTAGTTTTGTGCACAGTTCATTGATCTGCCTTTTCTCTATTTTATTGATGATTTAGTTATATAATTTTCCCTCAAATATTGCATTGACTGTATCCCATAATTTTTGATATCTTGTCTCATTATATTTCTTTTAAATAAAAATTAATTTTTCTATAATTTGTTATTTTACCCACTCCTTTTTTAGAATTAATTAGTTTATCTTTTAATTAAAATTTTTATTTATCTTTTCATGGACCTTTATTAATTATAGATGTTTTTGTTATCTGAAAAGGATATTTTTATTATTTCTGCTATGTTTGGAATTTATTTGTCAATCTTTTATGAACTAACACATGGTCAATTTTTGTAGGTGCCAGGTACTAATGAAAAGAAGGGATATTACTTTCTATTTCCATTAAATTTTCTTCGTGGATATATTAAATCTAACATCTAAAATATCATTCACTTCCTTAATGTTTATTTTTTGGTTACACTTATCTAGATCTGAGAGGGGAAAGTTTAGGAACCCCATTTACTGTCTATCTTTACATGAAACTCATTAGACTTCTTTAAACATTTGGAGAATATACTATTTGATGAATATATATATTTAGTATTTATATTAATCCATTGTCCATGATACTTTTTATTAAGATATAATTTCCTTTCTTATGTCTTTAAAATAAGATCCTTTTCCCCCCTATAGCTTTGTCAGACCATTATCGTTACTCTTTTTTATGTTTGTTTTTTACTTCAGCTTAAGCACAATAAACTTTGCTCTAGTCCCTTAACTTTACTTTGTATTCCTGATATGTCATTGTCCCAAATGTGTTTCTTATTATCAATATATCACAGGAATCTCATTTTAATCCTCTTTGCCATTTACTTTCATTTTATGACTGAGATCATCTTGTTCACATTCACAGTTATGGTTATCACCTTTGCATTCCCCTCTATCTCATTTTCCCTTTTAATCTTGTTTTTTCTTTCTCCTTTCACTCTGTTCTTTCTCATGTGTTTTGCTTTTAAATTCTATCCCCTCCAAATTCTCTATAGTGTCAGATAGAATTCTTTACCCAAATAAGCATGACTTTT
Source organism: Monodelphis domestica (assembly GCF_027887165.1). Classification (NCBI taxonomy): domain Eukaryota; kingdom Metazoa; phylum Chordata; class Mammalia; order Didelphimorphia; family Didelphidae; genus Monodelphis; species Monodelphis domestica. The sequence goes on from NC_077232.1 coordinate 102,301,495, forward strand.
ATTCCTTCTCTGAGCCAATTTCAGTGAAAGTAAGTTTTAAGCTTTGCCCATCACCACCCTCATCCTCCCCTCTAATAGATTTTTTGTGCCTCTTTAGGTGACATAATTTACCCCATTCTACATTTCCCTTCCCTTTTCTTTCAGTGCAATCTTCTTTTTCACTCATTGATTTTTTTCCATATCATGTCATCTTAATCAACTTTTTTCTATACTCTTTATCTATGTATGCTCCTTTTACTTGCTCTAATACTGATTAAAATTATGAGTTACAAATATTATGTTTCCATGTAGGAATATAAAAAGTTTTACCTCATCATATCTCTTAAATTTCCTTTTTCTTATTTATCTTTTTATGCTTCTCTTGAATCTTTTATTTGAACATCAAAATTTCTGTTTAGGTCTAGTGTTTTTCACCAGGAATTCTTGGAAATGTTCCCTATTGTTAAAAGGCCATTTCTCTCCCCATCCCCCCAATTACTCAGTTTTGCTGGTTGGGTGTTCCTGGATTGTAAACCTAGTTCTTTTGCCTTCTGGAATATCATATCCCAAGCCTTTTAATCCTTTAATGTGGAAGCAGCTAAGTCCTGTATAATACTTACTATAGCTCCATGATATTTACATTTTTCTTTCTAGATGCTTGTATTTTCTTCTTGCCGTAGGAGCACTTGGATTTGGATATAATAGTCCTTGATGTTGCCATTTGGGGAATAATTTTGGGAGGTGATCAGTGAATTCTTTCAATTTCTATTATACCCTGTTGTTATAGAATATAAAGGCATTTTTCTTTGATAATTTCTTGTAATTTAATGTCCACGATTTTTTAAAATTTTGACTTTCAGATAGCTCAATACTTTTAAAGATAGTCTCTTCTGGATCTATATTCTGGTCTGTTTTCTTATCAATGGAGTATTTCATGTTTTCTTCTATTTTTAAATTTTCTTTTGAATTTGCTTCATTGTTTCTTGATATCTCACAAAATTATTCACTTCTACTTGTCCAAATCTAATTTTTAAAAAAATTATTTTCTTCAGTGAGCCTTTAAGCCTTTTTTCCCCATTTAGTGTATTCCACTTAAAAACAACAACAACAACAACTCTTTTCCTCATTGATTTTTGTGCCTCTTTTTCTATTTCGCCAATTCTGTTTTTTAGGCTGTTATTTTCTTTTTGCATTACTTTCATTTCTCTTCTCTATTTTTCCTCTGCCTCTCTTAATTGGTTTAAAAAAATTTTAACTCATCTAGAGCCTGAGAACCAATTTATATTTTTCTTTGAAGTTTTGCATGCAGTTGCTTTTATTTCCCTCTCCCCTTCTGAGTCTGTGCCTTGCTCTTCATTTTCTGTATGGTTTTCTATGGTTAGGCATTTTTTTTAATATTTGGTCATTTCTCTAGCCTTTTTCTTGACTTTTTACTTTTATTTTAAAGATAGGCTTTGTCCTAAGAGTGGAGGGGGGCACTTTTAAACTTCAGTGTTTCCTTGTTGCTCACTCTAATTCTGGGTTTCTTCATGTAACAGTTCTTCCAAGGTAGTATGATAGCCTATGGACTGGGAGCTCTGAAAGCCACCTCCTACTGTTTGTCTCCCCCCCCCTCACCCCCGAACTGCTAATGACTTGCAGGATTCAGAGCACTGTGAAATATCTTGAGCTGGGGTTCATGTCTTCACTGATGACTTAGGGAAGGGTTCTGGGCCTTCCCTGGGGCTTTTACCAGTTAGACACACTGTCACCTGCCTAGAACTGTGCTTGAGACCAGTTTGTCTTTGAACAGGAGCTCAGAGTCACAATTTGGACCTTCACCCGTTAGGTATATCATGGTCTGCTAGACTCCCTTGTGATAGGGCTTAGAACTTCAAGAGGCTGGTGTGGGGTGCTCTGCTATTGACTTAGACATGATTCCCTAAATGCCACTTTTCATGAGTGTTTCCACCATTTAATGATATTTTATATAGGGATACTGGGTCCAAATATTCCCTTTTAAGGGATATAAACATCTCAAGAAAGGAAAACAGGAAAAAGTTTAAAAAGTTGAATAATTGTGCCACTTCATGCCTCATGTTCAACATTATTTCCTCATCTTTTATGTACTAAGTCCTGTAGGAGAGGGCAAAGAAAAATAAAACAATAGTCCTTCCTTCAAAAAGCTTACAGTTTCATTGGATGTGTATGTATACATATATACATAAATGAAAATATACAGTAAGATGCATATAAAATATAGGCATACATATTTAAACATATGTATATATGTATGTATATAGTATATATGTATATATAATACACAAAATATATAAGTACATATATAATAGATATGTTGCATTGTATATATAACTCATGTACACATATTATATATGTTGATAATAAGATTAGCTTATATTATGTTTTATAAAACAAAATATAATTTATATACCTTGCTACATTGTAATGTACTATTATACTATACTAGCTATGCTATGCTATACTATGCTATGCTATTTTATTATATCATATCATATCATATTATGTTATGTTACATTACATTATATTATGTTATGTTATGTTATGTTATAGTAATCATATTTTATTTCTAGTAATCAGAATACCAAGCAGACATTAAGAAGTGCTAAGAGAGGAGAGGTATAACCTGAGTATTATAAAATCATAGTGTGGGCAGGGTATATATGGAGTAGAAAAGATTACTTCAGCCTGAGAGGAAGATCAGAAATCAGGGAAAATTTGACGGACTAGGTGGAATTTGATCTGGTCTTGAAGGACAGGTAGGATTTTAACAGAAAACAATGGAGGAGATGAGCTTGTTAATTGAGAGAAGAATTACAAATGAAAATAAAGAGGCAGAATAGTATGGGGTATGTTGCAAGGAAAGAATAATTCAGTATAGCAAGAGAAATGAGTGCTTAAAGAGGATGAGGAGAGATGAATGTAAGAATTGGCTATCTATAGATTATGGTGGTTTCTGATGGGTAGAATAAGGACCTCATAATTAATTTATCCGTCCCTCCTCCTGACTGCATTAGCCAGGTTGTAAAAACTATATGCAAATGAAAAACAAAACATTACAAAATTCTCTAGAATAGTTATTGAATGGAAAACAGACATGAGGAAGACCAGGAATTTCCACGTTGGAAGACTGCATAAAAAAGGAAGTGCATATTAGCAGTAGCAATAACAGGTTCAAGGTAAATGCTTTGCATTTCCACAGTAAATTTAGGAGCAAAAACAGGTATATGTTAGAGAAAAAGGACAACACATTCTTAGATAAAATGCGGAAGGAAATGAGTCAGCTCCTTAGTAGGGAATAAGATAAAGATGAGTTGGAACTAGAAACTCTGGACCTACATTGGACATATGACATGACTGGGGAATTTTTTAAACATGATAGATAAGTTTTTAGGGACTATGACTGAACATTTGGGTACAAAGGGAGATGAAATCATTGGAAACTGGGATTTCTTAGATATAGTATTTTCCTAGAGTCAAAGAGATGAGAATCTTCTCTAGTTTTTACATGTTTTTAGTAAACAGTTAATATTTTGAAAGTCTGATCCTTGCAGGAAATTGGGAACAGCATACAGAAAAATAAATCAAATTCTGATATTCTATGGAGACTTTAGGTTGATATCAATAAAGCAGGGAAATTATTATGAAAGAATGGTCTCCAAACTAAATAAGATTTATCTGTTGGAAGAAAGCCATCTAAAGAATCCATGGCCATCTGAGTTAGAGAATTCTTTTTTGTTATGCCAAATCCAAATTTGCTTTATCTTGACTTTTGCCTATGGATGGCAAGATAGCACAGTGATAGTGTTCTGGACCTGGAGTCAGGAAGACTTGAGTTTGAATCTGACCTTTGTGCTTACTAATTGTATTACCCTGGGAAAGTCACTTAATTCTGTTAGCCTTAGCTTCCTCATCTGTAAAATGAGCTGGGGCAATCTACTGCAATATCTTTGCCAAGAAAATTCCAAATGGGGTCATGAAGTGTCTGACATGATTGAAAATGATTTTAAAAAACCCAACAACTTGTAGCTATTATTCCTAATTCTGCCCTATGACAAAAGGCAGAATAAATCCAATTCTTATTCTCCATGTCAGTCTTTCAAATAATTAAAAACAGACATATATATATATATATATATATATTCATATATTCACTAGTGCCTTTCCTAAAATATAATTATGGGGCAGTTAGGGGGCTCAGTGGATTGAGAGCTAGGTCCAGAGATGGGAGGTCATTGGTTCAAATCTGGCCTCAGACACTTCCTAGCTGTATGACCCTGGGCAAGTCACTTAACCCTCATTCCCAAGCTCTTACTGCTCTTCTGCCTTAGAACTAAAATACAGTATTGATTCCAAGATGGAAAGTAAGGATTTTTTTTTTTAAAGAAAGGATAGAGACTTATCAGGATAGAAGATCCTGCCACTGTTAGCTTCTTCAATATAGATGCTTTTAAATTCAGCCTAAAATAAAGGTGTTTTTTTAATGCTATATTATTTTGTTGGTGTATATTTATATAAGTGTAACAAGAGTTATTATATTTTCATGTCTTCTCCATTGTATAAACTGTTTCCTGGAATCTCATTATGAGACTTTGCATTTTTCCCTATTTAATTTTGTTATATTTAACCCATTGTTCTAGTTTGGAAAGATCTTTTTTTTTTTGATCCTGTTGCTGTTGTTACAACATATTATATTTTAGCTTAAATAATTCCTGAATTTGATAGGCAATATCTATGCAGGAATATGTTAGCAAATGTTTAATAAGTAGTTCTCTGGAGATTAAAAAACGGCTTGGGAGAGGCACTTTTAAGTGTGATTTGCATTATTAATATTTTCTCCCATCCTTTCCAAAGCCCAGAAGATCAACAAAACAACAGTCTAATTCCTGATTTGTAGTATTTGTTGATTTCTGAAGAATAGATGCTCTTATTAAAAAGTTAACACTCAGCTTTTGTGAGCCATAGGAGCTGACTCTAAGAATCTCCTGCATCTCTGCCTTTAGCCAAATTATTGTAAAAAAAAAAATTAAACAGTATTAGAACAAGGATGGATGGTTTATTCTACCAGAGACTGCCAACCAATTGAATATCATCTCACAGGATCTTTATCATCTCTGGTTAAAAGATGAAGAGGGTCTAAAACAGGCTAATAGAGGAGAGGGGACAGAAAGGCAATGTGCATAACATGCCATCTTCTCACCAGAGCCTTTCCCACCTTGAAGAGAATATAGAACACCATGTCCTCTCTCTTAAAGCTAAAAGCCAGAAGACTAGTATCTATTTTCTCTGAAATTCCTCAAACCACTTCCTTTACACAGAATCATAGCATTGAGTCATCAATACCAATACAGATGGAGAGTCTTATGTGAATGTCCTTTGATTTCCTAGTTATAGGATTCTTTGTGGTGATAAACTCCGTATCACCTTGTGAGGCAGTGGGGCAGTGGGCTGGAAAACGAGGAATAGTTAAAAATGATACTAAGATTTTGAGCAAAATACTTTTGTAAATATCAGATAAAAATGCCTGGCCAAAGTCGGTCACAAGCAGAGAATATAGAAAAGTCCTAGATTTATACCTTAAACCTAATTTCTTCCAGACAGAGGCAATTACCATTTCCTAAGAGGTGATATTGCTTAGGCTACAGCTTTTCTGTAAAGAGTTTAATGCCTTTGCCCCAGAGTTTCCCATTCCCCCCAAGAGGGGAGTCTCTTGAAAATTTGATTAAAAGCAGTTTAAGAGTTTTTAATACTGATTAATTAACCCATTTATTTCTGTAGGGTTATTTGACTGAAGTTTTTATTTTTTAAAGTTCCCACTATATATTATCTTTGCTGTATACTATCCTTGGCTAGACTGAAATCTGGTTTTAATTTGATAAAAATGCTCAGGGAAATGACATAAGTGCTGATTCCTGTTGTAAGCTTTAGGCATTTTGGACAGGAGAAGCATTAATCTCTGAAAGAGAACAATCTTCAGCATCCTGCTGGACATTTAGTTTCTACTTGATGATTCCATTGTCAGCTCAGATGCAACATATGTAAAATAAAATTCATCATCTTTTCCTCAACATATTATTAGAAATCCACTATTAAGTTTGAGGTAAGAGGAGAAACCATTAATCAAAATGAACATTTCCTAGTCCAGGACCACAATTCAAACACTGATATTTTTACCCAGTGTGAAAATATCCTCCTTGTGCCAATGTGAACTCCACAGTAATAAAACACATTGTTTGGAGACAGAGGTCTTGAATTTTAATTCCACTCAAATCATTTGAGGTCAAGGTGACTCTAGAAAAATCATGGTAGCTCTCAGAGACTCAGTTCCTTCATTTGAAAAATGAGGTAGTTATGACAAGATAATCTACAAGGTTTTTTCTTGTTTTTCATCCCATAATGTAGCCTACTACCTACTGCTTTGAAGTCCAAATTTAGGTGCCATTTTGTTCAGATACTATATTCTGGTGATACCAAACAACCTTGCTTCCCATACCAATTCTCTGATCAAAGATCTAAAGAAGAAATCTAGTAAAAGCAAAAAGTATGTATACAGTTAAGAAGCTACAAGCCCTTGTGCAGTAGCCAATGCCATCTCACCTGCCAGAAATATTCATTTAAAAAAATTTCTGAGTCAGGAAGTCATAAATAGAAATAGTGGTCTGAGGAGTTAAAGATAGATGGATGTCTTTTCAGAAGATCTTGGTTGTATTCACATATTTCCCTGCAACTCATTAGGAAATCTTAATTGAACCACTTTCCTGTCATCATCTCAGGGACTGAGAATAAGGATAATTATGATTGCCCTTTACTTTACCCTTTCCTTCTTTCATAGGGATGTTCAGAGTTCTTATGAAGATTAATAAGCTAATGCCTGTAAGGAGCTCTGTGTGTGACAGAAGAGAGGATCTAGCAAAGGATAGTTGATTATTATGGGGAAAATGGATCCAGAAAAGGAAGTGAACTATTGATATAGGCGTAGGTTGGATTATATGACCTTTCAGTCTCCCACTGCATCTCCAATTCTGATTTTATGATTCTTTTTCTAGGATAAATATTTCTAACAATCCTTCCATGGAACTGCTTCAAGGTCTCTCTTCATTTTGACTATTCTACAGAGAAACTGCAGATAGTCAGTATCCCCTCCATAATATGGTGAATAGAACTAAACCCAATACTTCAGACTCACAGAATCCAAGAATTATAAGGGACCACAAAGAACAGCTAGTCTAACCTTTTTTTTTTGTCAGAAAACAGATCCTGTCTACAGCATCCCTAACAGGAGTTCATCCAAGCTTTGATTGAGGACCTTCAATGAGAGAGAACCTACTATGTCCAAAGGAACCATTCTATTTTTGAATATATCCACTTGTGATGAAGTTTCTCCACATATCAAGCCTAGAACTGCCAGTCCACTTGGCAACTGCCAATCATTGCTATTAATTCCTACATCTGGGTCCAAGCAGAAATCTAATCCCTCTTCCACATGACAGCCCATCAGATAGTGAAGACAGCTAACAAACTCTATCTAAAGTTTTCACTTCTCCAGGTGAAATAGTCCGGTTTATTAAAAATATTCTACTTGATATACTTTCCATCCTAATCTAACTCTAGCCCCTGTCTTTTTAAAATTAGAATTTGCTTGTCTTTGTTTTGCTAAAGTGCCTAGAATTGAGCATAGCACTACAGAGGTGGACTGATCAAAATAGAAAAGAGAACTATTAATCTCTTCCTTTTGTATACCATGACTTTCTTAATGCACTTTATGATTGAATGAATGCTTTTGGCTGTTACATATTGTTCTTGAGTCACATTGAATCCTTATATTTGTTTCACTAAAAAGCTACAGATTTGTTTGCCAAACAAACAAACAACAACAATAACAACAAAACCATTTGACTAAACCCACCTATCTAGAGGATCTCCTTTGTGGCTTTTTCAACTTTACTTGTCTATAGTCCTCAAGTTTCCAGTGAAAATAAGACTTGTATTTTCTTATTACTTTTTCAAGGCCAAGCTTGGCCAATATCTTTCCACAATGCTGTTTTATTTTTACTTCTTTGTATTATTATAATTGTATGCTTTTTACTTGATTCTGCATAATTTCCTGTAGAAGATCAAGTCTTCCTACTTTTCTGAATTTCTGAATTTCATCATTTCTAATTCAATAATATTCATTGTGTTACATTCATGTTCTACTTAACCATGTTCTATTCTTTGGGCATCTGCCATTTCTAATTTCTTGTCACCACAAACAGTACTACTGTGAAGAAGGATCAGAACTAAACCTCTAATTTCCAGATGAAAAACTACCCATATAAAATGACACTTTCTTTTCAACTTATATAGTCTTATATAGTTGATTAGAGCCTTTTGGCTTGCTCAAGATCACATGGTCTTATTGAGAGTTTAGAAGACTATGTAGGTATGGTACATGACTAATCAAAATATATGATCTGAAAGGTACTTAGTTGCGCAGACATCAGGATGGGAGGAATATGAATCAGTACTAACCGTAGACCTGGTTTCATAATGCATGACCAGGAAGGGAATGATAGCAGGTGGGACCTGGTTATAATTTCACATGCTCTAAAAACCACAATTCCTTTATCAAAAGAAATAATTCTTTAAGGAGAGGACTTTCAAATGCTTAGAAAGGTCAATATGGGATTGGACTCTAGGAGGCCTTTCAGCAGTGACTTTTGAATAATGGCCCCAGACTTCTGTCCTTATCTGTCTACACATCCTACAATAGAAAAGATTCTCATGCTTGTTTTTAAGACTTAGAGAAATGACTTCTCATGATTAGCCTGCTTTAAAGTGACAACTGATCTTATAGGAAAAATGCACTTCACTGATTTTTTCTCATATCTCATCTACTACCCTATTTCCATATTCTCCTTGTCCTACCTCAGAACAAAAATGGAGAAAGCATTTCCAAACTATTGAAGACAAATGAAAAAGAATGAAATAAGTCTTCAAGCTGTTGTATCTTTTAATATATTTTCCCAGAAGCTCAGGTAAAAAAGGAATAGAGGGGAATGTTTTTTTCATACTCATTTTTTTAAAATGGAGGAATGCCATAAAAAAAAGGAGACCATTGCTCTAGAGCATTGACCAGAAGGTAGAATAATCTTCTTTCTTCTCTCTGATGCCCTATACTTTGCCTTTTTTTCTTTCTTTACTCTACCTCTTGCTTTTGGGATTTCTACTTGTTCTTGCTCAGGAATAAGCTTTAAATGAGGGGCTGGTAAGCAAAGAAAGAGCTAGTAGTTAAGTAACCAGTCAAGATAGCAAGAAAATATGGGCCTCCTGTTGACCAGGCATATATCTCCAGAGTTGCAAGTATGGGAGTTCTAAATAGCCCCTCAGAACTGTTTTTTTTTTTGAAATTTTATTTAATTAATTAATTTAGAATATTTTTCCATGGTTACAAGATTCACGTTCTTTCCCTCTCCTCCCCGCTCCTGTACCTGATGCACAATTCCACTGGGTTTTACATGTGCCATTGATCAAAACCTATTTCATATTATTGATTTTTGCACTAGAGTGATTGTTTAGAGTCTACATTCCTAATCATATCCCCATCGACCCATGTCTTCAAGCAGTTGCTGTTCTGTGTTTCTCTTCCCACAGTTCTTCCTCTGAATGTGGATAGTGTTCTTTCTCATAAGTCCCTCAGAACTGATATTTTATCTTCAGTGTGCATTGAGATTTAATATGAAGAGATATTTTTTGATACTCAGTATGAAGGTATATCCTATTAGTGAAGAGGACAGAAAATTTGAAGGAATCTTACATGTTTATTCTAACTAAATTTCCTCCAACCTCTATACTGACTTTCAAAATGCTAGCTAGTGCTTTATTCCTATGGCCTAAAGCTTCTTGGTCTCTATTAAAATACTAATGCTCTGGGGAAGAATAACACTTCAAGCCTTTTTCAGTAATTCATACCCATAATGGATGAGTTTAGCAGAAGTTTTCCACTGAACACCTGGTCATTTTTGACAAGAAGGAGGAAGGCAAACTTGAACAAAACAAATAGAAGGTTTCCCTGAGGGATAAAAGGGTAACAAAAGTCTATAGAAACTAGAAAGTGGAAAACAAATGTAATGCCTTTGAGTAGTCAACTGCCAAGTGCCTATCACTTTTCACTGTGACCTTGTTGCCCTGATGTTCTTTCTTTGCTCCACTAATGTAAGCTTTCTTTTTCTCAGGGCCCTGTTCCAAGTTCTTAAGAAGAATCTATAAACTCATTGAAACTATATAGACTTAATGGCCATAGCTCCCTTCTCAAATAAAATTTGCCTTTTGATAGCTGTCTTTGATAAGTTAACCAAAATGCTAGTTATAGGCATCTCATGCACCTGTGCAGGGCCAATGGAGGCCATCTTTGCCCAGCTCTATAATAAAATGTTCATTTTGGCAGTTGCTTCCTCTATTTGAGAAGAAAGATAGCCACAAGAATAGAGAGAATATATCTCTGCTCTTGACAAGGTTTCACTAGAACAGAAGTTTTTAACTTGGAAACATTGAATTATTATTATTTGATAGTTATTTTTACATATAATTGTGTTTTTTTGTAATGATACTCATTTTATTTGAAGACTGAAAATATTCTTCTGAGAAGGGTTAATAGACTCCACCACACCTAATAGGTCTGAGATGTGTGTAAAAGGGAAAGGATCCCTTTCACTAAGGGAACAGAGGTTTTGTTGTTTGTTGGTTTTTTTAAAAATTTGCATTGTTTGAGACAACTAGAAATGGAGGCTGTCTGTTATACTTGGGAGCCAGTAGAACTATGTGTAAATACAAGTCCTAGTTATCATTAGCTCTAAATCTTTGAGAAAGATGAATAATTTATTAGAGCCTCAGTATCTTCAATTGTACAATATGGGTAATGATATTTGTTTTACTGCATTATTGGAGGATGAAATAAGAAAAATGTCATAAAGTTTCAGTGATGACTTATGGACTATATCCCATCACTCCTCCTTCCCCATCCACCCCTATAGTACCCCTTATTAATCTATTTGTATATTTAAGAAATTAACAAATGAAAGGAATGGACTAGAACCATGTTGGCAAACCTATAGCACATGTGCCAGAGTGAACCAGAAAGGGTTTCTCCATTCGCCCTCTCCTTATGTTCTTGAGGACATTCCTCACTTCACCCACTCCTCTGCCCAGAAGCCCAATGGGAGTCCTTCCTTCCTCTATTGTCTGGGGTACAGCAGGGGCTCACACGTGGTATAAAGATTGCAGTTTAGGCACTTGGTCTCTAAAAGGCTTGCCATTACTGCAACAGGATGCAAATTCATAGAGTAATTCCCTAACATAGACTCTGTCCTAGAATGATGAATTCATCTATGTAATAATTTATTTTCTTTGTCTCTCTTATCAATAGTCTTTGTTGAATGATTCCGGGGGGGGGGGGGAAGGAGGAACAGCTAGAATTATTTTCAAAAAATCTGAGCCAAAAACATTTTCCTAAAATAAGACATCTACCAATCCCTTTTTATCTTTGCATTTAGTTTTCTTTTCTCTATAAAGCAGGGAATCTACTTTTGTTTTGGAAGAATAGTGTGACAGTTACACAGTTGCTTACATTCTTGCCTTATGCACTCTTTGTAAGGCTATCATTTTCATTGAGCTCAAAGGGTATGGTGTTGTAGTTAAAGCCCTTTCTGTTTCATCACCAGGGAATTCATATACTCAATAAATTTTGCAGATCATTGGTTGTTTCTAATACCATGTGCTTCACCTGTTTGACCTTAATGATTTAATTCAACAACTTTTATTCAGCAACTATTGTGTGCAAGGCACAACGTAACATGATGGGAAGAATAGAGGATCTCAAATAAAGTAATTCTGGATTCAAATCCCAATGCTGATTTAACTACTTAAAATTTATGTGATCTTGTATAAGCAACTTAACCAATCTCTCTGAGCCTCAATTGCCTCATTTGTAAAATGGTGAATATATCAGATCATCTTTAAAGTTACTTTTTATTATAAAACTGTGAATGTATGTGAGAAGGTATGGGAATATAAAGATGAAAAAAGGATATTTCCTTTCTTAAAGAGTTTGCAGTGTAGTTGACAACTCAAAAAGTGCTGAATTAAAATCCAGTTTTAGACATTTACTGACTATGTATCCCTCAGCAAATCATTTAACATTGATCTGCCTCAGTTTCCTCATTAAAATAATAATAATATCCCCTACCTTTTAGGTTTGGGATGAGGATTAAATGAGATATTTGCAAAATGCTTTGCAAATCTTAAAGGCTTATATAAATATTAACTGTTGTCATTTATTGGAAAGACATCCAAAAATAAAGTATAAGATGATATAAAAGTATAGAGGGGAGGTTCAGAAAGATCCTAGGGATCTTTCTTTAGGGATCTTTGGGAGATCCTAGGTTTAAATTTGACCTCAGACATTTCCTAGCTTTTTTGACCCTGGGCAAGTTACTTAAATCCCATTATCACTCTTCTGTCTTAGAGCCAATACATAGTATTGATAATAAGACAGAAGGTGATGTTTTTTTTTTAAAGAAAGTTACTTTAGTAATAGGGAAGAATACAATAGTAAATAACCATTATTACCTAATGTTCAATAAACTAAAAAATCAAAGTTTTTGGGAAATAAACATTTGACAAAAACTTCTGGGAAAACTAGAAAACAACATGATAGAAGGCAGGCATAGATCAGTGTTTCTCACATTAAGATAAAGTCAAGATGTATACTTAATGTATTCCCATACTTTCAGTCACTCAGAACTGCAAGCTTGGATTCATCTTTGACTTTTTTCTCCTCATACTTTGCAGCCTCATACCTTGGAATTGACCCCAACCCATCTGTGATATAATTAAAAAAATAAGAGCAAAAAGGGTTATTTGAAAAATTACTATGCACTGAAAATATACAATAGAAATAATGGTCTCCTGCCATCTGTGAACATGAGCTCCTCAACAGACATCTTGGCACACTCTGAAAACCGATGGTCCAATTAATTCCAATCCAAAGGTCCAACTTCTTTATTTCTTCCAGCCCATGTTTCAGACATGGAAGGTCTTCTGGACTCCTTCCCTCCATGAACCATCTGTAGGTATTTAGCAGGTCCATGTCCCCCCTAGTTAGGTGAAAATACTTCTTGGTGGACTACAACTGAGTTTCTCAAGCCCTTCCACCACAATCTTGGCACACTGGAGCTGGTGCATTAGCTTCCTTTCTCCGTGATGACCCATGACCTTCTGTGGCCTTCTCTTTATAAAACTGGTGTTTCTTTCCAGAGCTCTTGTGGACACTTGGCCAGGACATATTCCTGGGGCTACTTTCCATAGAAGTATGATGCCACCATCACAGTTCTATGCCACCCTAGCCTGGAACAATTCCTAAGATCACCAAGTCTCACTTCAGGACAACCATATCTGCCCAGCCTTTCAGTCTTACAGCTACTGTGGCCAAATTCTTTCTTTGGCTCTTTGGAGTGAACAAGACTGATGTGTATGACTATTCCCCATGACTGAAATGTTCTCTCTTCTCAGAAAATCTTGGTTTTCTTTTGAGATGCAGACCAAATACCATCTTCTATTGATGTGAGATCTTTCCTAATTCCTTCAACTTGTAGTGCCTATCCACCCAAACAATTTGATATTTATCTAATTTCTATTTATTTTACTCTTATTTTGTCTATACTTACATAAGTCCTTGTTTCCTTCCCCACTGAAATGCAAGTTCCTTGTGAGTAGACACTATTTAATTCTTTGTGTCTCTATAACCAGTATGTGCTTCAGTGTTTAGTACAAACTATTGTTATTGTTCAGACAGGTTCAATTCTTTGTGACCTGGTTTGTGGTTTTCTTGGCAAAGATATTGGAATGGTTTACCACTGACTTTTCTAGCTCATTTTATAGATGAGGAAACTAAGGCAGACCCAAGTGATTTATTTCACATCTGTGTGTTTTAAAATGGCTCTGAACCCTGGGAGACTACATTTCCCAGGACCTTCTACCCCAACTTCCTCAGACACATTCCACTTCCTTTGTGGGAGGTGTCTGATAAGATATAAAAAGAATAGAAAAATGGTAGAGAGGTAGTGGGTAGGGAGGGAAGATTTGGCACCTTTTCTGGAGAAGAGCCTTTTGCCCCTAGACCCTTCTACACCTGGCTGGAGATTTAATTTTCTCTAGCCATTCCAGATCTTTATTTTCTGGCAAAATAAACCTATTTAAAGATCCCTGAATTCTGGCTTGATTTGATTTCAATCCCTAGCATAATTATAGCTAGAAAGAAAGGCTTGCTTCCCTATCAGAGAATGGGGGGGGGGGCAGCTACCTTCCTTTCCCTTCATTTCTCTAACTTTTCCCTCCATTTTCATCATCTACACATCACAGAGTTAGTAAATGTCTGAGACTGGATTTGAGTCAAGAAAATGAATCTTTCTGACTCCAGCCCAGCTATGCTATCCCCTGGACTATGTAGCTGCTCCCTGGAACATGGTAGGAATTTGTTAATTTAGCTAATCAATTCCCAATACTTATAGTTTCTATACTGAAGCATCTCTACCATCCATTAGTTTCTCTCCAACCACACAGATACAAACCTATTTCAGGTATTCATCACCTCTTGCCTGGATTATTCGAGTCTCCCTTGTCCTATTTATCCTTCACAGAGTTACTAATGTGCCATTCTACACTACAGGGCAGACCATGTCAGTAACCTGCTCAAGAAACCTAAATGATTCTACCTTGCCATTTAGATAAAAATACAAATTCCCATCTTGAACCTTTAAACCCCATTCACAATCTGGTGACCAAAGTGATCTTTATACATAATATATCATCTACTGGTTCTAGACCTTTCAGGCTATATACTGGAAATAAATATCTTTACATAATATATCTTTATTTAATATATATTTATATTATACATTTACATATGTGTACATGTTGTAGATGTACACACACACAAATATAAATGCATATGCATATGCATACATATATATGAACAAACATATACTCCTTCTACCTCTGCTTTACAAATTCTCTTCGTTCAAAATTCTATTTAACTGCCATTTCCTTTTAAAAAAATTATTTAATTAGTCAATTTAGAATATTTTTCCTTGGTTACAAGAATCTTGTTTTTCCCTGCTTTCCCCCACCCCTTCCCATAGCCAACAAGTAATTCCACTGCTATTACATGTGTCCTTGATCAAAACCCATTTCCATATTATTGATGTGTGCACTAGGGTGATTGTGCACTAGGGTGATCGTGCACTAGGGTGATCGATCGTTTAGAGTCTACATCCTCAATCATATCCCCATTGACCCAAGGATCAAGGAATTGTTTTTCTTCTGTGTTTCTACTCCCATAGTTTTCCTGCTGGATGTGGATAGTGTTCTTTCTCATAGGTCCCTCAGAAATGTCCTGGATCATTACATTGCTGCTACTAGAAAAGTCCATTACATTCAATTGTGTCATAGTGTTTCAGTCTCTGTGCACAATGATCTACTGGCTCTACTCCTTTTGCTCTGCATCAATTCCTGGAGGTTGTTCCTGTTCACATGGAATTCCTCCAGTTCATTATTTGTTTGGGTGCATTAGTATTCCATCACCAACATATACCACAATTTATTCAGCCATTCCCCAATCGAAGGGCATCCCCTCATTTTCCAATTTTTTGCCACCACAAAGAGTGCAGCTATATTCTTGCACAAGTTTTTTTTTTCCTTTAACTGCCACTTTCTATAGGAAGCTAATTCTGAAATCACTATGTTTCTAGAGGACTTGATACTTGTCTTTAGGTATTTGAAGAGCATTATCATTGAGAGATTAATCTTTTTTCTACTTGGCCCCAGATAGCAGTTCTAGAAAGAATGATAGAAATTTGAGAGAAGATGATTTTGGTTAAATGTAAGAAAACATTTTCTAACAAGGAGTACTTCTTATATGAATATTTACTTGAAAAAAAGGAAATTCTTTATTTAAAATATATTTCATATTGAATTCACTCATCTTTGTATATGTTGTTTTCCTATTAAAGAATGTTAATTTCTTTCATTTTAAGAAAAAAAGGAATTGATTCTCACAAGGCATTAAGCAACTGTAATGGGACCAACTTCCAAACTCCAAATTCAAACTTTTTATTAGAAATAAAGCAATTTACATTTGAGGGTAAGACAATCTTGATTGGTAGAACTTTCAGTGAGGACTTTGGATTAATGTCTTCTTAGGGCCTCTCCATATATATCATTGGGAGATGTGATTAGTCCTCAGTTGATAGAAGTCATCTAAAGATGTTTTTAGTCTTTAGGAAATTGGATTAATTAAAAAAAGACTGAGGTCTCTCCTGTATTCTGACTGAGCACCAACACAAAGGATGAGCAAGGTAAAACATGGGGGTCACTCAGACTGACTCTGTCCTAATGGCTGACTATATAATCACTGTTTTGGTGCTAATCATCCTCAAGATGCAACTCCATAATCAAACCTTTATATATCTGTGCTTCTCCTGTCAAATCAATTTGAGTAAGCATTAGTAGCTATAAGCCAGGGGACATAAACTTCCAACAGGAAACAAGTATACTGTGGCCACATGAGGTACAAAAATCATAATCTCATATTTCCTTCAGTCATAAAAATTAAACAAATTTAGCTAAGCAGAGTCATAATCTCATATATCCCTGGAGACAAACCTTCTACATTTTCTACTTTGTGTCTCCAGTATTAAAACAGTGTCTGGCACATAGTAGGTATTCAATAAATTTTTGTCAAATGACTGAATGTGGGAAGATAATCAATGCATATTCCTCTTTATTCCTAGGGATCATTTTACTTAGTATTACTCTGCCAAGAATAGAAATTGTCCAGGTCTCATTTGTACAAAAATATCTTCCATGGGATAATTGCCTCATTATAAAGAAAGGCAACAGCATGAAGCATAGGATAGAATACTGACCTTAGAATCAGGAAGACCTCGATTCAAATCTGGCTTCTGACATACTATCTGAATGCGGGCAAATTGTTCATTCTCCCATTTCCCTATGTAAGTATCTAAAATGATAAATTAAAGACTAGGTACTGATCAGTATTGACAGATAATGTTTTTTACTGAGTTCTAAAAATGAGCAGATCTGGTCCAAAAGATACTAATGATTAATTTCTAAGTGTCATTGCTTCAGTGCTGGTTACTGAACCAATAGTAGAAATGAACATCATTCCCATTCCCATTCCTCCACCTAAAAATGGGAACAAAATGATTCTTTACTTTATCAGAATTTTCAGGAGAAAAACAATTTCCTAGTAAAATTTTCCTACTATGATTTACCTCCAATGAGTCTGAATTTTAGTTGTATTATTGTATTAAATAAGAGTACCTTTTTTATTTATGCTTATGAGGTATTTTGAAAAAAAATCCTTACCACTCCAAAAAATCTGCCTAACAGTTGGTGTTGAGTATAGGTACATTTGCTCTCTAATTCTACTTGTCAAGAAGATGTTGTGTAGTTTGAAAATATTCCAAAATGTTCTGGACCTTTAATTGAGAGCATAATCACTGAGGATCAGTGCTGGTAAAGGTCCTATTCTTTACATCTATAAATGCTCCAAGTTTCTGACTCCAGAGACCTTAACATAGCCCTGGGAAGGAGAAAATAAGGACTCACTCAAATAGCCTGTCTCCCCTTAAATCCCCTGGGATGAATCTATGGATACCAACCAGAGTGAAAAGCTTACAAGGCTCATAGACTTAAAAAAGGCACGTTGTGTTCATTGAAATTCCGCTTCTGTTGGCCCTTTTAAAACACTCCTCTCCTCCATGCAACACTCCAGAGAACCCAAAATCAAATACAAGGGAAAACAAAGAGAGTGCCATGGGAGTGAACACAAACATGCTCAAATCCTTGCTGAGGTTCAAAAGCATCAGTTTTGAATATATGAAGGCTATTCATCAATCCATCCCCCATCCACCCCTCCTTAATTGTACCATTATGGCGGGATTCATGGACTATTTATAATCATTTTAATGGCATATAATAGCTAAACACACCTTTTAAAAGTGGAAATGTTGGTGATATTATTTGACATGGACTAGTCTCTATCCCAATCTTCTTCTCATTTCATATGTGTGCCATTGTTTGGGGAATTGCAGAAACTAAAAAAGAAGTATTTATTTGTTTTTGTGCCACCCTGGGGACTTGAATAAAAGTACTGCCTAATAAGGTATGATTTCTCATTTTTCCAAGCACTTTCTACTTGCCTGTGAAGTTCATGTATTGAACTCTCTAGGAGCAAAAATTACAATATTAATAACCCCCGACTATTCGGTGTCTCAGGCTGTCTTTATGGAAATAGTCCAGAGATTAGACAGGCTGTTTCCTCCTGTGATAGCAAGCCAGGAATTTAAAGGCCAGTCACTTGGAGGGAATGTTCATTCATTCTTTGAGAATGCTCAAAAGGTTACAGCTTTCTTCTTTCTCACTGCGTCAATGCTAGGGCTTTCATGAAAGTGGTATTCTTTGTGAGTCAAGACTTTATAAACAACTTTGTGCTGAACTGATTAAGCAATGGACCGAAGAGATTTATCCCAAATACACTAGGCTCACAATCAATGAAAAGCCCATTCCTGGCAGAGGTTGAATTGGTATATGTGTGATGGGAAAACCATCTTTAAATTCTGCTAAGGTCAGACTCTAATTTTATGATTTTGACAGCTGAAAAGTTTATTTATATATCTATTTACATATTTTCTTTTTATTTCACTTGTTTGTTTTTTTAAATTTACCCAAGTTATTTAGTTATATTTATAGTTTATTTATAGTATATTTAAAGATGCTAGTTTAAGACTGTACCTTGGCATACATTTAAAAGAGATATCTTTTAACATTTGAACTATAGCCAAATAGCAGAGAATCTTGGAATATTTCACACAATGATCAACAGCATTTGACTAGGGAGTCAGGAGAACTAGACTCTATTTCCAGTCCTATCATTATCAAACTTCAAAGAAAAAAAATCCAACAGTTTATAATTTGGTGAACTGAATTTGAAAAGGGGTACAGGAGGGGGGAAACACATATAAGATAAGATTTTCATTATGTATCATCAAACCTACCATATTCCCTCCTACCTGCCTTCTATTATTGTGACTTTCCAATGACTGTTCACCACATCTGGAATACTTTCCCTTATACCTCCACCATTTTAATGTGTATGACTTCCTTGAACACTCAGTGTGAATGACACCTTCTAGGAATCCTTTCTTGGTTCCCCAGCTAAAACTGTCTTCATCTCAAAGTTTATTTTTATCTATTCTGCATAAATCTTGTGTGTGTGTGTGTGTGTGTGTGTGTATGGAGAGAGAGATAAAAAGAGGGGGAGAGAGATATAGCGATAGAGAGAGAGACACAGAGAGAGAGACACAGAGAGAGAGACATAGAGAGAGAGCAGAGAGACAGATAGAGAGAATGAAGAGAGAGAGAGAGAGAGAGAGAGAGAGAGAGAGAGAGAGAGAGAGAGAGAGTCTTCTTCATTAGAATGTGAGCTCCTTGAGAGTGGGAAGTATTTCAGTTAACATAACCCCTAATTTTCAAGTATAAATTCCTTTGTTTCAATATAAATAATTACTTATTTAGGTTCTTGTTGACCAAGAAATTAAATTGGTGGAAACAGTCATCAGATGAAATTCTTTCCACATTAGTGGTATAATGGATTAGAAATATGGGGTATTCGTAAAGGAGAGATGTTAAAACTCAGATAGTTTAATTCTCTCCCTTTGCAGTTGAGGAAATGGAAGCCCAGAGAGTAGTGCCTTCATTGATCATATCTTAGCCATCTTTTTCACTTGAGAGATAATCATTTAAACCCCGCATCTACTTTTCTTTCTTATAATTAAGAGATATCTATGAGGTACCTATTATGTGAGAAATCTTGTGGTGATTATAGTTTCTTCCTTTAACATGCTCATATCTATTTGGGAATCCACTAAAATAACATTAATAGTACAAAGCAATGGACAAAATTCAAATGAGTGGTACAACATAGTATTTGAAGAATGTATTGCAAGGAGATTTTATTATGGGTTTCAATTGCACAGAAAAGCTTCAGTGTGGAGATAGAACAAATTTGACCTGGGTCAGATCCAAGGCAGAGAAGAAGGTTCCATGGGATTCCTCACAAGGTGAATGGCAACCACAAAATAAGGGCTTAAGAAAATATGTAGTCTTTAGGTGGGAAAGCAAAGAGAACAATGTGAATGGAAAAGTGGGCTGATTTAATTGTCACACTAATGTGTTTAGACTTTTTCCTAGTAAACAAGAAGAAGGTATTTCCATTTTTTCAGCAGGAACGTGACTTCAGAAAAATGATTGGGGAAAGATAAATCTGGCAATATATTTTACAAACAGGATGAGAAAAGGGAAAGATCAGAGACAGTTATACTATAGAAAAGGTTTTGCAGTAGTTTAGATAATGGTAATAATGGTTTAAATTACACTGGTAGTGGTAGGGATTAAAGGAAAGAATGGTCATTGAGAAAATTACAAATAAATAAGCAATAGTACCTGATGACTGGCCATGGAAAAGGAAGGGAAAAAATACTTGTATTTTAAAAACTAATGTGTTTCAGAGTAGAGACTAGAAGGTAACTAGAATAAATGAGACAGAGAATATGTTGTCTCATCAATAAGATACTTCACTAAATGCAATTAGCTTAAAATCATAATTTCTCAAATTTTCAAGATATAAATTTCATCATACTTATGAAAAGAAAGAATGAAATATTTATTAATAGCAAAAAAAAATATCAGTAGCAGAGACAAGAAGCAAAAGAACACTATTGTGAGGATTAGAGTCCCACTAATTATATCATATACTTTAAAGTAATTACCTTTTTAAGGTAAGACTATTTTTTTCATTTAACCAGTCAATCAATCAAACAATAAAAACTGATTGTGAATAGGACCTGTACTCATCTTTTGGGCAAAAGCATTGCATGAAAGACTTTTGGACTTAGTTTAAAAGGGGGTAGATATCACAGAACCAGAAAGATCTTTTCTAAGGAACTGGCATTAAAGAAATTAGAATGTGTCACATTCTAGCACACTTCTGAGGAGCAAAAGCAGGACTGAGCTATAGCAGAAAAGAGAGATTACAAGAAGTTCATAGACCTTGCAGACATCTTGGAGAAGACCTGAGGTAAAGGAAGTCCCAAGAAAGACTGGCTTTTTCCTCCATTTCCCCTCCTTGTTACTGTCTGGCCACAAGCACTATAATATATGTTGCTATTTTATTGTCCACACATTTCTAGTAAACTGAATTTTGTTTAAAGCACAAAAGGGTCAAGGGTTAAATAAAGATGGATTATACAGGTATCCCTTCCACATCACAGGGATTAGGGGTATGGCATCCATGTGATCTGGAAAATCTCCATAAAACTTTTTTGGCCCCCTCTTTGCACCAGAAAAGAAGTCTAAATTTTCCCTTTTTCTATTATAGGGTATTTTCTATGTATATGGTATTAAAAGATAAAATATATTGATATTATATAACACTAATCATGTGTTTTATACATTTCTGAGTTTCTAAAATTTTTTGCATCATTTATTGGCATTTGCATATTGTCTGTGTCTTTTGCAAAACTCCCCCATAGTTCCTATTTAATTTCTTAAGCCTAGCTGCATTATATTGAAACTGCAATGGGGAAAGTTGCAATGTGGGCGGGATACCTATATTTGGAAAGTTAAGAAAAGGATCCAACATCTTTCTAAATGTTAGGAATGTTCCTAACTGGGGGCTTGGAGCAATTATAATTGAACCTATAATTAAAAAATAGAATTAAATAATAAATTATCTAATGCTAAATAATAGAGAAGTATGTAGATTTGGGGAGGCTCTTAAATTGCCCCACAGACTTATATTGAGATAATGATCACCAAACATTATTACCCTATAAATGATCTGTCCATAAAAATATTTTCTCCCCCCTCTGCAATAAAAGAGAACTTGATTAAAAAGATTCTCGACATTATGAACAGTGTCCTATTTATTTTAAACCAAATACTTTCTGTAAAGAACTAGTCACAAAATTAAATTATCTGTAAATAATAAGCTTCATTATTTAAAAATAGTGGCATATTTCTTGAGCTCTCTATAATTATAATTTAATCAATTGATCTCTCTAGTGAGGTAACGACCTTTGTGGCTTCAAAACAGAAAATATTTAAGAGTCAGAGCCACATGCTTATCTCTCACCCCTAATTTGATTGACTATTTACAATGATAGTGAACTCATTACTGCTCTACTATTGAACATTCTCATTTTTCAGAAAGTATTTCTTTATATTGAGACCAAATCTAGCTCTTTTATACCTATATGTTCATAATATTATAGGATATTTAGAATTGGAAGGCACCTTAGAAGTCTTCTCAACCAGCCTCTACATTTTACAAATAAGGACACTGAGGTTTGAGAGAGTATTTCTTGCTTTAGAGATGAAATAGCACTTGAATTTGAACCTGAGACTTTTGACTTGTAAAACAATACTTTTTCTAATGCATCATGCTTTAAAGTTATGCTTGTGGTTAAATAAAACAGTAAAAAGCTTTCCAAATTAATTTCTTCCTGTGATGTTCCCTCAAATTTGAATTTCTATTACATAGGTTATTAGATTTAAGAAATGGAAGGGATCTTAGGTATGATTTAGTCCAACCTCTTCAACTGTACCTAAGAGAAAATTGAGATCTATTACTATTCAGAAGTTTACTACTATTTTGTAAATGGTAAATATTACCATCATTTATCTTCCAAATAATTAAAGCATCCAAAGCATCATCCTGCTTGGTTATGAGGAATATCTGAAAAAGATGGAGAAATCAAAGTTGACCCTAACATTAAAAGACTGTGATTTAAAGCATGATGTTATCTTAGAAATACTGGTTTCACTTTATAGATATATTAATAGTTTAAGCCTGTTCTCTATGGCTTGTAGACTAATAGAGCTTTTTGTAAAGATCTATAAAGTGATTATGAAGTTGTTATAGAATATGTTATTCTTAGAAATGAAATCATGAATTCATCAAAATATATTTATGTTTGCCACTCAGATAAACATAATTATGTCCTCAATCAGGTTATTGTCCATAAATGTAGATTATCAAAGTCTTTATCAATTCAGTCCAATAAGCATTTTCAGAGAGGTTATTGTCTGCATTTCCTTGTATCAGATGTCAAGCAGGACCAAAGCAATTCCATTTAGCAAGCACTCCTGCGTCAGTCCACTCTCCTGCTCACTTGGAGAGGTGGTGGTGGTGGTGGTGGTGGTGGTGGTGGTGGTGGTGGTGGTGGTGGTGGTGGTGGTGGTGGTGTGGAACTGAGTTCATCAATTGTTTTGATGATTATGGTTTTCTCCAGAATTATGCAAGAGGAGAACCTATTCACCAAGGAAGCTGTGATCTCATTAGGCATCTTAGGAAATGGAAGAACACACACCATGCAATTCCCATCTCCTTCCTTTCTTAATTCACTACCCATAGTCCCTGGAATGTTGGACTCTGTGGTGCTCATGATGGATGGCCTTAAATATATTTGCAACTTCAAAAAGTTAACCTGACCATGACAAGCATTTTTTTTTCACCAGAGAAATCTATTCGAATAGAGCATTCTTAAACCACTTTGTGTTCTTGTCAAATTCAAAAGCTAAATAAGTTTCTGTGCCCTTGATTTTTCTTTTTGGTAATCACCCCTGCCCCTCCTAGATGGTACTCATTCTAGTTAAAAATTGAGCGAGAATATTTTTGAAGTCTGTGTTTTTCTTGAGTGTCCATATTCATCTTCATTGAACAACAATTGGACCTGTCCTATTAATCATACTTTAATACAATATCTACACATGTTGTGAATTTACCACATCCCCATTTCAATTTCCTTTGGGAAGTCTTATCTTTGGTAGTGTTGTTCTTACATCTTAAATTCACTCTTTGGTCTTATTTCAGGGATAATTTATTTGGTCTTTATGGTATTTTGGTATTCTTAAGTTCTGCAGGGCACTGTGATTTGAAGATAGGTGGAGTTGAGAAGATTTGGTTTCAAGCTCAAATTGGCATTAGAGGTGGGGGCAGAGGAAAGTCAGTTAACATCTTAGTGCCACTCTAACTTCAAATCAATTACCAATCTGAATTATGGAGCTGGGGCTTTTTGCACTGGGGTTTCCCCTCATAAATGAAATCTCAGTTCTATACAGGAAAAAGTTCTTACTACTAACTAAACTCTAATGTGCAGGTTCTGAGTTGAAACTCCATCCACAGATTTCCTGGAGTACTTGAACTTGCTTGGGGGAAATTGTACCCCTAATTTCACTGACCTCTAACTAAAATTAGCATTTCCTTCAATTATCTATATCTATCTTTTCCCCTGAGTAGGAAACCATGAATTTCACCAGGCTTCCAAAAGGAATCACGACACAAAAAATAATATTAAGAACCCCAGTTCTAATAGACATTATTTGGGCATATATGACATCAATATTAAATTGTAGCTTTAACACTAACTTCTTGGAAATATTCATTAAAGATATTAAAAATATTTCTCTCAAGATGCTAACAGTTGAGGATAGGAAAGAATAACTACATAAATAAATATGATACAAAGAAAAGTGTGGTACATGGAAAGGAGAGAGCCATACCTCAGGGCATGAGAAATTTGAGGAGGCATCTATTTTCTTTTCAGAGAAGAGGGGGGGGAAAGGTTCCACAGGTGAATCATGAAGGAAGAAGTAGATTTTAATAGATGAAGAATGAATGGGGGAAAAGTGTGTTCTGGCCATATTGGAGAGAGCAAAGTCATGGAGATGGGAGAGGGCATGAAGAAAAACAAGGGATGGAGGAATATGCAGTTTATCTGAAAAGTAGAGTATATGATCATGAGAAAAGGGATTTGCTTCATCCAAACACACAGCACAGAACACAGTTTTAAAATACTGAATGCCTGTTTCTAAATTCTAAATATGATGGGTGTCATCATAGGGCATTTTAATATATATTGTTATCAAGTGAGATAATATATGTAAAGAATTTTGAAAACTTTAAAGTTCTCTACTACTATTTTTACTACTACTACCACCACTACCTTACTTGGACTTCTCAATAACTTTCTGAAATATTGTAGGGATAAATAAAAAAAGAATAATGTGCTACTTATTGAAGGCTATTTTAGAACAAGGAACACTCCCCCTTTTCCCCCTTAAGATACCACATAGCCCCATGATGAAGAAGAATAAGGAATTTCTCTATTCTAAATAGATTATGTTAGAGATCCTCTAGTCTGGTCCATCCCAAAATAGCATTCTTTCTTCAGCATTCTTGGAAATTAATTAGCCAACATTTTGCTTGAATACTTCAAGTGACAGGACACTTACTACTCTAATTAATATAGGTTTTTGTGGTAATTCTTCAATACATTAGGATTCATCCTGACTGATTGATGAGCTCATCAATGTGGGTACCTCCACATCAACACTAGTCATTTCCTGCATCTGAAGCTATCAATTTTATTTTTTATGTCATACATTATTTGCCATGTCTCCTGCCTTTCTTCATGAAGAAGTATTTGTAATTTATAAGCATGTGGTTTCTGTTTCTTAATACTGAAGCATATTTTCCAACACATGTTTAATCATATTTCCATCTGTCATGTTTGCATTGAAGTCACAATATTAATGTATGTGTTGCCTTCAGAGGATCTTATAAAGGGTACATTGAATTTTTTATCTCCTTATCTTCCAAAACCAATACTGGTCTATCAGGTACAATTATCTTCATCATTGTCTTTTCACTTTCACTTTCATCAGGATTATTGCAAAACAAGTTAATGAAGTATTCCATAAAATACATTTTCAAAATAATCTTATTGAAATCTGCCACTCTACAACTTCTACTTAGCTCTAAACCTAACCTGTAAGCACAAGCAGACTTACTTTAACTCTTTTTCTAATAGCAACCCTTTAAATATCTGAATACAGTTCTCATGCCCTTTGTAAGAAGACTTTTATACAGATTAGACAGCTATTAAGAGTTTGCTTCAATTTCACTTAAATATTGTATTAGCAATCATAGCTCATTACTTATTATTTAAAGTAGGGGTATGTGTGCAAGGAGGGGTAATATGAACATGTTTTCCCAGATTCTTCTTGGATAAAGTTATTAAAAAAGGAAACTGTTAGCCCAGGACTTGAGATCCAATTTTGACTCCTGACAGGATGGGATCTTTTGAGTCGAACATAGACCTGCCTCTTAAGAGAAATCGTACTCACGAAAATGAAGCAAGTAAAAAAGTCTATCTTGAAGCTAGAAATGTAGAAGATTCAATTATATTCTTACTCATAGAGAGAATTAAATGGATAGTTTGTTGTAGTGAAATGAGAGATGACAAAGAAGGAATGACCAACCCTCTTCTGAATATATCACTATTCCTACACATGAAGCTTCAGCTCCAACTGGGCTAGTCCCCTTGATCATTGCTATCTATGCGAATTTACAAGTGCTTTGCCATATTTAGAATTTTCCTACCATCTTCACTTTGATAGAATGACTCTAAGATCAAACTCTTGTTATGTACTCCAAGAAACCTATTATGCATATGCTTGCTCTGTGGTGGACATTCTCTCCCCTTTATGGCCCCTTCCAATCATTTAATACTCAAACAGAAGCAGTGGAATATTGTGGAAGGTGGGACTGCATTTCCACTCCAGTAAATCACAGAAGAAATAGATGTTTTGAATCAGTCAATAAAAAGTAAACTAAGTGAATAAACTATTAATAAGTTTCAAAGGATTATAGAGTCTTTGGGTCATTAGAGGAAAGCAGATGATGCCCTGCAGTAAATATCTTGTGACAGGCGGAATCAGAGATACCTCTGAGAGATGCATAACAGTGAGCCAGTCTAGAATCACATATTCCAACTTCATTAAGTCTAGAATCACATATTCCAACTTCATTAAGTCTAGAATCACATATTCCAACTTCATTAAGTCAAATGGTAGGGAAACCCAGAAGGGAAGGAGTATTGAGAGAGAATTGACCTTGGGATTGTGGTAAGATCAAGTCTCTCTCCTATCTACTGAACAGATTTTAACTCTAAGAACTTCAAAAGGTAAGAATTCCCATTGTTGTTGGGGACCACAGTGGCCACCACAGCTAAAAGCAGTGGCTGATAGCAACATCTGAACTGGAAGCTAAGACACACTGATGACAAACTAGACACCTCAGAGGAAATAGCACTAGGATTTTAAATGGGACCCATAGAGACCGGGAGAGAGTTATATCTAAGGAAAAGTTTGTGAAAATTCCATGAAGGAATAGTTCACTCTTTGGCCACATGTGCCATCTAAGATTGAGGCCAATATCCCTAAGAATGTTTTCTTTCCAATGGGGAGTGTAGGGCTACTGTTGGAAGGTCTATTTCTGTAACAACTACTGCTGAGAGAAAGAGGGGGGGAGAGAGAGAGAGAGAGAGAGAGGGAGAGAGGGAGAGAGGGAGAGAGGGAGGGGGAGAGAGAGAGAGCTATGGGGGATAGAGAGAAGGAGGGAGATGGAGATGGAGTTGTAGATAGAGACAGACAGAGAAATCCAGAAAACATAGACAGACACAGAAAGAAGAGATACAGAGAGATGAAGTCAGGCAGAAACAGACACAAAGACAAAAAAAGAAAGGGAGAAAAAGAATGAATGAATGATTGAGAGGATTTCTGGCATGGCAGCAATAGCTACATCACAATGTAAACTTATAAGTATATGAATATGTTGACTTGAGTCTGACCACACCTGAGGAAATAATACGCTTTTAGGTTAGAGGAAGAGTTTAATGATAATAATGATGATGATGATGATGATGATAATACACATATAGTTCAATAATATGTAGTGTTTCTCTTTCTTTCAACATTTGGATTTGTTTTGTCTGACCCTTACTCTCTATAAAAAGAGAAAACAATAAAATATAGTGTAAAAATCCTGGCTCTGGTGTTAAGATGACCGAGGTTCAAATTACACCTCTCCAGCCTTGCCGATAGTACCACAGTATTGACTTAAAAAATGCCTTCTAATTATATGACTCAGTCATCACCCTACAAAATGAAAGTTAATTAGACAAGACAGACTCTGAAGTCCCTTCTAAACCCCTCACTTTCATCCATAACTGCATTTTGACTTATTTTGAGACCTTAGCCTCATGAACAGATTTTATCAGTTTTCTTTATATGAATGTTCTTTTTCTTCCCCTTTTAGGAACTGCATTAATTATACATCTATAAATACGTGTTACCTCTGTAGTGATCCTATTCATTGCTTCTCATAGAACACTAGTAAAGCATTGGACTCAAGGTAGAGAAACAGGATGACCTGCAATAAGATTATGCCTTAGGTCCATGTTGGCGAACATACCAGAAAGGGCTGCTCCCCTCCCTGTCTCCACAGGCGCCTGAGGACATTTCTCACCTCACCAGCCCGGTTGCCCAGCAGCCCAATGGGAGCACTTCCTCCCTCCCCTATTGGTGGTAAGGGGCAGCTCACATGCCATGTGAGGGATGTAGTGGGATGTAGTTTGGGTACTTGAACTCTAAAAGGTGTGCCATCACTGCCCTAGGTACTTACTCACTGATAGACTCTGGGCAAATCAGTTAAAAATTTTAGACCTTGTTCCTCTTTTATAAAATGACTGGAAGTGAGCTATATAACTTCCATGCTCCCTCCCTACTCCCAGGTTATGTTTTATACCAGTAGTGTCAAACTCAAATAGAAATGGAGTCAAAAAAAACATAAATAAGGATTCTTGTGGGCCTATATTGACTTAAAACTCCACATATTAACATTATCTATGTTCTAAAGTATTCTTATTTTTTGGTTAAATATTTCCCAATTACATTTTAGTCTGGTTCTGACCATATTTGGGAGTGTTGTGAGCTGCATGTGGCCTATAGGCCACATGTTTGTCATCTCTGTTCTATACAGCTTAGTTTTGGCTCTTCTCCAATTAATTGGCCCATTTTTTATTTTCAGGCATTTCCTTAAAAAAAAAATTAGTGCTATAAACAATTTTGTGGTTATGAGATCTTTTTTTTTTTTAAATTATTGAGCTCCTTAGGTGTAATGATACTAAGATTGACAATAGAAATAACAACTTATTTCTGTGGTTCTTTATGGTTTTACAGTAACCCTGTGAAAGATGTAGTCTTAACTGGTTGATTTTATCCATTTTACTCTGTTTGATACAGCTTGGCAGAAAAATGGAGTAAGAACACATTTTTTTTTCCGGCTCAGTGGAACCATGAGCACTAGTTTGAGTGGAAGGATAAGATAACAAGTTTAAAGAGAAATTTAATGGGCTCTAGCTTGGCTTTTATGTTGTTCTATTTTTGTTTTGGTTTTCATGGGAATCTGTGTTTGTGGTAAAACATTGAGGACAATGGCTGCAGAGCACAGCTGTTTATGCTCTTAGAGCCTGGTGACCTAGCATGGGAGGGAATGAGACCATTATTGTCATAAGGGCAGAAGTGGAGGCATTTGGAAATATACAGGGCAACCTCACATCAATCTGAAACATCAAAATAAGTGTATGTCCAAATGATTAATGGTATGAACTATTGTTATATAAAATATTCTCTAACTTGGTTCATGTCTAGACTTCCCTGTCTCAATTTTGTTGTTGTTGGTGGTGACATACTGTATTTAATCAATCCTCAAAAGACAAGAAGATGCATTTCTAAGCCATTCTTTTTATTGTTTTGCTTTGTGACCAGTTCAAAATATTGTTATATGGGATATCTTACCTGCTGTACAATTCCATAAATATCTATTAAGTATTTATTAGGGCTGATCCTATTCAGATGCCTCATCATTGTTTCCTCCATATCTAACACATTTGTAAAGATTACAGAATCCATTAAACCTGGGAGGAACTTAAAATATATTTGGTAATACTCTCTCACTTGAGAGATGGGGAAATGGAGAACGAGAGAAGAATGACTGATATAAGGTTCCATTCCATTATAAGTAGAGCCAGAATTGAAACTTAGACCATCTTGCCTCTATTTGTGTCTGATTTACCTACCTGGCTAAAGATTTATGAGGGGAAAAAACAAAACATACCTAAATCTTTTTATCTCCCTTAATGCCTATTTTCTTAGAAGGAACTTAACAAAACATGTGGAATTAATTGGTGAATGATTGAATAAATGAGGTAGAGGGAGAACTGAAAAGTGGATGATTATGTGATGCTTTCCAAGGTTATTTATTCATGCTTTGCCTCAGTTACCTCATCTCTAAACCACAGTACACCTGCTGCTCCAAAATGTCCCTCCCAAGTTCATTGCTTCTAAACTCATCACCATATTGCTACCTCCAGTCTTGGGTGATACCACCTATCTCAACCTCCTTTTTCCTCTGATTGGAGGGTAGAGTGTAGAGGATCAAACTCCTCCCAATGCCTTCCTTTATAGAGGGTAGAGATTGGAATCTTTTTGCTAGTATCCTATTTAGGATTTTTGCGTCTATATTCATTAGGGAGATTGGTCTATAGTTTTCTTTCTCTGTTTTTGACCTGCCTGGCTTTGGGATCAGTACCATGTTTGTGTCATAGAATGAATTTGGTAGAACTCCTTCTTGGCCTATTCTGTCAAATAGTTTGTTTAATATTGGGATTAGTTGTTCTTTGAATGTTTGATAGAATTCATTTGTGAATCTGAGGGTAGAGATTGGACTTTTAGCTCATTCTACTTTGCATCTGCTGCCCTATACCTGATTTCAGCATCATAAAAGAAGATGTCCTCATGGCAGATACTTCCTTGGAGCCAATACACAATAAATGGTGTCTCCTTAAATGTCCCTTTTGGGTATTGTCTCCTCCATTAAGTTGTAAGCTTCTGGAGGTCAGAAACTGTCTTTCTTTGTATTAATTGTATCCTCAGGACTTTAGACAGCACATGGAATGCCAGGGACACTTAATAAATGTTTATTAGATTGAATTAGGAAGGGAATATGATACCACTTTTTTGTCTATCTCACAAGGTAATTGGAAGATCTAATCAGGTTAGGTATTTGAAAGCTCTTTGAAGATGATGTTAACAGCAACACAGATTTAGGCCTAGAAACCCTTAGAATCCACTTAGTTAAATTCCTCCAATTATACAGGTGAAAAAACAATCCAGGAAAAGTTAAATCATTCCTGCACAGTCACATAGATAAAAAAATTCTGGAGGCAGGATGTGAATTTAGGTTTTCCAGATTTGAAGTTCAGTGCTCAATCCATTATACAATGAGAATAAGATATCATCCAAAATACAATATATATTTTTTTATTTCTTGGTGATTGCTGTCTCATCTACTCTTTATTAGCAATACTGAGAGCTTCCATAATGAATGTCTATTGATTGATTGACTGGGTTAGGATGCTTTGTATTTGTGCCATGGTTTGCAAACATTAAGCAAGAGCTCTATCAATAATCCTCCCTTCCTTTCCTCTATCCTGACAAAGCCCATCACCTTCTTTTTCAACTATAGTAGTAGAATATCTTCTTCTAAACCCTTACCTTCCATTTCATAAACAATATTGTGTATTGGCTCCAAGGAAGAAGAGCTTGGCAGTGGGGAGGGGGGGGAGGTTAAGTGACTTGCTCAGGAATACACAGCTAGGAAGTGTCTGAGGCCATATTTGAACCCAGGACTTCCCATCTCCAGGCCTTGGTTTCTAGCCACTGAGCTACCTACCTACACCCATGATATTAGAATCATAAAGGAGAGCATTAATAGGAGGCCTAGTCTTCAAAGGGCATGAAGAACTCTTGTTTCTTCCTACAATACATAGCTTTGTTATAATGCAATGTTTATATGGTAGTTTGGTTGGAAGCTTACTTTGTATCTGGTAAATAAAATAGGCCAGAAGAAAAGTGAGAAAAAAATACATACCTCTGGAATAATTGCTCTTCTGATCTGTATAGTCTGCTTGACACATACTATGTCATTTCAGGACTAGTTGAAGAAATTAAAGATGTGTAGCCTACGGGAGAGAAGACTAAGAGTGAAAAGTGATTCTTGTCTTCAAATATCTGAATGGATATAACGTGAAAGAAATATTAGTTGTTCTTTTTGGAAAGGACAGGATAACTTAGAGCAGTGGGTATCATTTACAAATGTAACCTCAAAATAATTTAAATGTAATGTCTGTTCATTATGCCTTGATAACTACCAATCTTTTATCTACTCTTTATTAATAAATTTGAGAGGTTCCCTAGTAAATGCCTATTGATTGTCACATGTGGGGCACCTGTGTGTTGAACTTGTAATAGAACCTAGAAGGATTGTTGCATAGTGAGGAAGGGAACTATGGCAAAGCAGCATCACAAAAACTCAGGGAGGATGAGGGAGTATTCCAAAGATGGAGGAGGTCAATATGGTCAAAAAGAGAGGTGGGGAAAATAAGGATTGATAAGAAGCCATTGAATTTAGTAATAAAGAGAACACTGGTGACTTTGGAGTGAAGTTGGAAACAATAGAGTTTTGTTAGCCCAATCCTTTTGTGCTCATACAGAATTCCTTTTACAGAATCCTTAAGAAGTGGCCATTTAGTCTCTGATTGAATGTTTTTCATGACAAGGAGCTTACTCCTTGAAGATTTCATTGTTTGTCATCACCAATTACTAATGAGTTCTTCCTTTCAGTTCCCATGATAAGGATGGGAGTCTTTGGTTCTCTTTTTTCTTAGTGCTCTCATAAACTCTCACTGATTCAATTAATCTATACTTGAAATAAGCAGACCCAATCTGTCTCTCTCTCTTCAATTTAAAGGCCTGAAATTCTAATTATAAGTATCTCAAATTTAACTTCTTCAAAACTAAACTCTTTTTCCTTAATCTTCCTCTTGTAAACCTCAAATTTCCAACATTTATAAGTCTAAGGAAATTTGAGGTTTACACTCTCTGCCTCTCAATGTTGCTTGGTCAATTCAATTTATATGTTATTTTTCTGTCAAATAATCCCTTGTTTTCAAGTTAATCAATGAATAGCTTATTCCATCCCAATAATGTGGAGGACCTTATCTTAGATCTCATTAATGTTCATAACTACTTCTATATTTCATAATTTTGACATTCTTCATTTTGTTTATTTACCTCCTGTCTTTTGTGCCTTGCTCTTCTTAATCCCATTCTGAAACCTATCCACTACCTATTTACTGCCTCTAAACAATATCTACCTTTGTTGGTTTCTTAATTCAGTAGTGTCCAACTCAAGGCCCCAGAGCTTGCAAAACTCCCAAGTGTGTCTAGATCAGATGCAAATAAAATTGGAAAATGTTTGACCCTGTTAAAAAAACCTCCAAAATAAAACAGGCAATGCTAATTTGTTTTTTTCTAAATCAGTATTTTCAATGTAGTTTAACATGTGTCCTAGACCATCTCTGCTGCTCTGATTATATGCCTTTCATTTAAAGTTGTTGATCCTTTATTTAGCCAGTCAAACTGTATGTTGTCATTGACCTTTAAAACCATTGCCCAGTTGTTTTATTTCCACTTATCCCTCTCCAGATCACAATTGGATTATTTCCACAACATAATTTCTCTGTTCCAGAGACACCTAAATGGCTAAATGGATAGAGTGCTAAACTCAGACTGAGGAAGAATGGAATTTGAATTCTGCCTCAGTCACATAATAGCTGTGTGATATTGGGTATGTCTTTTAGTTTATAGAGGTCTCAGTTTTCTTATCTGTAAAATGGAGATGAATTCTGAAATGCTATGATTATCAATTCTGATGCTCTTTTATTCTCTGCACAGCTGCCTGTGCCTCTTAGTGAAATGTCTGGAATCATTCAGTTTGTTAAAATTTTTCCTAATTTACTCAAAAAATGCAAAAAGTGATATTTACTTCTTTTATTTTCTTTAACTGCTAAATGAAAGCTTGTGTGTGATGCTTGTGCATGCATCTGGGATTTTGTTCTGGAGTCCATGTGAATGTATGTGTTGTTGTGTGCATGCAATCTTATATTTGAATGGTGTGGGAAGCAAAACACCAACAGATGAACAAATCATCAGTTGGAATTGAAGACAGAACCTTCCTGATGTGATGATTCTGGAGACAATAACTTCCTCTAATAGGAGTAAATGTCACATGTTTAAGTACTGGAGATAGAGAAAAGCAGCTTCAGACCCAATCCTAACTCTATATAGTAGAACCTGATTGTCCATTTGTTCATCTTTCTCTACAAAGAAAGAGTACAAGGCAAGAGTGTGGGAGAAAATTGCTGCTGTCAATCAAGAGGGTTTTAATTTTTGGAGTTCAGAATTAGGCCCCCTTTGAGATATTATACACTTGGTTTAAATACTGAAAGTATACCACTATGATGATTAATTAGGGTTAATAGCTTGGATCAGAAATCCAAATTCTAAAATAACTGGAATGTTTGACCAGAAGGAACATATGGGCCATGGATGTTTTAATCAAATACATCTTTTGTGTTTTCTTGCACTCACACATGACATCTCATTATATCATATTATGTGTTCCAGTCACCATGGTGACAATTGCCTAATTCATGGACCCTGTAAAACACATGGCTTCCCTCCATTTCTTGAGTGGCTGTGGTTGTAGAAACAGTTCAATCCTTAGGAAAAATAAATTGGCAAATTGGTTTCCATCAGGTAGGATGCCAGACAGCACAGCATGGAATGACTGAAAGAAGGCTAGATTTGGAGTGGAGGACTTGGATTCAGATCCCATCTACCTACCACCCTACTAGTCACATGTTCTTGGGCAAACCATTCACCTCCCTGGACTTCAGCTATTCAGTCTTCAAAATGAGAATTGGAGAGGTTCCTTCCATTTCTAAATTCAGGGTCCTCTAAGCTTTGGCTCTATCACCCGACATAGTTAACCTTATACTCATAGCATGTTAGGAGTGAAATTGATTTTCTCATATTAAGGATGAGGAAAATGATATAAAACAATGAGAAATAATTTACAAAAAAATTCTACAACTATTTGATCTTTCTTATTCCTTTGTTAACCATCTGTATTGCTATTCTTGAAAGGAGAGTCAAAGTCAAACCTAGGAAAAGATTTGGATGATCTCCATTTAAGAAATATACATGATGAGAGATATTTTTTGTTATTAGTCAACCTAAAGAGATGACATTAGGGATGTATTTTAAAGGATTGTAGGCATTCAGGGCCTTGAATGTCAGGAAAATAAGTGTGATACCTTCACTTTCAACCCTTTTTAGAAACATATATACATATATGCATACATATATACATGTATACAATATATATATATATATATATATATATATATTTAATCTCTCTTTCTCTAGTCTCTGTCTATTTCTCCAATTCAGTCAACCAAAAAACTAGGGAATTGGTAGTGGATCAGGGGTTATCAAAGAAGATACAGAAGCTATATGTAAAAAAGAAAAAAAATGCATATTTCACTCTAACTTATTATGGGTTGTTAATTAGACAGTGTCAGAATGAGACAAAAAACTATATATTTATGCATCTTTAGCAAGTCCAGTAATGTGTGCCACCCTCATTATATGATTCTGAATCTCATTAATTGTATTATTATATAATTTGATTAATTAGACCTTAGAGAAACACAATCCTAGCTAGGAATACAAAGCAAGATTATAGTGGAATACTTCCTCTCTTCCTGGAAAATGGACAAAAGGAATTCTGACAGCTTTAAGCAGGGTTCTGAAATTTTTCTTTGTTGCCATTAGTTCCTTTTTAAGCAATTCTTTTCCCCCGAATCCACTCAATGTCCTCATTCCTCTCCCTGGCTATTCAGGGGTGTCAGTTACAGCACCTCAGGTTTGGAATCTCTATTATTCTCCCACAATTGTACATATCCTTTATTTCACTCTCATATCCAACCATGGATGTGGCTCTGCCTATCTATTAGACTAGTCCTACAAGGATACAATAAGATTAGCGAACTCTATAGTTGTTCAGAGTTCTAGACTCCAAGTCTGAAAGTCCTGGGATCAAATCTAGTTTGACATTTACAAGCTCTGTGGCTATGGGCAATGGTTACCTAACCTTCTACACATCAATATCCTCCAGCTTAAAAGGCATGAAAATACATAGAGAACTCATCTGAGAGAATATAAACTGTTATGAAATATTTAAAGGGCTATTTAAATGTTGCTTGTTTGACTATTTCATTTGTTAATAGTGTATGGATTTTTGTGAAGATATTTTCCCAATATATTATGGTCCATTTTAGCAGGACTGAATGTGTGTTAGGTTAAGACTAACATTGTCTATGTGTCCATTGCTTTTAGTGTGGTCTTACAATTTTGATTTTAGGATGTCAGCAAGTCTGTTGTCATACACAGCAAGTCGGTGTCTGAGGTCAGATTTAACCTCAGCAAGAGGATTTTTCCTCACTTCAGCCCTAGCATTCCATTCACTTATGCCATAAGAAGAAAGTAATACCAGGAAAATAAAATTAGAGATGCCAATACAAAATGTATTGGAAATGTTTCTAGCCTAGCAGAGTAGACATGACATGGACTAAAGATAAGAATTCTTTCAATATACACCAATGCTACATCATAACAAAGTTGGGAGCAAAAATGATCAGATATAGGCAAGAACAGAGTGAAGTATAATTTTCTCACTTTGTTTTTGTTGTCTTTTTTGCGAAATAATTATTATGGAAATATGATTTTCAATACTTCACATATATAATAGATATCACATTGCTTTCTTTCTCATTGGATGGGGAAGGGGATGGTAGTGAGTTAGAAAACTTGGAACTCAAAATTTAAAAAGAAAATAATTATAAAATTTAATAAATAACAAATTTAAATTTTTTAAAATTAATTATTTGAAGTGCTACTTTTGTTTAGTCTTTTTTCTTTCTTTGGTAAAATTTCTAGAATTTTCATTAAGTGAAGATTTTTCTTGAGAACAGGTCTTCAACTTCTAATTTTAATTTTTAAGATTTCAGCACTTCACCAATTTTATCTCTTATTGAGATATTAGGTATGAAGAGTGGCTTTTAACAAATGATTATCTTTCTCTAGTCAGTAATCTTATTGTTTTGTGACATAGAGCTGAAAGTATTATTGACAAAAAACACTATGAAACCCTTACTTATAACTGACAATTTCTATTTCTAGTTTTATAATGATATGGTATTGGTGCATGTTGACATAACTCATCTCTGATCTATTCAATTTGGTCAGTTCCATATATCTTTGGTCTATTTGTGAGTGCT
Organism: Monodelphis domestica; assembly: GCF_027887165.1. Lineage (NCBI taxonomy): Eukaryota > Metazoa > Chordata > Mammalia > Didelphimorphia > Didelphidae > Monodelphis > Monodelphis domestica. The sequence goes on from NC_077232.1 coordinate 102,338,760, forward strand.
AGAACCATTTTCAGGAGGCTTTTATTGACATTTTTTTATCTTTTCCCTGGTATTATCATTTTCTCACTGTCTATGTGGATAGAGTGCTTGGACTGGAGTCAAGAAGACTCTTTTTTGAGTTCAAATCTAGAATCAGGCACTTACAAGCTGTGTGACCCTGGTCAAGTCACTCAACCCTATTTGTCTCAGTTTCCTCATTCATAAAATAAGCTGGAGGGAGAAATGACAATTCACCCTAGTACATTTGTCAAAAAACAGGTTATGTTAACACCCCAGAAGAATAACTTCATAGTACCAACTAAAAACACTTTGGTTGGGGTGATAATGCAACTAGAGTTTATATTTAGACTCAAAATGTTCAATGTTCTAGAGTTCCTGTCATTCTTTCCCAGCTACAATATTCATTTCCTTATTTTTGGCTGCCTTCTCACACCTTTCCCCCTCCCTCAAATCCTTAAAGAACTGGGTTATGAGAATGGAGGCTGTTTTACTGATGATGTTGCTTTTCCTATTGTTCTTTTCTTTTTTTTTTAAAGCCTTTACCTTCTATTTTAGATTAATAATGTGTTTTGATTCCAAGACAGAAGAGTGGTAAGGGCTAGGCAATAGGGATTAAGAGACTTGCCCAGGGTCACACAGCTAGGAAGTGTCTGAGGTCACATTTGAACCCAGGACCTCCCATCTCTAGACCTGACTTTTTAATCTGCTGAAAAACTAGTGGATACCCCATAATTGTACTTATATTTATTTATTGACACAACTCATGTCACTAACTGTCAGAAAGTCATGGAATATATATCCATTTTATATGAAATTGAGAGGAAATTTGGTGAAAGCAATTGGTCTTTATTCTTTACTAAAGCTGGTGCTGTCAAACATGTCTGCTAAGCTCAGTACAGAAGAAACAACCCAAGATGATGAATCCAGAACATGTGTTCCAACCTAGGAAGGTCATGAGCGAGATGTATGGCAAAGAACTTTTGTTTTCAAGAGTTCTGAATTTTCTTATCTTTAAAAGGAGAGATTCTGATGCTCATCCTTAGCTCTATAATCTTGTGGCTTACATTTCAGTCTTCTTCCCATCTCTATGACCCTGTGTAAGTTATTTCATCCATTTGGGTATATTTTCCTCAATTGTAAGATAAAGGAGTTGGATTGGATAACCCCTAAGTTTCCTTCTAGCACCAAATTTATGATTTTATGATAAGTAGATAATAACTTCTAAACTCTAATATTTTATGAAGCCTATTCAAAAAAGTTTCTGGCTTATTTTAAGCAATAAGATTTGACAACAATAAGAAAATGTGTCATCACTCCAAAAATGTTGACAGTGCTATGCTTTACTTTGGTATTGAGATAGATGTACTATAGATTTATGACTTTCAAGAATAATTCCTTTTATTTTATTTCATTTAAGAATTTAAGACTAATTCTTTTAATATCAATAATATCAGTGCTTTATTTTTGAATACTTTCTCCTAGCTTTGGTAATATTCAGAAAAACTTGAATTATGGCACAAATTGAAGATGTAACCTGATTATTATTATTGTTATTAATCTTTATATACTTATGTGCACAATGCATATATATATACATGTTTGTAAGTATATATATATTTGTGTGAATATAGGCGCCAACTCTCTCTCTCTGTCTCTATGTCTCTCTGTCTCTCTCTCTCCCTCTCTCTTTAGAAATGAAAATATAGACATAAATACATGTACATGTGTATATATATGTATATGTATACATACATATATTTCTACACTGTGGATTCAAAAGTATAGGGTATGTATGTGCATGTACACATGCTTTTTAGAATTCAGGCATCCGAAGAAATGAGGAAAAGGTGATGAATTAGAGGAATGGCAATTTTAAACACAAGTATTAACCAATTGTAATTTCCATAAATCACCCCAGACATTCTAAACCTACTCGAGTTTTAATCTGTGCTTCCAGGAAAGAGGCCAATGATTTTTTTATTCAAATTGAAAATTTGCATATAATATACCTTTTTTAAGGAAAGTAAAATCTTCAGCATTGGCTTTATTGGTTTTTTCCCCTAAAACTTTTCTTATAGGATGACTTTTTTTTTAATTAAAAAAGGTGGAAAAGTGTCAGTCTTTTGGTTCAGAAGATAGTTTGGACACTTGCTGCTTGTGATAATGAGGATCCAAGCCCCAGTCTTGGGAGCATTCCCCTGGAGATTGGAGAGAGAGTGGCTTGGAATTTGTGAGATATTATTGTGTGACTCTGGAGAAAATAATTATGTACAGGTCATCCCTTTTGATCTTTACAAAAACCAGTCTTGGAAGCAAACTGTGAAAACCTGGAGAATGACTCCACTTTCTTAAGCCTTTTACTCTGGCCCTAAATCTTTAGTTTGGGCCCAAGACTTTCAAAGAAGAACTGTGGGAAATTTCCCCACTTTTGGTGTTCAAAGCTTTATCTGAGAGTGGGGAGAAAACTTTCTATACAAAATCAAAAAAGCTCATGGAAGTAATTGGGCTTAAATCTCTACTGTCCAAGGTCGGAGGAAATTATAACTTTGACAGTTCTGTTCCCAGAGATTAGGTGAAATTGACAGGAATGTCATACTGTTTTCCTCTCACTATTCTGACCTAATTTTCTTTTGCCAGCCTTCATTTTCTGTCAGCAAAATAGAAGCAGCAACACATGCAAAAATAAAATAAAATAAAAGTGTGTGTTGGAAGTGGGCAAAAGTATACTCTTAAAGATGGTCCACGAAAATATGAAATGTGCTGGCTACTCAGCAAAAGTGGGTAAATAATTCATGACACTGTTAGCCATGCAGTTCTGCCTTCAACTGTGTTGGCCTCCCAGAGATAAATTTTCAGAATGGCTTTAAGAAATGGTTGGTGGGTAGACCTGGAAATAAATAAATGAGCCCCTGGTAGCCTAAGTGGGTTGTATCCCTTCTACAAGGGGAAGGCGGGGCCCGCATCCATCACCTAATGACATTATAAATCTGTGTGCTTTGCAAGGCAATGACATGAAAAATTATATTGAACAAGCCACAGATGCACCATTTATCAGCCTCCAAGGAAAGGTTAATGCAAGTTAAATATTGACATGTCAGCAATAAGGATTAGACCAATTATAAATTTGCACTCAGGCCAGCTGCAGCTTAATTATTATGTGATACTGACAGGTCATCATAGGCTAGACAGACAACTGAAGACATTTGCCCCCGAGGAATTATGACACCACTTAGTTTTGTTATCCATTGTTGTATATTCTGGACATAATTCCACTCATATCTCTCAATGGGCAAGTTAACCAGTTACCATGCCAGCTCTGCTCCATGCAGTACGGTTTTCTTTGGTTTTTATTTCTTTATTCCCCTTCACACTCAAAAAAAAAAAAGCATGGGATAAACTTCTTGCTTCTTTGCCACAGTTCTTATATGTAGAAGATTATAATAGATTCAGGTCCCTGTAGAGCTCAATACATTTATTCTAATCTTTCTAAGAATCTTAACCTTTTCAGTCTTCAAGGTACTTTAAAGAGCAGACCTATGTATGCCAAGTAAGAATTCACTATTAATGATATTTGTGGGGCAGTAGGCTAGTGATTTGAATGTCATCTTGAACTTCAGTTAAAATCAGCAGTTGGCAAATATGTCTCTCTGAAGAAAAGGAATGACAATGACAATAAAATTTCTAATTTAGAGTGAAATTGACTTCAGTATTTACTAAGCTCAGTATTTCAACTTTTCTATTCATTTCAGTATTAACTAACCTCAAGTAACTAAGGTACACCTTCAGTGCTACTATCCAGCATCTCATATTCTTCTGTTTGGTTTCTCAGGGATTCATTGATTTTGAGGAAATCAGGTGCCTTATGTATGATTGAGTTTCATATCTTGATGTAAAATGCTAACCAAAAATGTTTTTCAAATGGATACAACTCTATTTTTGGATGAATTTCACTGAGATATGATGCATTGTTTGAGATGAATAAGTTATAAAATCTATAAATTAGTTATAACATCTATAATTCATAAATGAATAACAAAGCAGATTAGTATGGAGGGATATAGAATGGAGTGTTGCAAAGGCTTTTATAGACAATCAATGTAGGTAACTTTCAGTGTGCAAATTCCCTTAATGAGAGTAGATTGGTTAATAATCTGAAATGGATGATTCTAAAGAATTGCTTGGGGACATGAGTAAGTTGAGTGACTCTCCCAAGGACATACAACCAATATACTTCACAGGGGCAAGACTTTAATTAGGTGTTCCTAATTCAAAAGGGTGCCCTGTAGCTATTTTACAATGATACCTGTTGGCACTGAGAACTAGTCAGTTTAAAATAAAATGTTTCATCTTATTTCTGGGGATAGGATAGGTACTTTTCATCAGCAACTTACACTTGCCTTTATTATGGTCAGCACCTGGATTTTCTTTAGTGGGAATATCTTTGAATTTGTCTAGTCAGCTCCCAGATGAGCCTTCCAAAAATATTACCTCTCTCTTGTTAGTCTTGTTAAAATACCTTCAAATGGTCCCAGTTGAAAAGAATCTGAGACTTCCGAGCTTTGCATTCAAGATAGTTCACAGTCTGGTAAAATCTACCTCTTTGACCTCATCTCCTATCATTTCCTTCTAACAGTCCTGTGTTCTATCCTAAGTAGTCTGCTTACTGTCCTCTAAAAAGTCCATAAATATTTTTACTTACTCATCTTTGCTCACTACACCCTTTTACCCCAGAAACAGGTTAATCTTGTTTACACTTATTCAAGTAAACTAATGCATACTCCAAAGTTCAGCTTGAATTCCACTTCTTCCATTCCTTTCCTGACTACCCTCAAATATGATTGTTCCCTCTTAGTTTCTGAAAAATCTATTTTCTATATTTCCTACTAGCCCCTTGAGAATTGTGACTGTGTGAGTTAATATTTACTTTTTATACATAACATATTATATAATTATATAATACACATATTTGTTATAAATATATAATAAATTATAAAAATATGATTTAAAAGAAAAATATTCTCACCTTCACTATGTCCAAAAATCTGTCACATTGTTTTTTTCTCATTGCTCTCACCTCTCCTTCCTCTCTAAAAAGGTAGGTAATAGACTATAGGTTGTACATAGATTATCATATAATGCACATTTCCTTGTACATCATGTTGTGAATAAGACATATTTACAGTAGAGAAAAAATAGTGGGGGAATTAATGTGAAGAATGATATGTTTCACTTTAAATTTGGACTCCATCTGTTCCTTCTAGGGTGCTGAATGTGACTGTGTTTTTCTACCTAGTTGTCTCATCACTATTTAGCACAGTGTGGGGCCTCATTTGATGGTCAGTAATGAGGGTGAGCAGCAATATGTTGTGAAAGAGAAAGTACAAGAAGAGAAACTAAACATGCATTTGTTCAGCAGCTTTGATAGCCAGACAGTGTGCTAAACACTTAACAAATATTATCTTATTTGATCCTCTTCAGCAACCTTGTTAAGTAGGTGCAATATTTAATTTACAGTTGAGAAAACTGAGGCAAATAGAAGTTAAAAGAACTTTCCCAGGGATATACAGTTTGTAAGTATTTGATGTCTGATTTGAACTTGCGTCTTCTTGACTCCAGGTCCAGTACTCAACCACATTACTTTCTCTACTGCCCTTTTTAGCTGCCTCAAGTTAAAAGACCTAGAGTTCCATATTCTTATTCCAACATTTTGTAGCTTTGTGATCAGGGAGAAGTTACCTTGTTTTTCCAAACCCCAATTTCCTCATTCATAAAATGGAAATAAAAGTGCCTGTACCATAAGAGTTAGTATGGTGTAGTGGTTCTAATATTAGACTTGGAATCAAAAAGAGCAGATTGAAAATTTTCAGGCTTCTATATGGGGAAGACTGAAGCAATTATTATTAATGTCTGCCCCAAGAAACTCTCTTAAACTTTTCTCCTACTTGATAACAGAGTTGAGAGTATAGAAAATTCCCAAACTAGTTCTGCATATTGAGTTTTCCACATTGAGTAATTTATCAAACTTTCTGGATAAACAATACTCTTATGACCAGTTTCATAGGTTGATTTATAACCTTTTGCATTCTCTATAAATATGAATTGTGATGGAAATGACAAACAGATTCATGAATTATGGACCACGTTTGGGTGAAATCACAAAAAAAGAAGTCCACTTTAGCTTCATTGTGGCATGATATAAAGAAACCAGATCTAAGAAAGGAGCTGCTGGGGGATGGTTTTGTTATCTACATAGCCTCAGAAGTTGCATTGTTGCACCTATGACAACTAGAAGAATAGGAAAAGTTGGAGTCCAATCCAACAACTTCATTTTATAGATTAATAAATAGGTCCAAAAAAGGTAATTTATCTTTGGTATCTCTGATTCCAACTGATTCTCTCAAGGTCATATGGCTAAGAAGCAGTGTCCATCCCAGAACTCTGATTCTCTAGTTTCTAGTGCAATGGTTTCCCTCCTATCATACTCTAATAAAAGAAAAAGAAAAGATAAAAAAATAAAAGAAAAAGAGAAAATTTATATAATAATGTGTCTTCCAGAAATTAAAATATAGAATCCTTTTCTTCTCCTAGCTTCTTGCTGAATATGATAACAGAACCAACACATCATATCAACCTCTAATCATGTATTGAAAAATCTCTTTGATCTTCCCATTTAAGAGTATTGTCCTTATTAGGTTCATAATGAGATTTATTGAGTCAATTCTGAAGACAGTACAAAAATAGATATGTAAAAATAATGAATAGATCCCCTAAACTATAGAATTGGGAAAGGACCACTATACATCAGTTATTTTTGCCTTAAATCTTCAGGTTGGCCTCAGTGTTAGCAATTTAATGGTCTAATGGTTGATTATTCTATTTTTAAACTTTTTCTAGGAAAAAAAAAACTTCACAAATTCAATCAATGGTCCATTTAATTTTAATAACCTTTTATCATATAACAATCTGTGCTCTATTTAAGTACTATGGCTTGGTCTCTGCTGGCAGCCCATCCTTGTCACTGATTTCTTGTCTCCTAGGACTTTTTCCTTTTGTTTTCTGCTAGCCCTTTAACACTGTCTTTAACACTTTCTTTAAAACTATCCAATTTATTGTTTTCTAGGGCATTCACTTGTTGCCTGCTACCAGAAAACTATTTTACTCTCTTCTTTTCACCTCTGCTTTTGCTTATTGTTTCCTAACTTTGAAGGACCTTCAAGTGATTTACCTTTGAGATCTCAGAATCAAATTGCCCTTTCTGCTTTTCTTCATTTCAATTTAAGATCTTCTTTGGTTTGTTAAAGACTTGTCCCTATAGTTTTGGCTAGTATTTGAAAATTGACTGCCCTTTTCTTATCTAGACTGTCACAACATTGACTACTGACCACAATTAAAATCCATAAGGCATTAGTGGTGAGAGCAGTAGGTTTGCTCAGTTGTACTTCCCTGAAAGGCAGGTGAGAAGGATCATCATTGTTATTTTCTGAACAAGAAACTTCAAAAGCATTTTCAAATCAAGTTTCTAAGACAAAAAGTACCTTCACACCAAATTCTCAAGATAGATTCACATAGTTGGAGCATAGTATATGCTTAATATTTATGGACTAATAAATTCATTGGAGCAACAAAGGTAAGACAGAGGAAGAGACTATTAGAAGAAAACTCATATTTTGAACTCCTGGGCATCATGAAGTCCTGCTGGGAAAGAAACAGGACTGGGCTAGACTAGGCTACACTATATTATGGATGAGAAGCTCTCCTGGGATGACAGTGGTGGTGTTAGGAGTAATATTACTAAAGAGAGGAAATTAGACCTCTTAGTTTTTCCTAGTTCCCCTATCTGTTGGCACCTTCTTTGCCAAGGTTTTTCTTTATCTACTCTGTATGCATTTTATATATGTTTACATAAACTTATTAGGATGTAAGCTCCTTTTTAATTTGTAGCTACAGGTCCTGATACATAGTTAAATGTTTAATAAATGCTTGCTGATTGATTGATCAAACTAGGCACTGAAGGAGTACAAATTCCACCAGTGTCCTATAAGATAGTCATCCTACTATAAGACAGAAGAGCCTGTACTGTTCTTCCTGACTTCCTAGAGTTAGGGCTAAACTCTGCTTCAGGAACTCTGTTGAATATCAGCACAGAGTTTGAATTTATTTATTATTTTGTTTATTTCTTTAAAGTAGCCGATTGTAGTTTAGCTAAAAGGGAATGCATCTAATTAAATCTATAAATGAACATAGTATAGTTAATATTTTATACAGCTAAATCTATGACTCTGTGATCATTTAACCTAATTTCCTTCATTACACTTTACTTCCTTACTTGCTAATATTATCTGTAAAATGCCTTATGAAATATAAAGGGTCACATAACTATGAGATATCATTATGAGTAGGGACAAGAAAGATACTAATTGGAACAGCTAGGTGGCTCAGTGGATGGAGAGACAAACCTAGAAACAGGAGGTTCTGCTTTAAAATCTGGCCTCAGATACTTCCAAACTAAATAATCCTGGGCAAACCACTTAACCACAGTTGCTTACTGATCTTCTGTTTTGAACCTGATCCTTAGTATTGATTCTAAGACAGAAAGTAAGGGTGTTTTTTTTGTTGTTGCTTTTTTTTTAAAAAAAAAGACTTGTACCAAAATATTCTTAGCTGTGCTCTTTGTGGTGGCAAAAAAATGGAAAATGAGGGGATGTCCTTTGATTGGGGAATGGCTAAAATAATTGTGGTATATGTTGGTGATGGAATACTATTGTGCTCAAAGGAATGATAAACTGGAGGAATTCCATGTGAACTGGAACAACCTCCAGGAATTGATTGTACATAGAGACTGATATACTGTGGCACAATCAAATATAATGGACTTCTCTACTAGCAGCAATGCAATTATCCAGGACAATTCTGAAGACCTAGGAGAAAGAACACCATCCACATTCAGAGGAAGAATTGTGGGAATAGAAAGACAGAAGTAAAACAACTCCTTGATCACCTGCATTGATGGGGATGTGATTGGGGATATAGATTCTAAATGATCACTCAAGTGCAAATATTAATAATATGGAAATAGGTTTTGATCAATGACACATGTAAAACCCATTGGAATTGTGTGTTGGCTATGGGAGGGATGTGGGAGGGGAAAGAGAGGGAAAGAACAAAAATCTTGTAACCATGGAAAAATATTCTAAATTAATTAATTAAATAAAATTTTCAAAAAAAATAAAAGATATTAATAGAAACAAAGGTTCAGAAGGAAACAATTTCAAATTCTCCATTCATTTCTATAATTTTAATATTTGCCTTTTCAATAAGTGTTTGAGGGGGGCATAATGGATTGAGTACTGAACTTGAAGCCAGTGTGACAAGGAAATCACTTTAAAAGACTGATATATATTAATTTAAGGTCGCCAAGGAATTCAGCTATGTAATTCCTAAATGAAAACTTAAGTCAGCAGTCAATCTTTTATGGAATTTAATTACAATAGGAGGAAGAAAGGAATTAGAGATAGAGAGAGAGAAAAAGGGAGAGAAGGGAATAGGGCTTAAATACCCCTTCTGTTTAGGCTGGGCCAAGAGGCCCAAGCCCTTAGATAGCTGGGGCAAAGAAAAGAGATCAGTCCCTATTACTCACGTGACCAAAATGGAGAAACAGTCTCAGCTTCACCTTCACCTTCCCCACCTTCAGCTTCCTTCAGAGCAAGCTTCTCAGAGCACACACCCACCACACCAACAAACTCTTCAACCACCCCCTCCAGTCTTCAGACCCCCCTATCCTTAAGGAAACCATCCAAGTTCCCTCCCCTCAGTCCTCACATCTACCAATCACCTGTCCATCAATTTCCCTGTGCCAATGGAGGCTCTAGCTTAACCCAGGACCGCCCAGAGGTCTCTGGCTTTGCACATGTCTGTTGAAGGTCATATTTTCAAATAATTAAATCTTTGATCCTTTGCTACAGCCCTTTCTAAATCCTGTTAACCTGAGTAGGGTAGAGATTGGAATAATTAAATTTTGATCTAGGCTGCAGCCCTTACTCAATCCTGTTAGGACTGAATAGGGTGGAGATTGATTCCAAGTATCTCCATTGTATCAATTCTAAAATCAATCATGACTCAAAGAAATTCCTGTTCTATGCTTAAGCATAGGTCAAAGTCCTTTCCATTGTTCAGCAAAAGGTTTCTGTCCTAAAGTAATCTTAAGAAGGGAAGAGGAGGAAACTCTCATGCCAATGGGGTTCACATTCCAATAGCCAAGACCCACTATCAATAGGGAATTTTTCAAGTATGAAATTTCCCAATGGTGAAATTTCCAACATTTATAAGTCTAAGAAATTTTGAGGTTTACACCAGGAAGCACTGGGTTACAAGCTACATGGCCCTGGCTAAGTTACTTTACCATCTCTAGGTTTCAGTTTCCTCATCTATAAAATGAAGGTATTGAATTAGATGCTTTTAAAGGTTCTTCCAAATTTTATATCTATTCCCTACTCCACTGCCCATACTTTTCATATGTTCCTTTTTCCTCCAAAAGATTAAAAAAACAACCATGATAATTTGGATAAGTGGTAAATTGACTAGCAAAAAATGGAACTAACAGTGCCCTAAAAACAAGAGAAGGAAATGACCCAACTAAAAATAATTAATTGAAAAAATAAATATAAGTTCACAAGGACATCATTAATAAAATATTTAGGAAATTTTGGTGACAGAGTAAAAAATATTTGTATATGTATTAAATTCCTTTAGTCATAGTAAATCATTAGACTCCTAATTAGAGTTAATGGATAAGTTGTGTATAAAACATTCTTCTTTAGTATGCAGATTAGTGGTACTAAGATAATAGCAACCTCTAAAAAATAAAAAAGGAAGATTTACTTGAATATGCTATCAATGTCTAAAATTCCTCACATTCAAGATTTAACTTGATCTAATCAATATCTTTATTTTTGTTGATGGCATTATTATATTCTCATTAACCTAGTCTTGAGAACTCAAAGTAAACTGTGACTTTTCCACTTCTTCAGAATGAATTAGATGCCATCTTATTTTTTCTACCCTTTTAATATCTCCTCCATCTGTCTTCTGCTTTTCTTTCATTCTCACTATAACCGTCCTAGTTCAGGTTCTTATTTCAGCTTGTTTAGTCCAGTGGTCTCCAATTTCTTTATTATTAACCCCTAAAAATATAAAAATTTGAGCATTAAGCCAATATATAAATGCTTACTTATTTAGAGGGGTGTATGGGGTGTTCAGGAAGGGGTAGTATCTCTGGTATGGAGGGCTTGTCGTGCCCTTCTAGGGCAGCTCTCCAGCCTCTGACCTCCACCTGACACCCAGCTCTCACCTGTGGCTCCTAGTAGCTGCTAGTATGCGGCAGCGGCTACACCCTAGGCAACGGCTTGGACAGGCTGGCTAAACCTTGTGAGGGTAGCCATCGGGTCATCATCGACCCCTGGTGAACCAGGGCTTTGCTCACCCAGCATGTGAAGACTGCTTCGGCTGAACAGACGGAAGAAACCAATAAGAAGGTTCAACAGCTGAGATGGCAACACAGCAAGGCACTGTGGAGTGCTTAGGGCGTGATGGAGCACAAAAGACAACGCGGCCACCCAATGCAGCTGAGGAAGTCTCCAGATGTAACGACTTTTCGTGCCAATGGACCCAGGCTTCCAATGCCGAGAGAGTGGGACTGTCTCTGTGCACCGACTTTTCCACTTAAATCTCCTTCACGCACAAGTGAGTTTGTGCACACTCATCTATATCACAGATGAAAGCACACAAAGACAATCGTCATCCTCGGTTACCGAGAGACTACTACTATTTATTTAGAAATTAGATATATCTGCAAGTGTAGTAATAATTGAGTTCAAAATAAAATATACAAAAGTAGACATTTTAAAAATACAAGCAGAAAAGGGGGGCCAATTGTCTAGAAATGCTAAAGTTGGATTTGGAGGGGTCATGAGTGAGAATGAAGAGTGAACAATGTCAACATGGACCTCAGTACTTGAAAGTATGGTAGTGCTCTCAAAAGCAATAATGAAGTTTGGAAGGAGTGGGTTTGAAGTTAAAGCACTAGTGTAATGAGATCAGGAACATAGTCACAAACTATCCCTCCCCATTCATAATACGTGACTCATTCTATCCACTCAAAATGAGATTCAAAAGTTACCCTCTGAGAAGTACATACTGTAAGTTTGAAGAAACGCAGGGGCCAGAGTGTATATTGTGGGGGAAATACTTTGTTATTTAGTCTTTATTAATATTGTTTGAATGTAGCTTTCACATCACCAGAAATGGTCTGGCCCCGAACTATAGATCATGGTGATCTCATAGATCTGCAAGGAAGCCAGAATACTTGTTTTGGATCCATCCAATAAATTTTGGCTTTATCCAAATTTTATTTTATGTTTCCATTTATCTTCCAATAACCATCTCAAGCAAACTGCCTGTAGTGGACAGCTGCTTCTCCTTTTGCCCTTGTTTGACATTCTCTATAATGTAAACCTCCCAGAGACTTGGGCTCCACATCTTTTCTTGGTTCTCTCATTTGCCAAACCAAGTTAATAAAATTCCTTCTGTCAACATGGAAATCTAGAAGTCCCTAGTTTATTTAGTTTGAGGGTAGAAACCCCAGGTTTGGACCTTGTCACAGGAGAGGTTTCCCCCTGAGGGAAGGTCCCACTTCACCAGACAATAGACATCCATTTTAGCTTTGGCACAGTAGGTTGCGCCTCAGTCTTGTAAGCTGAAGGTCCCCAGTTCAATTCTCTGAAGGAGGGTGTGATATACTGGGAAAGGATTCTGGAGACAAAAGAGCTACGAGACTTTGGATGGGATTTACCTCCCCAACTGAAGTGGATGTCTATTGTCTGGTGAAGTGGGACCTTCCCTCAGGGGGAAACCTCTCCTGTGACAAGGTCAAAGCCTGGGGTTTCTACCCTCAAACTAAATAAACTGGGGACTTTTGGATTTCCATGTTGACACTTCTAGAAATCTTTTTAGGTTTAGAGTTTGTTCTCAACTGACTGTATGGAGTGGCTATCTTTTTCTAAATGGTATATCTGTAGCTTTACTAAGAATAGAACTGTCCTGAAGCATCCATAGAAGCTGGCATGTTAGAGAGGCGGAGCAGAGAAAGTGAGTATCCTGTGATAAACATGGGGATAATTATGCCATAGATAAGCCCTTCTATAGATTGTTGTAGAATTGGTGGAATATTATCCATTTCTCACTCTCTTATTGGTTGATCTCATATTTCTTGGCTCTGAAGACTACTGCTTTACACTGTAAACACCACCTAGCTGGACTTCCTTTTAAGTTGTGTTAAATTGTATTTAGTTTGCAATCTACAAAACACCTTAGACTTTAGAATTTAAATTCCTTGAGAATGGGATTATTTTCATTTTTGTCTTACTCCCCTAGAGGTTAGAACATTTCCTCATGTGCAATAGGTGATTAACAAATGCTTTTTGAATTTAATCAAATTAAATCATTGAGTCTCTACTTCCTAAACATTACTATACTAAACAGTACTAATAAGTTTAGTTATTTAGTCTGCTTTGTTCAATTTCTGTTTTATTTACCAAATGATAGAGCAGAAAACAAAAATTCTAATATTCAAGTTTTTTATCATTACTAGATTACAAACTCCCTGAGAGCCACACCCATTTCATATTTATCTTTTAATCCATAGAATAGTGCCCTACAAAAGGTAGTTTTTAAAATAATTATTCATCACATGGTAATCATAGCATCACTTGTTGGAGTCTACATGTGCTAAATATTGCACATATGTTTGGTCCTCTAATCTTGCTCCATGCAATTTCCATTTTAATTGGAAAAGGTGCAACAGAGAACAATGATACACCATTGCAGAAGTTATTAATTCCAGAAGTCAGGATGATAATGTTTGTATTTGTCAGGGAAGATGCAATTAAAAAGCAATTATAATTGGGGCCTATAAAAGTCAAGGTGCATGAAGGAGAGAAAATAAAAGCTTGCAAAAAAGAGTAACAGGAAGATACATAACATGGCACACAAATAGCTCAGGATATTAGTCCCATGGATAGTGTCAGTGCAGTCAAGAATGATGGAATAAGAGTGTGTATTGATAGAAGAAAAACCTTGAAAAAATACTTTTGGAGACTAGGATAAGCCTAGAAGAAGCAACATATGATATATGAAGTCTATTTGATCTTTACAATCAAGAATTTGATTCCAAATATATAGTACGACACACCAAAGGTTATTTGCTGGAGTTTTGTTAAAGTTTCATCATGCTCTGTTTTATACTGGACTTCTGCAGAAGTGTTGTTTAATTAGAAGACTGAAACATTTTGTTTGACATCCCAATGATGGACAGGTGTCATCAGAATTGTAGTGGGGACAGAATTACTCCTTGAAAAAGAGCATCATTGTGAGGTAGGAAGAGTCTTAAAGAAATGCAACCTAAACTTTATTTTACAGATGAGGAGAGGATATTTAGGCATCATGATGTGGGAGAAAGTCAGAGAATCTTGGCTCTGTCTCTTACTCACTCTATAACCTTGTTAAGGCCTCAGTTTCATTATCTCTAAAATAGACCACATGATCTTTATGGTCTCATCCATCTCTAAATCTTAAATCCTATGATTCAAATTGAAAACCCAAGCCTCCTGATTTCTGCCCCAATACTTTTCTCATTGCCCTTGAGACATTCATCGAGAAGATATTAAATACAAAGGATAAGTCTGCAAAGCACCAATTAAACAATAAGATTGATCCAGAGACTTCTTAATTTGATTCCACCTCTGCCACTAACCAGCCATGTGACCTTGGAAAAGGCTTATCTCACTGTGCCATAACTAATCTATATAGAAGGTCAGAAAAGATACTATTAATGAAACACTGCAACATCCCTGGGATACTTGCCAACCCAAAGTGCATATCCTGGTGTATGTGTGTGTGTGTGTGTGTTATCCAAATCAACTATATCTTTCATTTTTCCTTGGCCCAAATTTTTACAAGATAGGAAGCAGTCGTCCATCATAAATGTGACAGTACAAAATGTATGCTTGCTCTTCTCTTCTAAGGAAGCTGAAAATAAGGTACAGTATGAGTTTTTGGATCATTATATCATTGAAGCCCCTGTAATCACTACCTAATGACAACTTCCCATCCCTTTTCTTAAGGACAAAGGATAAGAATGCCTTTTATGGTGAACAAGATGGCAAGTCAGAATTTTTCTGAATATATGTGTACAGAGCTCTTCAATTTAATCTAGAAGAATTTGCCTGGTACTGGATGCTAGAAACAGACATCAGCAATTGTTTCAAGATCTAGTGATCCAGACTTAAGTGTGTTCTACATTCTCAGTTCAGACTGGCCCAAACCTTGGGCAAGTTACAATGTTGTAAAGAAAAAAAAAAGTAGGAATAATAATAAGCAACTGGTAAACTATAGGGGATTGAATTTTTTCTCATCCTGTGGTGTTCAATATAGCACGTTTATTACTTGAGTTTTATGTGGTCCTTCCTTAGCTCTTGCTGCTTAAGAGTTTGTTTGTAATTAATTCCAAAGAGGACTAATGATATTTTGAAGTGATATCTTGACTTGCACTTGAATATTTAAGTGAGCCAGAATTGCACAAAGTCTTCAGCCTTACTTTTTCTTCCAGAGCCTTTGAAGTCCAGTGGCAAGAAAACATCAAGATAAAGGCAATACTCTTGGATGCAGTGGATGACATTGGCATCTTTGATATCTGACCAATCTAAGGACTCCCTAACACCTACTTTAGCTACCTTCTTGTCACTGGAACAAATTGTTCTCATTTGTCTATTATGCTAGGGGGTAGACATCCTTGGGGTAGATATCTCCCCAACTCACCAATGGGTTTGAAGCTTATTGAATACCCTCGACAGAGTTTAGCCTACCTGCCAAGACATCTTTACTGGAGAGTGACTGCTGCATTTGCTACATTTTTTAGGAGTCACAGGTTAGAGTTGATTGAAAGGTGGACACCAAAGGTGGATGAGCATCTGTGAAAAGAGTTTAGCAAGTGCTCACACCAGAGTTACTAGTCTCCTCCCTGCCCCCCCCACCTACCCCATTTAAGAATCAATGAATACCTAAATGAGGTTTAGAGTAATAATGACATACCCCAAAGATTCATTTTCATAGTCATGTTACCTATTTTTCATCATTGAGACAAATTCCCTTACTGGAGAGTGTTGCCAAAAAAATGATTATCTTTTTGACAATGTTTGACACATCTTCATGAACCATAATTTCTTTATTCATTCCTTCATTAATAGCTATCTTCTTTGTTCCCAATTCTTTACTACTACAAAAAGTCCATTATAAATATTCTGGCAGGTGTGGAGCTTTTCTTTTTGTTAATGACCTCCTTGGGCATAAGAGTAATAGTGGAATCTTTCAGTCAAAGGATATGGACAAATAATTCGATGGTTTTTCTTTTTTGTCTTTTGCTCATGTTAATTTATATATATATGTGTATGTGTGTGTGTATGTGTGTGTGTATGTGTGTGTATGTACACACATAAAGGACTTTTGACTTAATGTAATCAAAAAGATCTATTTTATCTCTACACTTTATTTGGTTAAGGATTTTTTCTCTAGCCATAGTTGTGAAAGGTGTTCCTATTTTTTATTTTTTTTTAAAGACATGACTTTCTATTTGGGTTACATTCATCTGGAGTTTATTGTGTTATATTGTATAAGAAACTGTTCTAAAACATAATTGCTAAATAAATAACTTCTATTTTTATTTTCCAGATGTTTGTGCCAAAAATGTATTTCTGCCTCCAGTAATTTGTATTTATTGAATTCTATATTGCTTTATTCAGTACCTATGTTTAGCGTTTCTAGTGTCTTAATCTGGTTTATTATTTTTTTTTAACTAACACCAAATAGGTTTGACCAAAATGCTTTACAAAATGATTTGTAATTTGGAAATATAGGCAAGAAAAAAGTCAAAGTTGACTCAAGTCTGAAGCACAAGTGATCAAAAAATGGTGATGTCAAAAGGTAGACTGCAGATCCTGTCTGGTTTAGAAGATGAACTATACTTTGTTCATATTGAGTTTAAAATGACAGGCAAATAAATGTAGATATTACCTGAGAGCTTAGAAAAAGGTATGGATGACTCTATAAATATTTGATGTGTCCACTTATAGATATTAGTCAAAACCATGACACAGGATTAGTTCATCATGGGACAAAAAATTATGAGTTTTTTTGCATTGCAATGCATTTTGCATTGAAGTCAGTGGACAGTCAAATATTATTGTGGTTATTATGTTTCTGCTTTTTTGGTGCCCAGATTTCTAGTTGGTAGGGAATTGTAAAGTTGATGTAGAAATCAAAATTATATTTTCTTGATCTTTTCATGGGTAACTTAACATCCTTGCCAAACCTAAATGCAAACGAACTATCCAGCCTCATTTTTCAAATTCTCTCTGTTTTACATTCCACCTTCAAATGAGTTGTTTTGATTTATCAGAAGAAGAATTAAAGATGTCCAGTTTGGTGTTTGCACATGGTAGGAAGAATTTTAATTATAACCATTTATCATCTTTAGCACAT
This sequence comes from Monodelphis domestica, assembly GCF_027887165.1. Taxonomy (NCBI): domain Eukaryota; kingdom Metazoa; phylum Chordata; class Mammalia; order Didelphimorphia; family Didelphidae; genus Monodelphis; species Monodelphis domestica. Next base: position 102,356,349 of record NC_077232.1, read on the forward strand.
ATTTACTTTGTGAAGACACTTCTTTGCTAGTAAGGAAAAGATATTGTAAAAAAAAATGATACATGAAAAAGTAGCACTTGTTTCAGAATCTCTGTCCTTATATGAAAGTCTGGAGAAAACATTGGACTCTTGTCACTTTACTTGTTCTTTGTTCTTATTTGATTAAATCTCAAAACTAGTGGAAGGCATGATTTAAGGGGGAGCCATCAACTCCCCTTGCAAGCACTGAGACTCACAAGGTTCAACAATAGCAATGACAATAACAACAGTAAAGAGTTTACAAATTAATGTGAAAAAAAAGGGCTTATCTTTATGTTCACAGAGTTTATCTCCCAAACAAAGGCTCTCTTCCTTTATTCCTCTCCCAACCAATACAGATTCTTTAACTTATAGTTTTGTGGACCACAGGAACTAGGGATGTTTGGGGTTTGTTTTTCCATATTAGTATTGCCTTTTCCTCTTACAAGTCTTACCAGATGCCACCATTTATTTATTATTCCTTATGACTCTCTTCTTTCAAACTCTAGTAGCTCATTTCACTAAAATACCCTATTTAATCAGATGGCTTTCCTCCTCCTAATTTTTATTCTCTATGATCTTTCTGCAATATCTGACAGTGTTCACCATTTCATTTGGCTTACTGCCTTCTTTTTGCTTTGGAGACACAGGCTTTGGGGTTTTCTAATCTCTCTAATTGACCTTTCAATGCCTCCTTTGTGGGCTCTTTAAGTTCATCTTTCTATTTCTTTTTTTCAACCTTAGGGATGGAATTTCCAATATATTATAATGACATAATAGATTTTGTAGGTTGAGGTAATTCAGAGGTCACAGAGCTCAATACCTCTTATAATTTTACAGCTGAGAAGACTGAGATTCATCAGAGTTCTGTGACTTGACAAATGCCACTCACATAGGCAGTAATCTGTAGAACTAGGAATCAAACCTGCATACTCTGACTATTTGGTTCTTTTAAAAAGCATGACTATATCATTCTGCCCAGATAGCTCCTCTATCAATGCTCTATGTCATTGTCATTTAATCTCCAAGTTCCAGCTATTATATCTCTAAAAGATTCCTCTAGATGGACCTAAAGGTCTATCCCTACCCATTTCCTAAGTTCTAAACCTAGATTTCAAACTGTTAATACAGATGTTCCACTCATGCTCCACATGTGAAGAATTGAAAACTGATCTTGTCATCTTTCTTAAATATGTTTTTGGTTCTAACTTCATTATTATTGATAGAGGGGAGGTAGAATTGCCTTTTATAGAGTTACTCTTTTCAAATGAATAGTTAGTACTTTTCAAATAAGGAGGAGGATTTTTGAAAATGTGCAGAGATAGGAGAATGTAAGATAAAATCATTAATAGTAACAATTAGTAGAATAATGTTAGTGGTTATAATAGTACTATAGTTATAGTAGTAATTAGTAATTAGCAAGTATCTGAGGCAAGATATCAATCCTGACTCCAAGGTTATCCTTCTTTCCACTAGGATTTGGAAGTTATCAGAACAAGTTTCGAAGTCATTCACATAGAGATGATGTTTAGAAACATCCAACTTTTTAGCATTCATCATGGATATAATAAGGACAAGACAAAAACAACACAGCCAATAACATCAAGGAATTTACATGTTCCAGTAGGGGAAATAAAGAACAAAGCCATGGGAGTAGATCAGATCACCAAAGTTCAACTGTTAAGAAGAAAAGAGAAAGGATTTAGGAAGTTGAGGAAGCATTACCCTTAGTGGTCAGTACTGTTTAATACCACAGAAAGTTTAGGAAGGATGAAATCTGAGAAAATAGTGTTGGACTTAACTAAAGGATCATTTATAACTATTAAGAGAGCAATTTTGTAAGAAAGTGGAGTTGAAAACCAGTTAATAGGAGACTAATGAATCAGTGAATTGTAAGGAAGTGGAAGAAATGAAGATAGCCTACTATTTTTAGAAGTTTCAGAATGAAGGGGAAGAAATCTAGAATAAAATCTTGAGGATATGGTAATGTCAAATGATCCACCCAATCCCCCCAAAAAGGATAATTCATAAGTAGCAGGGAAGAATAAAAATTCTTTTTCCCCTTCTATAATATGTGCTTTCTGGCCACCATGGCTTTGTCCATATATTTCCCTAGGAATATCCTCTTCCTCTGACCTGTTGAATTCCTCTCCATTTTTAAAAAATGCCAATTCACAAACCACCTCCTTCATGAAGTCTTATGAATCACCTCAGATTAGTAAGGTCTTTCCTTTTCCCTCATATAACAACTTGTACACCCAAATATTGGAATTATCAAATATTTTATATTATAGTATATTTATTAGTATATATGTGTATCATATTTATCTTCTGAATAAGGTAAAAACAAGAAGAAACTATCTTGTTCAAACTGTATCTTCTTAAGATCTATGATCTGGTAAATTTTTGATTGAAATTCAATGATTACATCCAACAAAAATCTCAGCAGCTATCTAACTTTGGATCTACTGAATTAATCACTGGATCAAAGGACTTTGTATTGTAAGAGACATTGGGGAACATCAGATGTCATTTTAAGTGTTAAGAAACTGGGTTCCAGAGAGGTTAATCAATTCATGCACATTAACAAATATTTCATATATCTCCATAAAATTATAGGTCTTAGGGATGATACAAAGTGTGTATGTATTAGATCCTTATGTTCACATACATATCTGTATATGAGCTACTTATATTTTAATGTACTTAACATAATGAATCTGTGCATATGCAAGGTACTACATAAATAATTGTTACAGTTTTGTGACACTAAAAAAGACTGGATTTGGGGGTTAAAACTCTAGTTTTTATTCTCTTATTTTACAAATGAAGAAACTGAGCCTTAGAGAATTTCATATAGTCACCCAACTAATAAGTGGTAGATTCAAGACTTTAGCTCCTGACTTTTGATTCCAAGTTCAATGCTCTTTGAAATAATATCTAATCTATGAAAGTAAAAAGATGGGTTCAGAGACATATAGGTTCAATGACATTTAAAAAACTTGCTTTGAGCATAAGCGCTAAGCATTTAAAATAGACCATTTTGCAGCTTCTATATTTTGAATTACAAGTGCCCTCCATTCATTTCAGCAGGTCAATGTGAAATTCTTTTCCCTGTCCCAAATACAGAAAAGAATAAATTGCATCCTCATACCCAGGGAAATAATTATATTTTCAAGGTCAAAATCAATCATCACATACTCTGTTTTCTCCTCTTGAGAGAAGAATGATTCAAATCCCTTTTATTCCAGCTTTTGTCATTCTGGGCAAAAAAATATACACCCTGATATGGTGAGCTATGTTACCTTTTTAATGCTTGAAATACATTTTTCTGAACTTCTAAGAGTCATTGTAATCTCTAATCCGAATTGCAAACCAAGCTATAATTCTTTTTCTTTAGGTTTCTTTAGGCAAAGTCAGGAGTTCTTGAAACTATGTAATAAGAAAATCCTGTACTTGGTGACTTTCCATTTTAGACTCTTCCTTTTCCTGTCTTAGATTCTCTTCCCTGTGCTCAAGTAAGGCAACATTTATATCCTTATAAAAGATTAGAGCTGAATGTGGCCGGAGAAATTATCTGCCCAAATAATTCATTTTACAGGTGAGGAAATAGCCCAAAGAGAACACACAGTTGATATCAGGCCTGAGGTTTGTACCCAGGTTTTAGACTTTGGTTTCACTTCTGTTTTCATTGAACCACACACACACACACAAATTACTCTCAATCTCCTGTAACCATGTAAAGATTCATTCATTAACTCACTTATCCATTATTAATGAGTTAGAAATTAAATTTGACCATTTCTCCAATAGTTTCCTTTCTTCCTTCCTTCCTTCCTTCCTTCCTTCCTTCCTTCCTTCCTTCCTTCCTTCCTTCCTTCCTTCCTTCCTTCCTTCCTTCCTTCCTTCCTTCCTTCCTTCCTTCCTTCCTTCCTTCCTTTTTCCTTCCTTCCTTTCTTCCTTCCTTTCTTTCTTTCTTTCTTTCTTCCCTTAATCTATTCCTCATCTATCCCTCTATCTATCTGTCCATCTGTCTGTCTGTCTATCCATCTGTCTATCTGCCCTTTTGTCTACCTACTTGTGTATCTATCTAATCTAATCTATCATGCATCTATCTATCTATCTATCAATATCTATCTCATATACAAATATACAGTATAGACACATATATAATAGTTATAGTGCATAACTACATGTATATATGCACATATAAAACATACATTGTACACGTGTTATATACCATTTCTTTGAAACTACTTAAGGATATTTTAAAATATATTTTTTTTTAGAAGTTAACATAAATATGCCCATAATTAATGGTTCTTTTGTGTGTTTTTTTCTTTGCACAAGTCTGTGTATATTTAGTGTGAATGGGGAAAAAAGACCAAAAAAACCCCATAGTAGAACCATTAGTTCATTAGTTGTAGCAATGATTAAGATGTCCACTTCTAAAAATCAATAACAACAAAAGGTAAACATTTCAAAATTTAAAATATCTCCAAATAGTTCTGATGTGATTATCTAAGTTAGTCTAGATCCTTCCCCCTTTATAGCCATGCACACTCTTTGTCTGTCTTTCTCTTTTTGTCTCTCTCTTTCTTTCTCTGTCTCTGTCTCTTCCCCACTCTCTCTCTCTCATACACACACTCACTCATATACATATAAGAAAAAATAGATTACTAGTATTTTTGGGTAGCGGGACTTCCTGATATCCCTTAAATACTTCCCTTTTTATAAATATCTCTCCTTAGGTCAGGTCAAATAGGTTTGTAAAATCAGATAGGAAGTTCCACCTCTCAAGTGCCCTAGCATCTGCTAATTCAGTGTTTATTGATTTCTTTACTTGAAGTTAACCAAAGGGAAAAAAATTAAAAACAAAAAAACAAAAAACAACAAACCCAACAATGATAGGTGTTCACTTATATCTGCAGTTTTAGCCATCCACAATTGGTATCAGAACATATCCCCCATAAATACCTCCAAGGAGCCCTATTCTACATTTTGCACTGAACTATATATTCTTCACTTTGTTTTAATAATAGTGTGCAATGGTGTGCATGTGTGTGTGTTTGTGTGCATGCATATATGCTTGAGGTACCTATTGTCTATGATTACCCTCAGCTTCAAGTATAATTATAGCACAGAATTTTGAAAAATCTTAATATCCCACCTTTTACCCCAACAAACTCTTCCTCAGTGTCCCATTATATAAGCAAGTGATACTCTGCATTCTTAAAAGTTGTGCCAGTAAAACATAAGGTCTTACAGGTTCTATCATTCTGGAAATTTGCTTTTGGTTGGAGGCTTTAGATTTATTGTATTTTCTCCCAAATTTGAATGTGATCTACTTGAAGACAAAATCCTTATTTTTCTTTTCCTTGAATTTCCAGCTTTTAGCACAGTGCTTGGTATAGGGTTAAATTTTAATTTATATGATATATAGTGATTGTTTTTAGGGAATAAGCGAATAAGAGAAAATTCAGGTATCAAGTTCCTATGATGTACAAACTATTGGTCTAAGGGCAGGGGATACAAATAGAAAAGTAAAATGGTTCCTGTTCTCAAAGATCTCATATTCTAATGGGGAAGACAAACCACATATGCAAAGTTTTGTTGAATGAAAAATTGGAGGGAAATGGGTATAGGGAAAGGAATGGGAAAGGAAGCTGGGAGTCCCTTTCTGCTCCCAGTAGCCCAATAATGAAATTGACAGGCTTTTCCTTCAGTCTATAATTATGCTAGGGATCATTTTAAATTGAATGAAGCCAGACTTTAGGGATATCCAGTTAGGTTTATTGGGCCAGGAAAATAAAGGTTTTGGAAAATTAGATCTCCAGCAGATATGCGGGGACCAAAGACTCTTATCTGGGGCAAGGCTCTTCTCTGGAAAAGATCCAAACTACTGCTTCTCCCTTCTTTTTATATCTTCTCAGAGACCTCCCACAAAGGAAGTTGGATGTGTCTGAGGAAGTTGGGGTAGAGAGTCCTGGGAGATATAATCTCCCAGGGTTCAGAGCCATTTAAAATGCATAGATTCATGTGTGAAATAGGAAATTCCCATGATCCTTATTATTCAGTGTCAATGTTAAAATCATAACAATTTCTTATGTTAAACCATTTGATATTGGGCTGAATGTATCACTATTACAACTGCCCTTAGTTTCAGAGACTTAAGATGGAGACACCAGGGTCTGAATGGAGATGGTACTCAAGGAGGCAGTAATGATATAACATACCTTGTTGACATCAGTACAAAGATGGGCACAGGACAGAACAAAAAATAGTATTTTGGGAAATATAGCTTAAGATCAAGAATGAAGGAGTCTTCTAAGAAGGTTTTTGCTAATATACCATGAATAATTTTTTAAGCAGTCAGAAAATACTGGATATGTAAATATCTTAAATATAGTATTGATTAAATATTAATGGTTAGAGGAAATGCTTGTCTCCTCATATGAAATAATTTCAGCATTAACTATGTTCAGGTAGACCACTGAAAATTTACAACAAAGACCAGTATAAAATTCTAAATCGAAGAAAAGATAAACACTATAATTAGCTTCAACCTAGACCTGGCACATAGTAGGTCTGTTTTTTTGAATGACTGACTATTTAAGCAATTTCTAGATGCTGAGTAATATAGGCAACAGAGAATTGTATAAAACAGAGATGTTTCTTAGGAAATATTTTCAGCGCAGTCTTAGAATAGTGCTGTCAAATTCAGAAATGGATCTCTGGGCCACATATTTACTTAGGAAACTGTAAATTAACATTATTTATATTGTATTATATATATATTTAAGCAATTAACAATTACATTTTAATATAATTTGCTGGCTGTCAATTCTAGACATTGCTGTTCTAAAGAAATATCCTAAATGGTATTAAAAAAGGTCAATTTTATGTTTTTACATCTATTCTTTTATTTTTTTTAAGCCCTTAATTCTGTCTTACAACCAAAATTGGTTTTAAGGTAGAAAAGCAGTAAGGGCTAGTCAATGGGGGTTAATTGACTTGACCAGAGTCACACAACTGGGACATATATAAACCAGATTTGAACCTAGGACCTCCTGTCTCCAGATATGGTGCTCTGTCCACTGAGCCACCTAGCTGCCACTCTTCCATTTATTCTTAATGTTGTGTACATTCATGAAGCTATAGAAAAATACAAACCCTCTCCAATGAATTCAATAACTACTCAAAATAGATTAGCATAACATTTCATACTGGAACTGCTCAATTAATTAAATGAACCCGTTACTGAGACTATAGCATTTAGCTGAAAGATCAGGCAATTGAGTTATCACAGTAGTATGTATATTTGGGACAGACAATAAAAATGGACAATGAATTGAATAGTTGAAAGACAGAGGACTGTATTTCATTAAGAAAATTTCATAGTGTTTTTAAGAGCAAATTGCTTTTCTATAAAACTGTATCCAACTTTTAAGTATGTAATGGTTCTTCTAGTCACACAATATCCACAAATTTTGGAACATAGATTTATAATCTGTGTTCTAGGTGATTTGGAGGGCATTTGAACAGTATATAATGCATGAGTGAATTGAAATATATTTCCAGTGATGGCCTATGTACAAGACTTAGGGTAAGAAAAATATGTTTATATATATATATATATATATATATATATATATACTGTATATAGAAATTGTAGGTTTGGAAACAGATAAATAGGACATAACATGTTTTGGTATTCATGATATATAGAAAACTAAGTTGGGTATGTGTGTGTATCCCAAAATCATTCCTCAATAGATAAAGAGTCAAAGGTTATAAATACATAGTTCTCAAAAGAATTGGAAGCTATTAATAATCACTATTCCAAATCATTAATAATAAGGGAAGTCTATGTTAAAGCAATTCTAAATTTTTACCTCATATCCAGGAAATTGACAAATATGACAGAGGGGAGAGAGTTCCATGCTGAAAGGGTCATAGCAAGATAAGTACACTTTTACATGGATTTGAGGCTGGGGATAATATAAACATTTTGGAAAATAGTTTGGAATTTTGCAAAAAAAAAATAACTAAAGCATTTATACCCATTGACCCAGAGATTCCACTATTATCCATTTACAACTTGGAGTTCATTGAGGAGAGGCCTTATATTAACTAAAATGTTTATTACAGTCTCTTTTGTGGTAGCAAAGATATGGAAACAAAAATAGGTATTCATCAATTGAGAAATGACTAAATGTCTTATGGTATGTGAATGTGGCATAATATTAGTATGCTATAGGAAATGACAAATAAGATGAATTATGAGAAACATGGAAAGATATAGATGAACTGATGAGGTTTAATTAACAGAACCAAGAAAACAATATATGTGATGACAACAATGATACCAATGGAGAGAAAATAAATCACAAAACAGTAGAAAGAGAATGTTGAGGGCTTACAATGCACATACATGATTCCACAGAAGAGATGAGACCACTTGACCACTTTGAAAAAGTGGAAAGGATAAATAAATGAAACATTTTCATATTTTTCTATATATTGATTTTTCTGATTTTTCCATCATTATTCTTTCTTTTTTCTTTAAAAAAATCATTATTATGTGGAATTACTTCATGGGAGCATGTGTAAAGTTTGTAAGGTGTAAGGGTTACTGGGAAAAATTTAGGTGATGTAAAAAAGATATCAATAATATTTTATTTTTTAAAATGTCTATTTACAAAAGGAGACAAACTTTTTCTGAGATGGGAAAGTCATAATGGATAGTCTAAAGGTTGTACTTTTACCCAAACAATATTAAAACTACATCCTCTTCTATCACTACCACCATCACCATCACCCTATCCACCACCATCATAGAAAGTTATCTGCTTTATTAAAAAGTTCCTCTTTAGAAGATTCATAAACATATCAAAATTGGTAAGAATTTAACAGGACAAGACAGGATGAATGAATAATCTTCTTCAATGATGTAGGCTTCTACCCCCAGTGATTAGAGCTATTGATGCAACTTCTCTTTATCATTTTAGTGAAAAGAGAATGGATATAAAAGATATTGTTCAGAAAGAATAAGAATCAATGTCTTGGAAACTACAAACACCATACAGGACACACATGACATATGTAACACATGCATATGTCAGATGCATGTTTAATTATCCAGCAGATGTTAATTAAATCCATACTATTGAATTTTTTTCATTTTTATTAGCCACTGGTGAATTATTATAATATACTCCATGGTTTGAAGTACTACTTCTAAATGACTTTCTACCTGTAGAAGTGAGTAACTTTAATGGAGTTAAATTAGTAACGTTAGTGGAAAGTTAGGCTTAGAAACTAAATTCTACAGTGTTACACAAAGTATGGTGAGTAAAGAGAGGCAAGAAAAGTTGTAACTTTATAGGAATTATGCATTAAAATGCTTCTTAGCTAACGAAGACATTCATAATTCTGTAGCGGAAGAAAGGAGACATGTAAACCTTAAAATTTCTTAGACTTATGAATGTTAGAAATTTCACCATTGGGAAATTTCATACTTGAAAAAATTTCCTACTGATAGTAAGAACTCTATTGGAATATGAAACTCCTTGGCATGGGAGGATCCTTCTCCTCCCTACTTAAGACTACTTTAGGACAGAAACCTTTTGCTAAACAATGGAAAGGGCTTTGACCTATGCTTAAGCATAGAACAGGAAGTTCTTTGAGTCATAATTGATTTTAGAATTGATACAATAGAGATACTTGGAATGACAGAACCAGGTCTTGGAAACTACAATCTCCACCCTACTCAGAGTAACAGGATTTAGGAAGGGCTGCAGCAAAGATCAAGATTTAATTATTTGAGAATATGACCTTCAACAGACATGTGCAAAGGGGACAGACCTCTGGGCAGTCCTGGGTTAAGCTAGAGCCACCATTGGCACAGGGGAGACATGGACAGTGATTGGTAGATGTGAGAACTGAGGGGAGGGAACTTAGATTGTTGGCTTAAAGATAGAGAGGGAGATGCTCTGAGAGAGGTCTGAGAGGAGAGAGGTCCTGGAGGGAGAGCTCCTGGAGAGGTCTTGAAGGAGGCTGTGGAAGGAGAACTCAGGAGGAGTCAGGAGGAGAATTTTCTGGAAACATTTCTTGAAAGGAGGCTCTCTTGAAGGTGGAGCCTGAGGTTGGCATGAGAAGTCTTACCTAGAAAGATCTTGGGTGAGTGATAAAACCAACTGACTGATTTATCTCTTAGGACTGAGGTCTAGGCCTTATTGGCTTGAGGCCTTTCATTCTTATTCCTTTCTTACTTTTTCTCTTTTTCTATTGATTAATCAGTGTATTATAAATTAAATTTCTCTATAAAACCCAGTTGGCTTGGGCATATTCATAAATTGGGAATATATTCCCTGGTGACCATCTTATATTTATATAAAACCAAGACACAGTAGAAAACATATTTCAGCGGTCATAATTGTTATATATTTCCCTTGCTCCCAAACATTTTAATTATCACAGTTTATGGCTCCCACTCTTTATCTACAACTATTTAATGCTCAAAACTATTTTAAATCTAATAGACATGAATCAGGATCATAGATTAATATCAGAAAGGTATATTAGAATCAACTATATCAAACTTTCTTATATTCCACTCAAGGAAATTAAGTTGCAGAGAGGTTAGGTGTCCCCAGGGTCATACAGGTAATAAGAGTTTGAGATTGAGTTCAAATCTACATCTTTCCTAATTCCAAGTACAATTGCCTTTGGCTCAGTTTTGTCTAGGAAAAAAAAATGTCCAGGAATCTTTGGTTACCACTTTGGTTGGTAGCTTGGTATTAACCTAATGACACTGTAGAGCTAACTCCTATGGTAGTATTGCAAAAAATGTACATTTTATCACTGTGTTCAAGGCCATTTGGAAGGACCAATGAGATATTTTAGAAATTTCACTATTTCCCTGCTCCCCTTTTCTCCTTTTTTCTTTTGCTTAAGAATTTAAAAAGACAGATTTCACACATTGTCTACTTGAGTGCAGTGTACAAACTTTGCAAAGAAATCTTTATGTTCTTTGGAACATTTGTCAGATGCCAAAACCTCAGTAGTACCAATTTGTCCATTGAGAAATAATATGCTATATAACAGACTTAACACTAGTCAATGAGAAGGAGGCTCCAGGTCTTAACTTTAAGAATTACTTGCTCTGTTATTTTCCTTTCTAAATCTCTAGTTTCCATATTTTTCAAATGAAAGATAGGAATCAATAGAACTCAGAACCAAAAGAACCAAAGGGAAGGCACTAGCATTAAGAGGGAATGATGGGGGCAGCTGATTGGCTCATTGGATTGAGAGCCAGACCCAGAGATGGGAGGTTCTTAGTTCAAATCTGGCCTTAGATATTTCCTAAATATATGATCCCAGGCAAGTCACTTAAACCCCATTGCCCAGCCCTTTTCACTCTTCTGCCTTGGAAACAATACACACTATTGATTCTAAGATGGAAGGTAAGGGTTCTTCAAAAAAGAGGGACTGATAAAGATTTCATACAAAAGGATGAATTTTAAATGAAACTTGAAGGAAGTTAGGAGGAGGAGATTCAAAGATGAGCTATGGTTTGTCCAAGATCACAGCTAAGATTTAAAGTCACATCCTCTTAATACAGATGTAGTACTCTTTTTACTACATGTCATGCACTTCCTTATCATGAATATCAAATCAATTTGGAAGGACGTAAGAAAGTTTAAAGGACCTACAAAGACTATTTTTAGGTTTCCAAATAGGTTAAATGATACAAAAGCCAAATATTCTTTGGAATAACATACATAGTAGTATCAATGACACCATAAAAAGGGCTTTCGATAACATTAGGATGCCTATCTGTCATAGATGATTAGAAACATTATAACATTTGTGATTTATTAGACTTTATGTAGTATTCAAGAGGCATACAATTAGAAAATGCATGGGAATTGAGTTAATTTTCTTTTTTTTTTGTAACATGACATAGTTTTATAGCACCATCAAAGGACTGGTTTAAGGCTATTTAGAGTAGAAATGAATTCTTACTGTGTGGACATCTTCAATGAGATAAATTTGCATTTTTTTCAGAAAGAATTTGCTTGAGTAAGGGACAACTTAAAATAAATAAAAGGGGAAAAGCTGTTTAGTTGTTTATCCAATAATTAATCTATTTCCTATTTCATATCCAAGACTGAAATCAGATGGGGGTAAATAATTCATTTTTATTGGTCTGCTAGATGTAAACTGTTCTCTGAATCGACATAATTGGCAGAGAGCTTTCCTTTTTCAGTATTCTGAAGCTGCTTTTCGACCTTGCTGACATTTATGTACACAGCTCTGGTTTTCTGTGACCTGCACAGCAACGATGTTGTTAACATTGCTAGAATGTTATCTTTCTTCAGTAATGGTAGTAGAAGAACATAAGTCCAGAGAGTGACTAGTCTGGGGATCTCTGATCTTTAGGTCAAGGTTAAGGTTGGGGTTCCCAATGTTACCCTGTGCATGGAGAAACTCAATTTGAAAAGTTGTGATGCTGTCCTAGGAATACCTAAACTGAACTGTTTGATTTTTTTTTACTTTTGAGAGTCACTAGGTTATATTTCCCACAATTTACTATTTTAAAAAGTCAAGAAACATTTATTAAGCACTTATTAATACTTGAAGGCACTATGCTAAACCAAGTACTTATACTCAAAGAGCTAATAATCTTCTTCTATGGATAAAGAGTTATGGTAGAGGGTAAGAATATAACAGACACACATACATGGATAGTAAAAAGTTCATAATGAATAGGGATGAAAGTGGAGAGGCATCTTGCTCTAGGAATATTGAGGAATAAGAGAATATTTCCAGCTGGTGGGTTGAAAATGAATAAGATATACTTCATAGAAGAGGTGTAACATATGCTGGGTTTTGAAGGAAGACCAGAATTTTGAAAAATCAGAGATGAGGAGGGAATGCAATCTAGTCATGGGGGGAAGGATTCTCTTCCTTCTCTCTATGAATATACTGAGACTTAGATGGAAAACGAAGCCTGGCAAACATCCACCACACATTTTATTTAACTGCCTTACATAGTGTTTGATTTGAAGAAATATAAAATAAGTCTTATAAGAAATGTGAAAGAAGTCTTATAACTAAAAGGGATGAAAATTCCTCTACTCAGAGTTCTTAACCTGAGTCCCAAGAATTAAAAAAAATATTTTGATAATTTGGTTTTCAATTCAATAGGCTTCTTTTGTGAATCTATGAATCTTATGTTAGGCATTAAATATGGCAAAAGAGGAGTTAGTGAGAATACCAAAGGGATCTATGACTCAAAAAAGTTTAAGAAGCCTTGGTTCAACCCTTGCAAGGTTTTTTCATTCCTCTCTACTTTTTTTGTTCTCTGGACCTATCTTGATTTTCTAATGTTTGTGCATTAGCTGATCTATAATATAATCATCTAGGGGCTTGTGAAATGTAAAAGATTCTGTCATAACCTCAATCATTCCCTTGTAAAAGAGGGAAGGAAACAATGGATTGTGCTTGTAGAACTGGAAGGGAACTTGTGAATTGTCTAGTAAAGTATTTTCATTTCATTGATGAGAAAATTGAGTCTCAGCTAATTTGAGACTTATTCAGTAGCAGATCTAGAATGTGAACTTGGGCTCTCTAATTCTGAATCCTCTCATCACACTTTCAACTCTCTTAGGAGGAGGTAGATAAAGTTCCCACAACCACTCCAAATCCACCATTCAATTATCAAATCCCACCATCTATACAACCAAGGTAATCCTATTTGGTATCTATGCCAGAACCAGATCAACAAAGAAAAAGGTTGAAGGAGAGTAGGAGCATGGTTGGTTAATCAGTCTTTCAGAGTCCTAATTTAAAATGCAAATCTCCAATGGAATATCCTATCATCAAGTAACTTCCTTCTTAGTTAATACTTTTCTAGGAGTGAGATGATTAAGAGAAGTAAAAATTAAGTGATGCATTTGGGACTTCTGCATTATGTCAGATTTGTAATACTATGGACCTTTTCAATATATATATATATATATATATATATATATATATGTATATATAAAGATATATAACAGCAAATACTATTCTTCCTTTGTGAATTAAGCAATATTACTTGCTGGAAAATAAATCTCCTGGAGTAGAGAACCTATTAGCTCTTCACCAGAGAACAGGCCTTAAAAAATTATTTCCCTGGCAGTGGTCAAGAAATTTAGAGATAAAGAAAACTCTACTCAGCAACTTCATTTCTTAATGATTATTATTCTACTTATCTATGCGATATATTGCTTCCATTATTTTTCTTTATATCCTTAAACTGCTAAGAAGATTACTTTCAGTTTTACAAAAGTTAGAGTTTCATAGAAAATGTTCACTTTGGCCAAAATAAATGAGACTTTTGAAATATTTTTTTTTGCCCCTCAGACTAAATATTAAAGATTTCTGCATTATTTGTCAAAAGTCTTTGAAAGGAAACAAGAAAGAACTTTATAAATTTACTCTAATGTTGCTATTTAGTCAATTACTATGATAGAATTTCCAGGAACTAGAAAAATGAAGCATCATACTGGTCAGAAATGGGAGTTTTTCTGCAAAAATTAAGAACCTTTCTAGTGCTTCCATTCTTGTGAATTATGATTGTTACAATTCCATCCAAACATATAGGGAAATTATATATTTCATAAACTAAAATTAAATCTCAAGCTTCTTTATTCTTTGCCTTTTAGATAGATATTTGAATGGAGACAAAACTTGAGATGAGATTGTGAGGAAACACTGAACCCCTATCTCTAGTCCTACAAATACCTCTGAAGGTCTATGCAACATATCCTTCAGTAAAACTTAAGTTTTGTTTGGGGATTATTTTACCATTTGGTAAAATGATGAAATAACTAGCAAATTCTACCAATTCTCTCCATGAGAGTCTGTGAACCCTGAGATAGGACCCTCTACTTTAGAGCATCACAGAATCTCAGAGTTTCAAGGAACCTAAGAATCTATCTAGACCAAACCACATGACAGAGAATATCTTTTCTGTAAATCCCAAACAAGTGGTCATTCAGTCTTTACTAGAAGACCTGTAGAGAAGGCAATCTCATTGCCTTCTGAGGGAACCCATTATAAAATGAAATTGCTGGATGAGAGAGAAGACAATAGAATACTATTCCAATATCTATGCCAAGAAAAAACCCAAATGTGGACACGAAGAAAATGACTTAACAAAGGTGGACCTGAAGGTCTCTAAGATCAGCTTTAGTTCTTGACCTATGATCCAATTATTCATATGTTATTTCTAATCCTTAAAGGAAAAAAAAAACATAAAGACTACTAAGGAGACCAGGAGCAAGTTGAGCAGAGTTACTCTCATGAGTATATAGTACATTGGGGTGGGGGGCAGAAAGTTAACAAAAATATTCTATTCCAAATGCATAAATTTGACCAATGACTTCCCCATGCAAAAAGATTCAATGACTCCCCAATTCTTGTGCAACCCTTCTTTTCAGTTTTATTCTGTCAATCTTTATATATATAATATATATATGTATATATATATTATATATATATATATACACACACACACATTAAATTCTCACTAACCTGGTTTACTAGAAAATCCTTGAACTTGTCTTTTCTCTTGCCTTTTCTGCAGACTCAAAAGAAATTGCAACCTTGTGTAAGCTGTTTCCCTTTCTTTGAATACATTCCATTCTCTGCCTTGTTTTTCAGAATCATTATTTTTTTGAGGTTCAGTTCAAGTGTCTCCTTCTCCATGGAGTCTGGATTTAGTGTTTTGATATGGAGTTTTGATATGGAAATCACTAAAAGCAATAGAAAACAAGTATTGATAAGGCAAAGGAAGTGCTTTCTCCTCTTCAAATATTCCTATTACAATTATTTCCTTCAGATGTCTCTTTTGTCTTTCCCCAGTCATTCTCACCAAGGAAGAGTATTCTTACCTTGCCTCCCTGAAAGAGTGAGAAATTTAGTGGCTCTAGCAATGCTCAAAGTCTTTCCATTTCTACTTTAGACATTCATTCTTTCTTCCCTGCTCCCATAACTCTGTATCATTATCTATTATCATGCATTAGCTCTATATTAACTCAGTCACTGCACTTGGTGATTGCAGTTCTTCATTATTACTCCTCATTATTTGCTGTCTTGCCCAATTTAACCTCATCCATCTGAAAGCTGAGAAAGTATGTTTATGCTCTTTTTCATTGTTGTTTGGGTTAAGCAGGCTTGAAAAAGTTGAATCCTTAACAGCCCATCTTCATTATGTGAGGAAATTACATAATGTAATATATAAACTTGGTACTTAACCCCCAATTCTGGCTCCATTATTGAGACATTAACCTTATGCTTGAAATGATCTAATGTTTGAGATGATCTATATGGGCTTATTACTACATTTTTGTTGGGGATAAAGAGAAGTATTCTAAGATATAGGAAAGTCTAAACAATGAAGGTATCCTTTGATAGTCTTGTGGTACTTAATAGTCACTGATATTTATCTCATCTTCTGTATATTGTACAGATTAATACTCTGTTGCTTTTCCATTGCATCTCTAAATGCTGTCACTGGATATATATATATATATATATAACATATATATATACATATATATATATGTATGTATGTATGTATGTATACATAAGTATATATTTATACATACCCACATATAGATGTGTGTATCTTTGTGTGTATGTGTTTGACTTATATGTATCCTCCAGAGACTTCTTTCTGTAGTTATTTATAGAATTCTGGGGATTGAAGCCAAGATGTAGGTTCAAATTTATTTGTTGCTATTTAGTAGCTATGAAACCCAAGGCTAAACCTCCCTTTGGTATAAATATTACCCTCATGTAACTACATATAATTTATTGACTAAGTCATCAAATTGTAATCTATAATATCACAAGTCCTTTACATATGAATATCCCCTTAAAACTTGAATGTACTTATTCAATTAAAAGGACCAGAATTTAAAAATACTTCAAAGCAGAGGTTTCAGATATGAGGTTTATGGACCGTATTGAATACAATCTGAGTATACATTAAGTTAGATTAAAATGTGATTTGGAAATATTAAAAAATGCAGTAGGAAATGGATAATGTTAATACTATTTATAGTTTTCAAAGTTAATACTCAGCCTACAGAGATCTTTATGTATAGGTTAAGTGCCCCACCTTCTATTTGAGTTTGACACACTGCCTCAAAGGACCAAGACATATCAATCGACTCAGAAAAAAAATTTTTTTAAATCCATAGTAAAAAGAAAATAGAAATAGGATAATTTTTTTAAAATTTCAAAGTAAAATTATACTATTTTTA
Source organism: Monodelphis domestica (assembly GCF_027887165.1). Classification (NCBI taxonomy): domain Eukaryota; kingdom Metazoa; phylum Chordata; class Mammalia; order Didelphimorphia; family Didelphidae; genus Monodelphis; species Monodelphis domestica. Next base: position 102,373,691 of record NC_077232.1, read on the forward strand.
TGGTGAAAAATGTGATAGGTCCTTTTAATGTTAAAAGCCCCCACCAAAAACTATGATGAATCAGATGTAATAAAATACATTTTGGAATGACAATGATTATTTTGGTAAAGTAATTCAATTTTCTCCAAAAACATTGAGTGTCCTGATGGTGTGATATTAGCTATGTGACATTCAACAGATAAAACTTCGTGGGTCTTGGTTGTATCATCTACAAAATAAATGGATTATATTGTCACTAAATGATAATGAAAAATCTCTACCTCTAAAATCCTTTATGGGTTTGAAAACTTACTGTCAAATCTGGCTCAGTCTAAAAATCTTTAGGGTTGAGAAAAAAGCTAAGTCATACTTGGCAAAGAATGAAAATATGGAAGCTCAACAAAGCCAAGAGAAGACAATGAATATGGAAGATGGAAGGGCAAATGTCATAAGCCAAAGGGTAAAAATGACACTATACATGACAATTTACAAGCCTATAATTAGAATTGTTCCATGAGACCTTTAACAATGCTTTTGATTTCATTAAAATAATTTCTTCCCTAATTGGTAACTGTAGAAACAGTCTTGAGTCATAGATAGCATGCTAAGCTTGAAGTCAGGGAGATTTGGTTTCAAATTATTTCTCTGACATTTACTGTGTGCCACTAGACAAGTCATTTAACTTTTCTGTACCTGAGGCAACTTCTTAGGATTTGTCAACTAATGTAATGCAGAGATGGAATCTATATTGATGGAGGGAGTACTTACATTAGAAGTACATGAAATAAAATGTCTCTCTACTTCTGTAAATAGCTAAATATCCACATAGATTTGGAGAACAAAGACTGGACATATGCTGAAGCTATAGCAATAACAATTTGAATATATGATAGAAAGGATCAGCCATTGAAACATATCATAAAACACGTCTTCAAAGCAATTGACTAATTTAGACAATCCATTTATACAATCCATAATTGAGTTGAAACATTACATGTTCTTGTATCCAAAAGAAGAAATAAAGGAGCAAGGCTTTTTATCATTAGAATATCATTAATTAAGCGAATGGTAATTGATTATATTTAGGAAAATAAAGTTTAAAATTCCTGTATTTTCAATGCCATATAACATGTTTGACTGATCCCCCCACCCTTTTCAATTGAAAAATTGATTTGTTTCAGAGTTGTCAGAGACTTAAAGGTCTGAGTATTTGAGGATATACTGATATACACTTGAATTTTTCAAAACATTCTATGTAAATTAAACTGACACCTGGAGTCTATTTCCTTTGAGTACAAGTTCAATCCAACCAATTAACTTCTTTTAGTCCCTAGTGGTGTGTAACTTCTCCCTGGGACCTCCTTGATGACTTTAGTTTTCAGGGCAAAGTGGTTTCTGTCATAAAATTATGTTTCAACCTATAAGCAGAATCTGCATATTTAATAAATAAAATGAACAGCTGATGTAATTTCATTTCAAAATGGGGCTTCATTCAGTTCATGAAATCACTCAGAAATCAGATCAGTAAATGCTTATATTTTATATGTAGGTTTTATATGTCTTCTTTGCTTTATTTAAACTATTCATGGAGTAGAAGGAAATTCTAACAGAGTATATCTATCAGTCACCATAGAGTTACTGGCATTGAGAAAATTTCCTCTATAATGCATATATGAAGAATTCTAAAGATTTGGGCCCCTTCTGGGGAGAGAAAGGCAGGATACAATAAACAGGCATACTTTGCTCTCAGATGTTAACATATTGACCTATTTTTACCAGATGTTTTTATTTTAGTGATTTTGTTTTTAGTTACACATAAATGACAGCATTTTCTCCAACTTGTAAAAAATGAATATTTATGGAAAAAAATTAAGTTGTGAAACATTACATTTGGCATTTCACTCCAATGCCAGCATTTAGTGATGCAGTGGGAAAGTAACAGATTATTAATGTGTGCATTCCATTGGATGACTGACCACTAAAGGTTTCCTTTTATGGATAAGTTTTTCCTCTTTCCAATTTTATCCTTATGTGCTTTTCATGCAGCATGCCTTTGTAAACCACATAGCCCACCCAAAGCAGCTAACTGTTTACATGGCCACTGGATCTTTGCAACTATGCAGTGAAAAACAACAATCCTGAAAAACCCAATGACCTGACAGTACAACCATTTGGGTTGTGAACACGATGCCCCTGACTACTTAGGCATTCATCAGTCATGAGCAGTACTGTGTGGTTTGGACCAAAAATAAACACTCTGAAGTCATATACTTCTCAATCTATTATGTTTAGAGATCATTAAAAATCTCCCAGCTTTAAAGACCCAAACTAGCTTTAAAGACCCAAACTTCAAAATGGGTAATACCATCATAAAATTTGTGGGATGAATAATTAATTCTTGTACTTTACTAGCATACATGAAGAGTTCATTTTACTTTTGTTTCCATATTAATAAGAAACCCCCCAAAAAACTGAGATCCATGTTGTTTACATTTAATTAATATTGTGAAGTAGCTTGGCATTAAAATGCATAGAGTGCTGGATGTGGAATCTGGAAGAACTGTGTTCAAATCCTGTCTCAAACCTTATTGTGTAATCCTGGGCAAGTGTCTTAACCACTCACTGGGTATTAGTTTATACATCTGTAATATGGGAGTAATAATAACACTTGCTTCACAAGATTATGAGGATCAAATGATATAACAAATACATGCACTTTGTTTTATAAAATTTATACAAGTGCTATATAAATGCTATCATTATTTATTATTTTTTAGTCAATGATAATTGACTCAGATTTTTGTTGTATGTGAATTGTTACTACAGTTGTTTTGTTTATTAGAGTTTAGAAGAATATGAATGAGGAAGGAATCCAAGGACCCACTCTAAATGAGAATGTATCTTAACTTTCCCTTCAGTATTAGTTTACCAAACTCTTGGATTCTAGACAAAGACATTAACTATTTAATTGTTCAATACATCTAATAAATGATCTCTCTCTCACTCGTTCATCCTTCCTTCCTTCCTTCCTTCCTTCCTTCCTTCCTTCCTTCCTTCCTTTCTTCCTTCCTTTCTTTCTTCCTTTCTTTCTTTCTTTCTTTCTTTCTTTCTTTCTTTCTTTCTTTCTTTCTTTCTTTCTTTCTTTCTTTCTTTCTTTCTTTCTTTCTTTCTTTCTTTCTTTCTTTCTTTCTTTCTTTCTTTCTTTCTTTCTTTCTTTCTTTCTTTCTTTCTTTCTTTCTTTCTTTCCTTTCTTTCCTTCTTTCCTTCTTTCCTTCTTTCCTTCTTTCCTTCTTTCCTTCTTTCCTTCTTTCCTTCTTTCCTTCTTTCCTTCTTTCCTTCTTTCTTTCTTTCTTTCTTTCTTTCTTTCTTTCTTTCTTTCTTTCTTTCTTTCTTTCTTTCTTTCTTTCTTTCTTTCTTTCTTTCTTTCTTTCTTTCTTTCTTTCTTTCTTTCTTTCCTTCTTTCCTTCTTTCCTTCTTTCCTTCTTTCTTTCTTTCTTTCTTTCTTTCCTTCTTTCCTTCTTTCCTTCTTTCCTTCTTTCCTTCTTTCCTTCTTTCCTTCTTTCTTCCTTTGATCCTTTCTTTCTCCCTCACACTGACACATTAAATAATAATGCTTAACAGTTACAGAGTGTTTTAAGATTCGAAAACACTTTACATGCTATTTTACTTGATTGTCACAATAATCTTGTGATGTAGGTACTATTATTATGCCAGATTTACAAATTGAGACATATTTAATGATCATACATGAGTCTAAAACACAGAACTTACCCACAGCCCCAATTCAATCATTCATTCAGTATCTCACAAATTACATATCAAGAGAATCCTGTTACTTGGGTGTTAACATTCAAGGTCTATATCCTTGAAGCTAAGAGATTGATCTAGACTTCCTGTCCCCACCTGACATGAGAAAGAATTACATTCTGAGCTTAGGTCTTCAGGCCACTATCACAGTAAGGAAAAAAGAGTAAATAGAACTGCTACTGAAAGGAAGAATGCTCAATCAGAGATGCATCAAAGGTCATTCATTGCCTTTTCATCTTCTCCCCCATCAGCTTCTGCCCTAGCATTTCTAGAAGGTATAGGATATATAAGTGTGAGACAAGCCATCTTTGGAGAAGAAAAAAGTTAATATGGGCCAACATGGTAATATAAATCTCTAAATAAATATGTCCATTTTAAATTAGATTTTTAAAGATGATATTCACTTCTGGCTTCTTTCAAACATGGAATGGGTGGCAGGGGATGAGAAGGCATTCCCCACTAAGAGAAAGTGAAGAAAATAATAGCATGGCTGGTTTAGAATTTGGGAAGGTGAAAACCATTTAGTTAACTGGGAATGTATACCACCAAGACATTTGAAAGAGGACCAGAAAATTCATGTCACTCTTCAGATATGTAAAAATTAAAATTAGATAATAATAATAATATTATATTTTAGGTGATTTATTAATGATTATTTGAAATAAATGAACAAAGGGACACAAAAATAAAGCAATTATACAGATATTTTATATAATGCTTTTCAAACAGATAGCTTGAAACTGCTGATTAGATGAATTTTTGCTTTTGTTCTGCATATTTAAGCAAAGGCAAAGCATTATTTATTCTAATATTTCCACTCTACTATATTACCAGCCATCTATCTTTTGTTTTAACCCTAAAATGATTATGGATTATTTTGAAATAACTATCACAAAACCCATTCCCTCTTTGATGGATTGTTTTCCTTTCTGTATGACACCTTCAAACTCTCCTTTTCCAAGTGTAATGTAAGGGGGTGAAAGGGGTTACTTTATTTAAAAAAAAGGTTTGACTGGATTGTATTTAAAATAGGGATACCAGGAATTTAATTTATTCCAAAGAGATTTGTTTATAATTTATTTACAAAATATAGAAAGAGTGAAGTAAGCAAATCAGAGAGAGGATAGAGTAAAATATCTAGCCTAAGCACTAAGTAATTTACTCCTGGTCCCTGGCTCAACTTGGGCAGGGAAAGTTAGTTCTTAGTCAGCCTCAGGAAAGCTGAGGATCTGGGAAAGTCTCTCTCAAGGGGTAGGTCTCTCCTGAGGCTAGTTTTTTTCAGAAAATCCAGGAAGGGAGTCAGCCTTTTCACTCACCATGTGTCAGTCCAAAGGAAGAAATTTAAGAACAGCCTCAACAGGAACAAGGTCTCAGGTTCAGTTAGCAGTTTCTTCTCCAGTCTCAACTCTAAATAATGAATAGCTCCCTCTCACAGGAAGTTCAGATCCAAGTAGCACTCCAAGTAAAAACTCACTCAAGAAGTTGTAACTCCCTTTTAAAGACACTTTCTTTTGCATCAATTCCTGTGCCTTCTCCTAATTTTACATCTACCAATCACCTAAAGCAAAGCTTTAGGACTGCCCAGGAGCAGTCAGTTAATTCTGATTCATCGCCCACTATTACACACATGGGTCACAGACCTCCCCCACTCAAGTGTGAATGGGGTGTTTAAATCTTCTGTGATTAAATCTAAAAATGGGCAGATCTCCCCACTCAATATTTTTTTTTTTAATATATTTTATTTGATCATTTCCAAGCATTATTCGTTAAAGACATAGATCATTTTCTTTTCCTCCCCCCCACCCCCCATAGCCGACGCGTAAGTCCACTGGGCATTAGATGTTTTCTTGATTTGAACCCATTGCTTTGTTGATAGTATTTGCATTAGAGTGTTCATTTAAAGTCTATCCTCTGTCATGTCCCCTCAACCTCTGTATTCAGGCAGTTGCTTTTTCTCGGTGTTTCCACTCCCATAGTTTATCCTTTGCTTATGAATGGTGTTTTTTTCTCCTGGATCCCTGAAAGTTGTTCAGGGACATTACACCGCCCCTAATGGAGAAGTCCATTACGTTCGATTATACCACAGTGTATTAGTCTCTGTGTACAATGTTCTCCTGGTTCTGCTCCTCTCGCTCTGCATCCTCCCCACTCAATTTTAAGTAGAGTATTTATACTTTTGATGATTAAATCTAAAAATGGGCAGAGATTACAATTTAATCTTCACAATCAGGGGAGAGTTAATTAATTTCATTTTCACAATCTGGGGAGAGTTAAATTTAATCTTCACACGCTGTATTCATTCTATTTGTAATTTTCACAGTAGATTAATATTTCATTATATTAATGTATCATCTATATAATAGTATTTTGTTATAGCTATAAGGTAATTAATCGCATTGTTCCTACTAATTACATTGGGTCTCTATTTATTTCAATAACCCAATGATAACCCTTTAAAGATGTACTTCATGGATTTTTTTCATTATCTCATAGACCTTTTACTTTCTAAAATGGTTCTCTCCATTCCTTCTATCACAAACACATACATATAAATAATTTTTAGTAATATTAGATAAACCTAAAAATATTAATTAAATTTGAATAACCAAAAGCTTTGAATGTGAAGTTAAAGAATGCAGACTTTTATTTGGTTAAGAAATGGTAGTCACTGAAAATTTTGGGTAATAACATGATGTGTTTGTAGTTGTACATTCAGAAGATTATTCTGACAGAAATGTTAAAGATGGTCTGGAGAGAAGAAAATGGTGGCTTGGAAAATGGCAAGTAATAATAATTAATAATGATAATAACAAACCTCAATATAATCTTTTACATTTAACAAAATACTCACAGCTCTAGATGATAATTTTCTCTCTTATACAGATGCAGAAAATGAGGAAAGAATAGTTTTGTGATTAGCTGAAGTTTACATAGAAAATAAAAGAAAGATCTAAGACTTAAATTCAGGTCTTCAGACTCTGTATCCTATATCACCCTTCCTCTTGTTGACTCTTTAATTATATATTATTTAAGAGTTCAGCAAATGATCACAAATGGCTAAATTAATGTATGAACAATAGAAATGAAAAAGAGGGGAAGTATGGATGGGAGGACTTGACAAGTAGTTAGCTGTAAATGGCAAAGAAAAGGAATAAAAATTGAATTTCAGATTTGTCCATAATGTGTTACTGGGAGAACTGGGAACAGGTCATTTTTAGCCCATTATCTTTTCATTTCATAGTAGATACATGGCAACATGTTTTCAGGCAGAGTATTTAAAATAAATTATATATATAATATATATAATGCATATATATTATATATATCAAATATAAATATTTGATCATTATTCTATTTTTTGTACACCAAAAGACAATATCAAGATGACTATTTTCTAAAGAAAGTATGTCCATGCTATCTTGATATGAACACCATACATTAAGCCCATTTAAAGTGTGCCTAAATTAATGAGCTCATAGACTTAGAAAAGGAAGGTACCTGAGTGTTCATCCAATCTAAACCCTTAACCATATAGATAAGGAAACCAAAGCCCATCAAAGATAAGGGAATTGCTTAAGATGAAGGCTTTAGGACTACAAATCCCATGCCCTAGTCACTGTGCTTTGTTATCTCTTAAGCTTATAGCTTCAGATCTTAGCAATGCTTCAAGTATGTTACTCAGGCAAAATTACTCCATGGTTAAGTATGCATTGCCTCTGTTCTATTCTTTCACTACCCAGAAATACTCCTACACCACAATTTCCACAACTAATGAGACACACTTGCCATCATATGATAGCCCACAGCGATCTACTAGACAGAACATTGGACTTGGTTTCATAAGATGTTTGGTTTGCTCCATATTGGCTCCATCACTTTTTATTTGAGTGACCTATATATCAAGTTGATGCCCAGTTCCGAGCTTCAGTGTTATTATCTGAAAAATGAGGGGTTTGGAATATATTGAAATCATAGCTAGGGAATATAGCAACCTGGGTGTTTGGTCAAGGTCATAAAAACCTAAAGAAACCATAGTTAAAGGATTGTGCCATCTCGAAATATCTTACATCTATATTGATACCACTCTTCTCTTTCAGCAGAATAGAAACCAGTTTCCAAGATCAAGTATATAGACCAGGAATCTATCAAGGAAATTATTTCTTTCCCTTCATGTCCCTTGACCACACACAAAATGAGTACCTTCTCAGGCCTGTGTTCTTTTCTAAAGAAACCTAGCAGTATTTTAGAGTTTCTGTATTCTCTCCCACAGGACTGGTGGGCTAGGGTCTCTTCCCTGCCCCCAAGTAGATTTAAGGAAACATTTCAGCTCTTTATCTCAGGTACTGTTTTGAATTGCTTACTGTGCATGTTGAAAGTATTAGATATGACTGGTCTAGATGAAGGCTTACGTCCCTCTCTGCCTTTAAGATTTCTTGACACCACTCCTCCAAACCTCAGAGTTTTTAACAAGAAAAAAGGAATAACAAATCATATCTGCATCATCTTCTATAGTTTCATTGTGTGAAAATTATTAGTATATTTAAAATGAAACCATAGACAATTATCAAATTCTCTCTAGCCCCTGGCAAAAAATCTGTAACTCACAGCATCTGGGGAAAAAAACAAGTCATGATGGAATCATTCTGTAATAACGCATAGCTATTGTTTGCAAACCACTGATGGGTCAGATGAAATAATCCACGTAAGGAGATCACTACTTGTGAGGTTATTATGATTAGTTTCCTATCACTTCTCTTTTCCCAGTTATTTGGCAGAACAATACACATTTGTCCCCACTGGGTGGCCACTACGTTATACTTTTAATATTTTCCTGGTTTTAAATAGAATTCCTTTGCAAACTACAGGACGTTTTCTTTAATCTATGTGATTAACCAAGCCAGGAATTGGAAAGATAATGTTTTCTAACTTCCTTTCTGATGAATAATAAATGTCACTAAGGAATTGGGTAGTAGGAGGTAGTTGCCTGTGCCATCTGCCATGTATGGGAACAGAAGAAAGATATTAAACTTTAAATTAGGAAAGGCTTCATGGAATGGAAAAGATGAAAGGAAGCTACCCAGGACATTTGAAGAGAAATATCAATCCCTATCAGTTGACTCCTTTCTTTGAAAGTGTAAAAATAAACCAGACAGTCCCAATTACCAAATCACCAACAATTTGTGTATAGATTTGAATTGGACAGTATGCAATTTGTATGCTTCTTCTTTCATTTAATACCTGTCTGGACACCAAATATGACATCTGTAAGTTACAGCATTGTTGAATTTCTGAGAAATATAAAGAAGGGTAAGGCATGTGGACTATTGTACTCCTGTGTTGATGACAGTTTTTAGGAAGTACACTGACAAGCTGTTGAAAACCTGGAAGAAGGTGTCTAGTATACTAATCATTGTGGAAACTGTCTTATAAAAGAACTACTTGAAGGTGGTAGGAGGGTTTAGTTTGCAGAAGGTTAAAGGGAAACGAGTTCTCACTGTCCTCATATTATAGACCTGCCTGTCTTGTGGAAGAAGGGTTACTTGCAATGTTTGTGGAGCTACAAACTCATCCAGTCGTCCTGAAAAGCAATTTGGAGCACTGCAGGAGAAGCTACTAACTTTGTATCACTTTGGTCCTAAGAATACCATAAGTGAGCACATATAGTAAGGAAGTTAATGATAGGATGTTACAATACAAGACACTATTATGTGGTAGCATAATGTGGTAGCAAAACAAATGAACAAACTGGAAATGAATTATGTACATATTAATTTGAGGATGTTTAAAAAGTGTGGTGAATGAATTCGGTAAGATATAGAAAACAATAAATATGAGGAATGAGAGAAATTTAGGAAACTTCATATCAACTGATTGAAAGCAAAATTAGTAAAGTCAAGAGAATAATATACACTGTGACCACAATGATGTGAAGGAAAAGAAATTGAAAGGCATCAGAATTCAAATCATCAATCTATTGATACTCTGTGTGCATAATTCTAAGCATGTATATATATATATATATATATATGTTTCTGTGTGTGCATATTTATGTATACATATATAATGCATATAGATTTAAAATATGAGTATTTTAAATGTATTATATTTCCCAATAGAATATGAACTCCTTAAAGTCAAAGGTCATACTTTTTAATTTGTTTGTTTTTCTATCTCCAGAGCTTAGCACTGTGCCTGACACATAGGAAGAACTTTAAAATATGTTTTTGAATGATTGAATATATATAACATTTCCTGTAATATTACTGAGTTATATCTAATATTATATACTATAATAACTATGAATATAGCATACTGTCAAACATTACTATAATAACTATGAATTAATATTTATAAAATTAGAGTAAAATTTTTGATTCATAATATATCCTCTGTACTCTTTTTTTGCTGCCAACACTTTAATTAAAAAATTAAAAAAGGATATCCAAGGGGGCTGAGGACTATTTAAACATAAATAAAACTATTTTTTTAATTGACAGCCATGTCCCAAATAATTGGTTACTTAGTGTACAGTCATTGGATGATGATCCTTTCTATACTTGGCTACTAGTCATTGGCTATCAGGCATAGTTTGTTATGGTGATGGTATTGGAAGCTTTTCCAATATTTCCAAATATGCCAGAGTTGTATTACATTGGTCTAACCTCTGATAACTTTCTATAATCATCCTATCAACATAAGCCATCAAATATGACTTTTCTAGAGGATCTTCAACATGATGAATAATATCAGTTGGCCAAAGAGAGGAGATAATCATCTATATAGAAACAGTTAAGATGTTGAAATATGATTTATTTTAATGAATAATTATTTACTTACTATATAAAGGCACTGTTAAGTGTTTCTGATGCAAAATAAAAATGGCATTATTTGCTTATCAATTTAGAGGAATGAGGCTTGAAAAAAGATTAACTTTTTAGTAACAAAAGACCTTTTTTACATGTACCTTTTTTTTTTCCTGTCAAGATTGAGAAGGTAGAATTACAAATCCCTAAATTATAGATTAGGAAACTAAAGCTTGAATAGATTGAATTCCTGGGGAAAAGTTAGCAGTGTACTAAAGAGATGAGGAAAGACTTGAATACAGGTGTCTGGACTATGTGTCTTGAACTCATTAAAAATAATGTGAAAGTGCCAAAAAGGTGGTATAAAAAAGTGCCATGGAAATTATTTCAAGATGCATTGACAGAAGAGGTACCATTTGAGTTAGGATTAGGAAGTTGGGTAAGATTTGCAACTGATGGAAATAGAAGGGAGAGGGCAGCATTGAATAATTATATATAGTTATATCATATATAGTATATATAGTCAAACCATAAATAGATGTTATATATTATAAATGACATTCACCTATGTAACACACACATATATATGTATTTAAATATACATATATATTTCTTCTCTTATTAGAATGTGGGTTTTTCGAGTAAGGGAACTATTTTTCTGTTTAAAATTTTACCTCCAGTTCTTGAGCCAAGACTTGGCATATAGTAAGCACTTAATTAATGCATTGAAAAACAAAAGATAGATTGATTCCTTCATTCTATGTCATTACCACTCAAAGAAAATATGCTATTGAGGTGGGGGAAATTCTAATCTATAATAAGTTTTAATATGAGAAAACTGAAACATGGAAAGGTCAAGCCAATATTGCACTTTCAAAATTTGAGTTGTTTATTCAATGGTTTAGGACATTCAACAATAAAAGGAATCAAAGCTACAAGAATAAAGTAATAACTTTAAGAACATTGCCTTGAACATATTAAGAGCTCAATGTATTTTATTGACTTCAGCTGATAGAATTTGTAGCAATAGATTGATGTTAACACTGTTCCACCTGTGATTCTTGTTTGTATATTCCCCGAGTGGCTAAATAGGAACTGTATAATGTAAGATAATTTTAGTGTTTTTGACTTAAAAAATCTAAATAAGTGGTCACCATGGGAAATTCCCAAATATGAAATACCCAAGTCAGCTGGGTATTTATGGAGATTTTAATTAATAAAGAGAGAAGGAATTAAGGGAAGGAGAGAGAAAGAGAGAAAGAATTAATTTAAACTGCTCTGGCTCTGGCTGAGCTAAGCAGTAGTTAAAGGCTTTGGCCAAAGTGGCCTCCCTGCACCTAAGGGAGAGCGAGTCAGTCTTTATCACTCACCAGACCATCTCCAAGCAAGCTCCAGTCCTCCTCTGAATCTCCTGAACAGAGTTCAGAATCTAACTCAATTCAACTCTGAACTTTTGTTCAAACTGACTTTTTACCCCTTCCTTTTAAAGACATTTTCTCTTATGTCACCTCCCCTAAATTTTTATTTCTACCAATCACAGTAGATGCTTTTTTCCAGGATCGCCCATTCTTAGTTCTCATCTTCTTTGGTTCTCACCTTCTTCTTTGTACTTCACACCTCTTTGTTAAGCTTACCTTTTTTAAGTTGCTTGACCTTTTTGTGATTAATTTAACCTTTACAGATACTTAACATCTTTTTGCATTATATCTAAAAATAGACTTAGCTTAACGTTCTAGCTTTACTATAGGGTATGAGTTAGGGACTTTCATTGTTCAATCAGGAGTTTACAACTTTATCTTCCCCTAAGGCACTGTCTGAGTAGGGTGAGTAATTTGAAAAGTTCCCAATACATTCCTGATTCTTGTTAGACCAATTATCTCCATTAATACAATAAGGGAATAGCTAAACAAAATCTTTTAAAGTATAGTCTGAGTAGTTTTTAAGATTCACAATAATTCAAAATCTGTTACCCTAAAAAAGAACTACATTTCCTGGGAGCCCACTGACTTCCTAAGTGGGGGAGGAAGGTCTATGACACACATCTGCCATCAAGTGACAAATCAGAAACAACTGACTGCCTCCTGGGCAGGCTAAAGCCAAGTTTAAGCCACCATTGGTACACACAAAACACAGGAAATGACTCAAAGAACTTCCTTTAAATTTCGCAGTCACTTCCTGTGAGGGAGTCTTCACCTTGGAATTTGACCATGGAGGACCTTGGGCTTGAGATCTCAGACTGCTTCCCTTTGGACTGCTACATGGTGGGTGAAAACGCTGACTCCCTTTCCTTGGCTTTTTCTGGAGGTACCAGCCTCTGGAGAGGCCCATCGTCTTGGAACTCCTTTTCCCTTGGCTTTCTGGAGTCACTGAGCCTCTGGAGAGGCCCCTCATTTTGGAGGAGGCCTCCTTGCTGAAAGCCTTGTTAAATTTAATCCTCTCCCCCCATCTCTCCCTTGGTAGGGTCTCTCTTTGGTTTCCTGTCAGCATGGTAATGGTGGTGAGTTGAGATTTTGAAATGGGCTAATCAGCCATGGGCATGTGGTCTTTATTTTGTATCCTCTTTATTCCTTGATTTCTAATGATCATGTAGTAAATCCCTTAAATATAATATTTTACTATTGACATTAATGTTTATTTTTAAAGAGCCCTTTTTTGAACTCTTAAACTATTCTCATTCAAGAAATATTTGCCACTCCTATTCTAGCAAAATTGATTTTGGCCAAAACTTTTCCTCCTAATTTTTAAGGTCTTTCCCTTCCCAGTCAAACCAAAATTGCTTTGTATTCATTTTTATATTAACTTATCGGTTCCATCTGTTGTTTGACTCCAGTACTGTATAAGTTCATTAAAGGCAGAAACTGCTTTGTTTTTGATCTGGCAACTCCTTCCCTCAACTCAATATCTAATACATATTCTGTGTTTAATAAATATTCTTTTGAATGAAAGCATTCCAATTTACATTTGCTTTCCTCCTAACCCATTTTTCTGCTTCCTTTTGTATATTATTTCTCCCTTTAGATCTTAAGCTCCTTAAGGAGCTTTAAGAACAGGTACTGTCTTTCCTTTCATTAATTATGTCTTAAGTATTTAGCATGATGTTTTGCAAATTATAGGTGCTTTATAAATGTTGGTTAGATTGAATTGGAATAAATGAATGAAATTCCATTAAGTTCCTCCCTATTTTTAGTGGATAAATCCTTCTAATCCTTAGCCATACACAAAGAACTTTTAGACATTCCCATTAAGTTTAATACTTCTGTAGGAACTACTGGTTTCTTAAAGTCTTTTTTTTTTTCAATGAAGAAAATAGTTTGTATAGAGAAAATATAGAAGAGTGGAAAGAGTTCTGGATAAAAATCAGAATTTCTGGGTCTGAATCCTTCTTCCACTTGTTACATGTATGAAGCTGAACATAGCACATGGCCCTTCTTACTCTCACAGTTCTCTTACAGTTGTAAGTCTCTTACAGTTTTAAATTTATTATTTAAAAATACAATGTGATGTAATGCATAGCACATTAAAGTAAAGAAGTTATTCAAATAGGTTAAGGATGTGACTTTCAAGGAAATATAAATAGTTATCTATAGAGTCTAAAGGAGATGTTCATTCTTTCTAGGAAGTATCAGGCAATTAGGGCCACATGTTTGGAGGCTGTTATTCTCAGAAAAGAAACTAGATTTATACTTATCCACTCCCCTAAATAGTCTTAGTCTAGAGGAAGTCATTTTTTTTTTCAGTTCAAGCTGCACTCTTCATTGCTATCACTTAATGGGAGAGAGTACTCCAAGGTATATAAACAAGGCTTGACTCCCTTCCCACCAAATTCCAGTTACCCAAAAGACCTCATACAGCAAATAAAGCCATTTATCCTTATGGATAATCAACAGACATCAGAGAAATTATACAGATGAGACTCTACCAGACTATCTGCAGAGTGAATGAACATTTTTTTATTTTTTAAATTTCATTTAATTGATTAATTTAGAGCACTTTTCCAGGATTACAAGAATCATGTTCTTTCCCTCCCCTCCCATATCCATTGCACAATTCCACTGGGTTTTACATGTGTCTTTGGTCAAGACCTATTTCCATATTATTGATGTGAATGAACTCTCTGAGAGTGAGATATCTTAACTCAACCAAGAGCAAATCTTAGATCTCATATAAGAAGGAATTCTCTTAAGTCTCTAGTGTAGAAAGTTGGAGATGGAAACATAAATGAAGTTCTGGCTTCTCTATGAATTGGCTACCTCCCAGAGCCTTTCTCTCCCTTCATAGTGCTTACTTGAAGAGGCATTAAATAAATGTTTATTGATTGATTAAATCTAGAACTGAGTATCTTCTATCTTGAAGGTGCCAGAAGATTAAGATGTCTCATCCCTCAAATTCTCATGCACTAGACCCTCCCACAAAGGCATAATTATTCTTTTAGTGAGGAGAGTTTTATGGAAAATGGGCTTAAGACTGGTTATATGTACATACAAACATGCTGATCTCTCTTCAGCCACAAGCTCATCTCTGCTCCATTTCTTTGCTTTCTCTGCTAATTAGTACCTTAGTTAAGTAGTATAACAAGGTTCCTAACCCCTTTTAGAAAGGAAAGTTGCCCCTCTAAAGTTCTTCCCAGCTCTAAACATTTGATTGTGTAATCTATTATACAGATCTTTCTTATACACTGATATCAACTTCCTTTATATCTTAACTCACCCAAAAAAGAAAACACACACACATACACACGCTGTGAGCTACATGAGTATGGCTCATGTCATATATGGCAGGCCACTTTAAAGACTTTGGTTTCAAGTATGTTCATATGACATTTGGTACTTAGAGGTGACTCATTATTCTGCTTCAAATAACAAGGATGTACTTTGGGTTTATTCCAAACAATATTTGGAAAATCTGCTAATGCTGTTGGCAAATGAACTTCAAATTTTATCTCTGGCTGTATGTGTACAGTGACAGTTGTTACTCCTCCTGAATCTTACTGTTTGGTATTTCCATCCAGATACAGTTCCAACAGTTCCTTTCTGGAGTGTCTTCTTTATAAGTAGATGTTTTAATGCCAGTGGAAAATGATTCAGTAGACAGTAAGAAGGAGGCAAGAAATGAGAAGCTGGCGAGAGGTCCCAAGATTTCAGAGACATGTTTTCCTGTTTACTGAGCCATTCATGCGAGCATTTCTGCTTGTTTCCTTCAGTCATGCATGGCTTCCTTCTTCTGGCCTGTTGGATAAGCTATTTCTTTTCATCTGGGGGCTCTATGGAGGTATCATACCACAGTGGACATGAGGAAGATAAAAAAAAGCCATAAAACTTTGAAAAAAATATATGATATATGAATGAACTCAACCAGAGTGTTTTATCTGGCAGCATTTCCACATCATTTGGATGTTTATTTTGACTTGATCAAACTGTATAGTGGAAAAAGCACTGGAACTGGGGTCAGGGGCCTGAAATTTAGAATTAGGTATTTCTAACAATGTAACCCTGAGATAGTGTACACATCACCTGATTTGGGGATGGATGATGGTCATCATAGTATACTCATAATATCAGTGGATTTGCATTTAGAGATCCTGAGTATGAATCCTCCTTGTGTAACTGCCTGTGCCAGGTTGCTTCATCTCTATAACATTGCTTCTTCTTTCATTTAAAAGTAGGAGTTGATCTAAATTATTTCTGAGATCCTTCTGGCTTTCTGGGATCTCTTCTGGTCCTAAGTCTTATTATCAATTACATGATTTCCCAGACCAATCTGGAGCTGACATTGTAAACTAACAGTTGGTTAAGTATAGTTACATTTTGGGGAATGATAGAGGTGAATGATAGTAGACAGAGCTAGTCTTAGAGTCAGAAAGAGCTAGGTTCAAATCCTGCCTCTGATACATACCTGTTGGGTGACCCTGGATGACTTCCTTAACCTCTCAGCAATCTCAGAGAGCATTTAACACTGAATTTGCAGAGTATGTGTACTGATCTCCATTAGTAGAGAAATTTTTCTTATCAAGTTTCCTAAGTAAGTACAATCAGAAATCTGGGCAGGATAAAAAGAGGGGACCCCCAAATTCATATCTTCTCAGTTGGTTATTTATCATAACTGTCAAACCAGGTCAGTTTTCAAACTCTCACTCATTTGTGGATTTCCATGGAAAAACTTCTAACTCCTTAAAAAAAATCATACATTTGCATTATAATGACCTCTAGGACTCTTCCTGGTTTGACTTCTTGGACTGAGTCAGGGATACTATATACAGAATCCATAATGAAATACTGTCAGTGGGTTTTGGTACTCTTCCTTTCTTAAACCAATGGTTGACATACAGTAGGGTTTATAGCTAATAGGGACTTAGAGATTATCTTGTTCAAATTACTTCAATTTACAGATGAGAAGACCAAGACCTAGAGAAGCCAAATGATTTGTCCAAGTTCATACAGACAGAATCAGAGAATCATAGATTTAGATGTGGGAAGGAAGGCAGATTAAAAACATGGGGTTAGAGATCATCTCTGCCTTTTTTTTTATCTTAATTCACTAGAGAAGAAAATGATAAATCATTCCAGTATCTTTGCCATGAAAACCCCATGGACTATACATAAAAAGATGGACATAATTGCATTACTGAACAGTGACAATTCTATGAAAATAGTAGGTTTCAACTAAATCTGTGACACATGGTTCCTGAAAATATTCTGGTTATTTTGCAGTCTATGCCTATAATTACTACTCGGTAATCATTGTGTGAATATATTCCAGAGGCAATCAAGATAAAGAGAAAGTCTTCCTCTAGGAAAGAAAAACAGTCAGAGAGAGAAAAGAGAGAAAGGTAAAGATGCAGAGCGAGAGAGACAGAGAAAGGCAGAGAGACAGAGATAGAGGGACAGAGAAAGGCAAGGAAACATGTAGAGGGAAATAAGAGAAAGATACAGTCAGACAGAGAGACAGATTGGCTTGTCCAGGGTCACATAGCAAGTAAGTGTATGAGACGGGATTTGAATCTGGATCTTCTTGATTCCAGGTCCAGAGTTCCAGCCATGGAGCCATCTAGCTGCCCTATTTTAATAAGGTAAGGGGATCCATTAGTAGGATGTAAGGAAATGAGGCCATCAGCACAAGAATGAGAAAGAAAAGTCAGTGTGACCTAAGGAAAAGGAAGTGAAAGTGAAAGGAAATAAGGATTCATATAGTACCTACTATGTGTTAGGTATTGTGATGGGTACTTTTTATCAAATATAGTAACCATATTACTTCTCTATTCAATGAACTTCACTGGCTCCCTATTCCCTCCTACCCCCAGAATCAAAAATAAACTCTGCTATTCTTCTGTTTAAAACCCTTCACAACCTTACCTGAACCAATCCTTCCAGCATCATGATTTCTTATTTCCTAGCTTGAACTGTGAATTCTAGTCAAACTGGTATTGTCTGTTCCTAATACACAATGTTCTATGCTGATCTCTGTCCCTTTAAATTAGTTATCCTCAGGATCTGGAAGACACATCTTCTTCACCTCCACCTCATAGAATGCCTCTCTTCCTTTAAGACCTCCCAAAATGCAATCTTTTTTCTCAAAACCTTTCCAGAGTTCCTCAGCTAGTGAAAAGCAGAAATCAGATAACTCAAGCCTAGGTCTTCTCACTTAAAACTCAGTGTACTCTCTGGTGCATGATGCTGGATTTATTGGGTGATAAAAATACCTTAAGATTAATATCAGTCATAATTCTTATCTATTGGGCTTATAATTAGATTCAGTAATCCAAAACTTAAGAAGGGAATGGAGACTATGAAGTCACTGGGGTGGGCATAGGGAAATTGTTGCAATTACAAAGGGCAGCATGGAAGGAATTAGAGAGGCATCAGTGGGAAAAAGGAAATAAAGGAAACAGATGGGCTTGACATTTTTACTCAAGCAACAGTGTGTTTTGTAAACACAGATTCTTAAATTCTTTAAACACCCCATGCAGTGAGAGGAGGTTAGTATTACAGAGAATCTCCATTTCTGTAGAATGGTTGGGAAAACTGGGCATTTGAAGCTTTTTTAAGTTGGATAGTATCTTGGTCAGATCTCTGATTTAGGAAGATCATCATTTTGACAGTTGTGTGGAGGACGGATTGGAGTGGGGAATTACTGGATGGAGAGAGACCATTTAGAAAGCAATTGTAGTTGTTCAGGTGACAAGAGATTAGGCTCTGAATTAAAGTACTGATCTCATAGGATTGCAGAGAACAATAGGTTGATTGTACATATCTGAGCATATTTAGTCCATTCTTTTTTATTATTATTTTAGAGTAATTTATTTTTTAATTGTTCATTTTTTCCATATTACATGCCAATACAATTTTTGATAATTATTTTCTGTCACTTTGTGATCCATGTTCTCTCCCTCTAATCCCTTCCCCTTCCCCAAAATGGCAGGAAATCTGATATAGGTTCTACATATGTTATCATACAATCCGTATTTCCATGTTCATCATGCTGTGAAACAAGATAATCGTCAGTTACACTGGAGAAAAATTCATGGAGGAAATAAAATTAAGAATGGTATGTTTCAATCTGAATTCAGACTTTGTCAGTTCCTTCTGTCATGTCTTTTTTTGTTATGAGTCCTTTGGATTGTCCTGTATCCTTGCATTGCTTATAATACTTAAGTAATTCACAGCTGATCTTCATATATTATTATTTGCTGTTATGTACAATGTTCTTCTGGTTCTGAGCTCTTCACTTTGCATGACTTTATATAAGTATTTTCTATTTTTGGAGTAAACCCAGTTCATCCTTTATGGATGATCTACTGAATGGAGAGAATGTAATGAATGTGGATAATTTCTTTTTAATTTAATAGATTTCAGAAATAAGTGATAACTTTGTGATTGTTGGGAGTCTACATATAGTAGTAGCTCAGAGTACAATGTGATGAATAACTTCCTGTTCAGACTTTATACCCTACCATATAAGGACCCAACAGTTTGTTCAGAAGCTTCATTATGTATGATCATTACTCTGTATGAGTCTTATGCTTGAGGTAAATTACAAGACCTTGTCTTTCCCTATCTCCACTGGGCACTAAACCTATCCAGCTTTCTTGTCTCAGTTCAAAGAACTTCTCCTACATAAAGGCTTCTGTCATATGGCATGGCATCATGGAAAATACATTGGATTTTGCTAAAAGAACCAGAGTTTGTGTCTAGGTTCTAACAAATACTTATGAGTTCCCATTCTTGTGGATCAGTTCTCTTCATCAATAAAATGGAGATAGTTTCTTAGATTAGAATTTTCATTGCCAAGTGGATATAGGATAATGAAGCCAGGAAAACCCAAGTATAAAATTTTCCTCTGATAATTACTATCTGTATGACCATTGGTTCCCTTAAATGGCTCAGGCAATTTCCCATGACTTATCTACTAATTAAAAGCTAAGTTTTGATCAGTATTACATGAGGTAATTCCGACATCAGATTTCCATATAGAATAAATAATCTCACAACTTGCTTCACTCTCTTAATATCTGGATTACCTACCTTGTGGACAATTGATGAGGAAAACACTTTTTAAGCCTCAAAATGTTCTGCAAGTACAAATTGATATTATCACACCATTTAAGAGTAGATTTTCCATCCTCAGAACAATAACTTTTCTCAACACAACACCACATGCCATCTAGTTCCTTGTGCCATTTCTTCCCTCTTAGACCATGATCTAAGAATCGGTGCTATTCATAGTGACTAAACCTGTTAAGTATTCCATAAATATTTTAAAAATAACTGAACATTTAGAGTTAAACAGAGTCAGTCAGTCGGTGGGGGGAAAGGGACACTGGTAGGGACAAAAACAGGGTAATAATTTGTTTTTATTTCAATTCAATCACAAAAGTTTTCAATATTGTGTTAGTGATGACTGCATGTGAAAGGGATGCAGTATATATAATCTGGTTGCTGCCATAATTAAGCTAATAGAATCGATCAATTCATAAATACTTACTAGAATTATGATGAGTCAGACACTGTGTTAGGTTCTAGGAATAGGGGAAAAAGGAAGAAAAAAGCATGTATGAAACTTTTAAAAATGCTGAACACAGAACAGAAAGACATTTGGAAGGGAATACAGAAAGCAAGGTTATTTTCTGAGTATTGAGTTAAATATTACTTATGTTCTTAAAGGACTGCATTAATAGTCACTCAGTTTTATCTGGAATCCTTTTTTCCTCTTCTTTGTGAATTAAAATATTATTGCTTTTAGTATAAAAAATCAAATAAAAAAATAAAACAAAAAATGAATGAATACAAATGAAGATGAATACAATCAGTGAAGCAATCCTTATTCCTATGGAGCTTGCATTCTAATAGGAGAGCAATTCAAGGAAATATAAATAAAAATATGTTATATACATATAAGTCCATATAATTCATTTTATCTAGCAAACAAACAAATATGTTTATGTGTACATAATTTAGACATTCCTGCCAGATAAAATGAATCCTAGAATTGGGGTGAAAGAGTATGCTCTCTAAGAACAAGGTAGGTTGAGAGGTAGGGCAATGACAGCTGAGGAACTCTGGAAAGGTTTTGAGAAAAAAGATTGCATTTT
The DNA here is from genome assembly GCF_027887165.1 of Monodelphis domestica. NCBI lineage: Eukaryota > Metazoa > Chordata > Mammalia > Didelphimorphia > Didelphidae > Monodelphis > Monodelphis domestica. Next base: position 102,394,865 of record NC_077232.1, read on the forward strand.
GGGAGGTCTTAAAGGAAGAGAGGCATTCTATGAGGTGGAGGTGAAGAAGATGTGTCTTCCAGATCCTGAGGATAACTAATTTAAAGGGACAGAGATCAGCATAGAACATTGTGTATTAGGAACAGACAATACCAGTTTGACTAGAATTCACAGTTCAAGCTAGGAAATAAGAAATCATGATGCTGGAAGGATTGGTTCAGGTAAGGTTGTGAAGGGTTTTAAACAGAAGAATAGCAGAGTTTATTTTTGATTCTGGGGGTAGGAGGGAATAGGGAGCCAGTGAAGTTCATTGAATAGAGAAGTAATATGGTTACTATATTTGATAAAAAGTACCCATCACAATACCTAACACATAGTAGGTACTATATGAATCCTTATTTCCTTTCACTTTCACTTCCTTTTCCTTAGGTCACACTGACTTTTCTTTCTCATTCTTGTGCTGATGGCCTCATTTCCTTACATCCTACTAATGGATCCCCTTACCTTATTAAAATAGGGCAGCTAGATGGCTCCATGGCTGGAACTCTGGACCTGGAATCAAGAAGATCCAGATTCAAATCCCGTCTCATACACTTACTTGCTATGTGACCCTGGACAAGCCAATCTTTTTTTTTTTTTATCTTAATTCACTAGAGAAGAAAATGATAAATCATTCCAGTATCTTTGCCATGAAAACCCCATGGACTATACATAAAAAGATGGACATAATTGCATTACTGAACAATGACAATTCTATGAAAATAGTAGGTTTCAACTAAATCTGTGACACATGGTTCCTGAAAATATTCTGGTTATTTTGCAGTCTATGCCTATAATTACTACTCGGTAATCATTGTGTGAATATATTCCAGAGGCAATCAAGATAAAGAGAAAGTCTTCCTCTAGGAAAGAAAAACAGTCAGAGAGAGAAAAGAGAGAAAGGTAAAAAGGCAGAGCGAGAGAGACAGAGAAAGGCAGAGAGACAGAGATAGAGGGACAGAGAAAGGCAAGGAAACATGTAGAGGGAAATAAGAGAAAGATACAGTCAGACAGAGAGACAGAAGAAACCCAAACCTCACTCCTCTACTTTCTTTTCTAGAGAGTGGTGAGCAAACAATGGAACTGCTTATCATCAAAAAGGGTATTATGATGTAATGGATAAAACAAGGGCATTTTTTTTTTGTTTATAGTGACTTGCCCCATTTAATCTTGTCACAGATAATTATTAAATTTATGACCCTGCACAAAATACTTAATCCTTTGAGACTCAGTTTCTTAATCTGTAAAATGAAGGGATTGGATTTTATGACCTTTCGAGTCCCTTTAGATTCTATATCTCTGGTCAACAAATCAAGTCAATGTTTTTTTCCTCTCATGTTTGCTTCATTCCTCCCTGTCTACATTTTTCATACCTGGTGTAACATTTAAAATAGTTGATGTTGTAAACTGTAGTGAGTTAAAATGGTGGGAGATATAAATTGTGATAGATATAAGAGAAAGTGAGTAAATTTGACCACAGAAAATATGTTTCACTACAGTGTCTTGGTTTTTAAATCAAATATAAGGTGGTCACCAGGGAATATATTCCCAAATTATGAATATGCCCAAGTCAACTGGGTTTTATAGAGAATTTAATTAATAATACAATGAGGAGTTAAAGAAAGAGAGAAAGAGAGAAAAAGATATAAGTATGAAGGGCCTTAAGCCAACATTGCCTAGACCTGAGTCTTAAGAGAGAGAGAATCAGTCAGTTTTTTATCACTCACCACAAGATTTGTCTTAAGCAAGGATGTCTGGGGAACAGAGTCTCCCCAGAGGGAGTTCCAGCCAAAGTCATCCTCCCAAGGGACTTCTTCTCAAGAGATCTTCAAAGGGCCTCCTCCAAAAGGATCTATCTCCAAGGATATCCAAGGATCTCCAAGCCTCCAAGGATCCCTTGCTCAAGAGATTCCTTTTCTTATATAGGGTTTTTTTTTCCTATGTCACCTCCCCTAAGTTCTTCCATCTACCAATCACCATAGATGTTTTCTAAAAGACAGCCCATCTGAATTCTTACTAAGTCGACTAATCCCCTCAGTAAGTCTGAACCAGAGAAAATACAGCTGAGTCAACTAATCTTATCAAGAGAAAACCTGCCCGACCTTTATAGGTACCTAGCATCCCATTGTATCAATTCTAAAAACAGGCATGGCTCAAAGAACTCCCTGCCTCATCATAAGCATGGGTCCAAGTACTTTCATTGTTTAGCAAGTTTTCTCCCCTAAAGCAGTCTTAAGTACGGGTGGAGTAGAGGTCCTCCCATTTCTGATCCTGGCGAGTTCTCACATCAAAATGGGGAATGTTTCCAGTAGGGAATTTGTTTCAATGGAGGATTCCTCAATGTGGAAATTTTTAACATTCACAAGTCTGAGAAATTTCAAGATTTACACTGGTTTTCATCTCTCTTCTGATCTGTTATCCTTTCTTCCCCTGCATTTTCCCTTCACCTCTACTACATGGCATTTCTAAAGTCTGTATTGAATTTTTTAAAAAGATAGGATTATAGCGAATTTCATCAGACATAAAGATGAAAGAATATTCCCATAGTTGTGATACAAACTTGCACACATGGCAACTATTCAACTCCCATGCCACTCACTCAGAATCTCCTTCAATTTCCAACACCTTAAACAATTATCTAAAACATATTGTTATGACCTCCCTGAATTTCTGGCTGTAAAAATCTTGCTTATCTAACTAAACCTACCTATCAGCTGTGTTTTCATTTCCATATTTTCATATGATTCTATGTATGTATGTATATATACACCTATCTATCTATCTATCTATCTATCTATCTATCTATCTATCTATCTATCTATCTATCTATTTATCCATCCATCCATCCATCTATCCATCTTGCCATTGACTGCATGAAGAAAAACAATCTTTAACTGTGTTCCCAATTCACGTCAACTCTAGGCTGACTCTCAAATGTTTAAATCTTTCTCCTTTCCTGACTCTCAATCATATTTAGGGTACACAATGCCTTGACCTCTGCTCCATTTCTCCTCCACTTATGAGTGAATCCGGTGCTTCCCCCCTCTTCTATCCCATTTTGACAGAGATGTTCTTTACTTTTATGTCTTCTTATTATGCAGGTATGTGCTTGCTATGTCAGCTGATTGCAATCTTTATGGCAGTTTTTTCCCTTTTCAAACATGTATATTCTCTGTCACCAAAAGGCACTTTTAAGCCTCCCTTTGCTGTATAGACTTTGTATATTCCTGCTAGATAAAATCGATCCTAGAGCAAGAAAGGAGAGGACTCTAAGAACGAACAAAATTTTCCCCTTTCTTCAAGGTCTCCAATTAAAAGCACTCCTGTGGAACTAGAAAATTAGACCTCCAAAATAGCTAGTCTTGGACCAAGTAAATGAAAGGAACAAGAAAAGAAGATAGATTTTTGTTACTGGAATCTGGTCTCAGAACTTAGGGAAATCTATTGTAAATGCACATAGATGTAGACACATACATAGAGATGAATATATGCTTATGTGTATATATCAGGGAAATCATACCTAAGCAGCACACACACACACACACACACACATACATACAAACTAAACAACTATGCTGCTAATGACTCCTAAGGGTATCCTATGCCATCCAGAAGATAGATGTAGGAAAGACAACCTTCTCTGGCTAAATGGTGCAGGTCATAGCTCAATGGGCACAGGAGAGGGTAATAGCCTTTGGATCCTTGACTACAAATTGTTCCTTTGCCAGTTCTAGTTTTCCAGTGAGAAATGTGGCCAACCTCTATGAATAATCAGAGAAAACAAATAATGCTTATTGAAACAATGTTAGAATAAACACAAGGCATGAAAAGAAATTTGCTGCTGCCCAATGTACTTCACTTGGGTCCCAGGAAAGGACTGCAAAAGTCAGGTCCTTGGGTAGCACATTATGCTACTTCAAGGCATTTGATCATAGGTAATGGTGTTTCTACCCACCTGCAGGCTTTCTGAATTTTGATTTACTTTTTTTTTCCTATTTGGCTTTTATGCAGCTGAACTTTTATTGCCTTGATCATTCAGGATATTCTAACAGGCTAGTTTCTCATTTCTTTCCTGAGAGAATCCAAAACAATATTCTAAAGGAACTATTTGCTTTTTTCATTACATTCCTCTCTGTGATGTTCTATAGGGAATCTTTGGAAAAGAAAATAATGGCTTACAGGTTCCTTTAATTTTTTTCCTCAGAATTATAACTCTCAAAGGACAGGGCTTGAAGAAAGGCATCAGGTTATGGGGATGGGGGGTTTTTTGGGGTGGGGATTTGATGCATTTTTTTAAACTGAAAAGTCATTGAACTGAACGTCAGAACACCTGAATTTTCTTCTTCATCATCAGTCTGCTGGGTGAGTTTGGTCAGTTTTTTTTTTGTTTGTTTGTTTGTTTTTTTTGCCACTTCTAAGTCTCTGCTTGTATTGTAAAATGAGGTTGTGGAAATTAGAAACTAGTTCAGTATGGTTTGGTATAGAGTGCTGGATGTAGAGAGGGGAAGCCATGAGTTCCAATCCTGGCTCTGGTACTTCCTAGCTGTGGGACCATTACAAGTCTTTTTTCCTCTCTAGGCATCAGTTTCATCCTTCAAATGGGAATAATGTCTGTGGTATTTAGTATATAATATCATTGTAAGACTCAAATGTAATGATATATGTATGAGAAGTTCTGTGCAAATCTGAAAGTATTATAGTAGATATTCTCTACTGTCTTCAAATCAAGAAATTCTATAATTCTTTTGTTTTTGAAAACGCAAAATCATTGATTGTATCCTTAGGATGCCAGGATAATTGATTGGAACTGAAAAAAATAGCCTCTTATCCCATTATTTGAACTTCATAATGCCACAAGGCATTTAGTCTCATTTCACTGTGTTGATTTTTTTTTTCTTCCTAACTACCAGAGAAAGCAAATACATTGACAAGATTCAGTCATGGTCATATCCTCAATGATCCTGAAAGGAAAGGCTAGTTGGAAGTGGGATTTAATCCCTATAACACATGCATACACACATGCATACATACGCAAGTCACATTTATAGACTCAGAGACTTTAGTGAAGTCTTCATCTTTTTGTGACTTCACTTTCAATACAACTACCCATTGTGATTACTGCATAACCAAATGATAAGACATGGTTGACTGCAAAGAAAATTATAAACCCAATTTCATGTAATTATCAGTCACATTTCCATTTCTCTTTTATAAATGGCTTCCTCAGATGATTTCCTGGCCCCTACAGAAACACTGTGAAGAATCAGAATTGAGAAGGGGCAAATAAATGTGCAGGAGTTTTATGTATACTGCTGCTTGAGTCTTGAAATGAAGCAAGAAGCCTTGTGTAGAAGAAAAAAAAAAGAATGGATTTGAAATCAGAGTTCCTGGACTGGTATCCTGTCTCTGATGTTTATTAAATGTTTGAATAGAGCAAGTTCTTTGGTTTCTTTGGACCTCAGTTCCCTCACTGATAAAATGAAGGGTGGAAGTCAGATATTCTTTAAAGTCACTCCCGACTCTCAGTCTATGAAAGTGGTGCAAAACATTAGAGCATTTGCCTTGAGATAGAAAGACCCAAGTTGAAATACAGCTTCAGATATTAACTATCTGGGAATCTCTGGTCAAATCATGAAACATCTGTTGATTTCAGTCACTTCAGTTCTAAAATGCAGGTAATTAGAACAGGGAGGTGGTATAAAGGATAGATGCTGGGTCTTAAATCAAGATGACTTGAATTCAAATATGGTCTCAGATATTTACTAACTGTGTGACACTGGGCAAGTTTCCTAATCTAGAAAATGATCTAGATAAGGAAATGGCAAACTACTCCAGTGTTTCTGCCAAGCAAACCCCAAATGTAGCCAACAAGGGTTAGGCAAGACTGAAAATGAATAATCAACAACACCAAGCCTTGCAGAGTTGTTATGAATATAAGATGATATAATATTTGTCAAATTAAAAAGCTCTATATAAATACTACATAGGTGCTGCAGTGGATAGAGCACTCAGACAGGTGTCAGGAATTCTTGAATTTAAATCCAGTCTCAGGCATTTACTAGCCATGTGAGCCTGAGCAAATCACTTAGCCCCTTTTCCCTAACCCTTGCCCTTCTGTCTTATAATTGTTTCTAAGACAGAAAGTAAGGGTTAAAAATAAATAGTCCCTGCCTCACAAGGTTGTCTCAAGGCTCAAATGACATAAGAATTGAAAAGTGATTAACACAGTTCCTGGCACAGAGTACTATAAAAATGTTGATTTTTTTATGAATTTTTGTCTTGTAAAGAAATTTAGAAGACAATTGACCAGTGACATAAAATTAAATTATATACATATGCTTTTGCCTGAGTCATTAAAAAACTTATTCATTTCAAAGCCATAAAAAAGAACTTCTATTACAGATCCAGAGAGAGACAACCCTTTCATTCCCACTAGAGTAAATTTTGAGAAAAATTTTGACTTTTATCTATTGAATCAAAATTAATTTTCAGTGCTTGGACTTATAGTATGTTCTTTGCTTTTGGTTGGAGTGAGGAAAAAGGAAATGGTAGAGATTCTATGGCATCTATAGATTTAAGTTCAATGAATATTTGATTAAAAAACTCATTTTTAATTATCTTTTGGCTTGGATAATGCAGATAATTCTGTGAATTCCCTAATTCACAATGTACAGGTACCAGTGTCAAACAGTTAGAGAAAGTACTATTTCTTGATTAAAAAATGTTTTTCTTTCCTTTTCAGTAAATACTTTGTGATAAGAAAGAATGTTCCTGATAGGTTAAAGGAAAGAGCATCATCTGGGATGTTAAAAGTTTGAGTTTGTGCCTCAGCTCTACCAGTTAGCTATGTGACCTTCAGGAAGTCACTTGATCTGTTTGTGCTTCAGCTGCTTAATGTATAAAGTAAGATAGTAATAATTACTCTACTTATTTTTCCAGGAAAAATGAGAAAATCTATGTTAAAAGGCTTTGTACCTATTTCAATGCTATATAAATGATTTTTTAAAAAATCATCTTAAAAGTATAAACTAATGTTCACCTACTTTCAATAGATTGTGAGTACCATAATCTAATCATACAACTTATGGGTAATTAATGAAAAAAGCATCTCTGCCAGGCCCATTGTATCATGCTTAGAAATGTGACTTCTTTTATTCAAAATTCACTAACAATGCCTTAACTTTTTCCAGAAGTCTGGAGTTTTACAAAACTGAATAGTTTTTGTGCCAAATACTTCCCCCAGTTATATTTTCTTTATGTCAATTCCCAAGGAAATCTAAGGGTAGTAATTCTGATTCCTTTCAAGATTACTCATAAAAATGACCTTTATAAGAGCTATTTGATGTCCTGACCTATGGGGAGTCCTTTAAAAAAAAAGGAAACTGAAAACAAACACACTGATAAAGCATTTCCCTTCCATAACAGATCAGATTTTTGCTAACACTAAACAGAATTTGAACTCTGAATGGTCTAAGCCAGGTTCAGAATTCATAACCCATAACCCACAAATGAGAGACTGAGTTCTAAACTAAGCAAATCCAATCACCATCTTATTTTGAATAGTAATTAGAGGTTTAGTGTTCTATTTGAGAAGGTTTGTCAGTATATGAAACTAAAGCAGAGAAAATTTATTGAAAATATTTTCGAAATGAAATCCAAATCCAACTTGTATATCTGGAAGGATTTGATAATATAGAGCAACAGGAAGAAGGGCATTGTACTGTGTGTGTGTGTGTGTGTGTGTGTGTGTGTGTGTGTGTTGAAATCACCCTTTCTGGCTTTCATCTTCCTTCAAGTTATTCCAAATAAAGTTGTCAAAATCTTTCCAGCATTTTCAGTGTATTCCAGTTACTTGCCATTTTTAATCATTCACTTTACTAAAACTGTTCACAGCACAAGTTTAAATATTTTACCCTCAAGTTTCCTTACCTCTTTTCCCCCTTATTGATATTTCCCCTATTTTTTTCCATTTCTTTTTATTTTCTCGACCTCTATTTTCCTTTACTTCAAATTTATTGGGTATTCAGGACTTTTGTCAGTACCAGTGCACCTCAAAGTTTCAAAATCCTAGTAAAGAGAAATAACCAGTGAACCTATCTAAACCTAAACAACCTACCTGTTCTGGCTTCCTATAAACTAACATTAAAAAAAAAAAACTTACTTTTGTTTTAGAATCAATACTATGCTTCAATTCCAAGGAAGAAGTGTGGTAAGTGGGGTAAGTAACTTGCCCAGGGTCATACAGCTGTGTCTGAAGCCATATTTAAACCAGGGAATCTTAACTCTTAAACTTGGGGGGGGGGTGCAAAAAGGGAGAGAGATACTGAATATTGATGGCACCTTTCACTTGTAATTCATCTACTTTCCAGCTGTCTCCCACCACACATTCTTGCTCATAGAAGTTTTTTAAGATAGCATAAAATCATTACCAAAGAGAAAAATATTAAGAGATTATTTCTACTGACTTAGTTACTGATTGTTCCCTAAAAACAGTACTTAGAGCCAAGTAGGCACCTAACTGGTTGTTGACTGATTGATTTATTGATTGCTAAGTACTTCTGAGTGGATTTCTATTTTCTAGCAAATTGACAAGAGAAACTCCACAATCAATGAAAGTTGCTAGAGGTGATGGATGGTAGAATAAGAGCCAGAGATCTCTATTATACTGATTTTTATTTTCCACATTTATGGATGCCATTATCAGAGAAATGTAGATTCAAATACTCCAAATATTATTAGTTAAAATTTTCAAAAATATTGCTTGAGCTTATTAGCCAATACTTTCATATTTTGTTTTAATCACAAATCCACTGAAATGACAAAATAAATTCTCAGGAGCATTTCATTTCCATCTGATGTGATCAGAAGTTTTGTTTAATCTTCATTTGTGTATTTCATGTTCATTAAAAAGTGGATTTAAGAATAAAATAAACTCAATGGTGCTTTTAATGGTGGTCATGTTTATAAGACCATTTCAAGGAAGAATTACCTTGTCTCTGATAGCCCTTGACTTTGATTTATTCATTTCAAAATTAGACTGCCTTGTCAAGATTTATATGTACTAAATGCTTTCAACCACTGTGTTCAATTCAGTGAAGAGAGTAAAAATGGTTCACTATTATGCAATGAAGATTTTGAAATGTTAATTGGCCAGTGAAACTGGGGTTTAGGGAATTGTGTCATTAATTGTATTCCTATCCTCATCACTTAATACAAATATTGATATTTGTGCGATCTTGGAAAAATTATTTTATTTCCCAGAGCCTGTTTCATCTCATCTGTAAAATAAGGAGAATAATAAAAATATTTGGCTCACAAGATGAGGACTATAGCACTTAACAAATATATCCATATGTATGTAAAATCCATGCATATTCATATTTATGCATACAAGTTATATATAACTTTAAGATGCATGAAAGCACATATAATAGCTAACATTCATTCAGACACATTAATATATATGGGATTATATTTATGTGTGTTTACATATAATTATTTCAGGTTAAAAAGTGATTAAAACTTTGATTATTCTTGAGAAATAGTCCAATGTATCTTTATAAAAGTTGTATGGGATGGGAGGGGGCAGCTAGGTGACTCAGTGGATTGAGAGCCAGGCTTAGATATGGGAAGTTTGGGGTTCAAATCTGACTTCTGACACTTCCTGGCTGTGTGACCTTGGGAAATTCACTTACCCCCCATTGCGTAGCCCTTACTGGTCTTCTACCTTGGAATCAATACACAGTATTGATTTTGAGATAGAAGATAAGGATTTTTTCTTAAAGCTATATTGGGATGAAGAGCAGGATCAAAGAACAAATAAGATCACTATTTGGGATGGGGATGATGATACTGGAAAGCAGACACAGATATACAACTTTAATTTTTCTTCTGTTTTTTAAAAAATTTTCTATCAAAGAGAATAATTTTTAAAGTGGAAAAGAGAGAACAAAAATATATAAGGAAATGATATACTAGAGAATTAAGATATCCCATACTTGCTACTGATGAGTTGAAATCACCAAAACCAAAAGGCAGTTATGATTGCTAAGCTATTGCCAGTGATTTTTAAAGAGCCTGGTGAAGAAGAGGGGCTCCATGGGAATGGAGAAGAGTAAATGTTTTCCTAGATAGAAGAGAAGGAAGAGGAAGAAGACATACACATACAGAAACAGATAGACAGACACCTGGATAGAGACAGAGAGGAGAGAAAGACAGACAGAGAGACAGAGATCCAGAGAGGAGAGTAAGAGAGATTGAGTCAGAGACAGAGACAAAAAGAGAACATAGAATGTAGAAATTAGCTTTCAAAGGCAGTGATCTTGATACCTAACAAAAGCTAACCATTCCTAACAAAATTGTAGAGCATATTATTATAGGCATGATTTGTTAAAATCAAGAGAAGGAAATTTTATTAAGAAAAAGTCATGTCTGTATTTCCTTTTTTGAAAGGGCTATTAAAAGATAGATCAGATAATATTATAGATATAGTTTACCCAGATATTAGCAGAGCTTTTGAAATAAATCTGTAAATGAATGTATACATATGAAGAGATATGGACTAAATGAGAGTGAGATTAGGTGAATTAAAAATTCCTAAACTTAAAGGATAAAGGAAGTTCCTATTTATATGAATAATGAGTTCCTCTGAAGTGGTCTCTAATATTCAAATTCAGAGGATTCAGATTTAAAATTATGTAAAATAAAATATGATAATTGATTCCATATCAATGGAAATATGCAGTGCATATTCAAATAATATGACCACTTCAGTGGATTCATTATTTATGCCAACTGGGATTTTGTGTTCACTGATAAATCCTTATTATTCTAGAAGGAAGTCTCCAACAGAGTGCCACAGGGATCTGTGCTTTGTTCTGTGCTATTTAACATTTATATCAAGAATCTGATAAAGGTCTAGGTGACTTGCTTAACAAATCTTTAGATTTTTCAAATCAGGCAAGGATACCTATCCTACTTGAGAGTCAAACTAAAACAGAAAAATTCTGGCAGTATCAAACTCTGGGTCAAAAATAAAAGTTGAAATTTAAGAAAGATGAATGAAAAGTTTTATAACTATATTCTAAAAAATTATATCATTAAGTACAAATATTAGGCAGATGTGGTTGGGGAACAATCTATTTAGAAAAGGATCTGGATGTAAGGGGACAGCAAGTTTGAAAAAGTAAACATTAGGAAATAACTTCTGGTCTTAGTTTAAACTTGGGCTACATTAAGAAAGGCATAATTTGTAGGATAAGAGAGAAGATAGCCTTCTTCCTAGTGCTGAACACAGAGAAGATGATGAGCTTTTATTTTTCCTGATTCAAGAAAAGAGATGACACAAGTCAAAAGATATTGCCACCTTCTTCATTGTCCCACAGGAAAAAATAGGAAAATGAGCCTACTGTTCAGTTGTTCACTAGGGAGAGAGCAGAACCAAGAAATTTCAGTTTTCTAGTCTGCAAGAAAGAACAAACAAAAGAAAAAATGACCTCAAATGATCTCTGTTTTTAGCTCCTAACTACTACCTCTAATCAGTTGGGGAGTTTTATGATAGAATGCCCAATGTCTGCTGTGCTTCTTGTCTTAAACATTTGGAGGAATGATACCATCCATATTATACACACTGAAAAGCACTTTTGAAGGTTAATAGATGTCTCTTTTCTTTTTTTTTTTAAATTCTTATCTTTTGTCTTAAATCTGTATTAAAATTAATACTAAGTACTGGTTCCAAGGCAGAAGAACAGTAATGGCTAGGCACTTGGGGTTAAGTGACTTTCCAAGGGTCACACAGCTAGGAAGTATCTGACCCGAGAACCTCCCATCTCCAGACTTGACTTTCTATGCCATGAGTCATCTTGTGTCCCTGTGGGTGTCCCTTTTCAAAGAACAAATGAGTTTGGAACCAACAAGGTCCAGTCCTATTAATAGTTACTTTCTCAATCCAATGAACCTGATTTTCTGGTAACCATGATTTTTCCCCATTAGATTCAAGTAGAGGAACCTCATGAGACATTGTTTCTCCTTCCTATTTTAAAAACTGGAAGGTAACTTTATATTAGGTTATAGTTATTATATAGCCAGAACAGCAATAGCTCTCTAGCCTTTTGACACAGATGAGTTTTCTTTACCTTGGCTGATTCTTTTTGTTTATTGTATTTTCCCTCAGGACATTTTTCCAATATTTCCCATTTATAATAAATCACCAAAGTGTAAAGTTATTGCTCTAGCCCATGTATTCTTCACTTGGGGTCTGTGAACTTAAAAAATTATAATTTTATTTTAATATAATTATTTACTTTATAATCCTATGTATTTTATCTTACATATTTAAAAATATCATTATGTTTTAAACCAGAATACAGAGGATCATAACAAAAAGATAAAGAATCCCTACTCTAGCCCTATTATTTTTGTTTCTATTATAGAAGTCAACTTATACTTTATGTGATATATAGTGTAAAATGGAGATTTGAACCCCAGACTTCAATTCCCAGAAGTCTTTGGTAGTTTCCAGAGTGCCCTAAAATAATCTCACCTGAGGTCCTCACCTGGGCCGAGAACAAAAGGGGTATTTAAACTGACTATACAGCCTACTTGCCCTCTCTCTCTCTCTCTCTCTCTCTCTCTCTCTCTCTCTCTCTCTCTCTCTCTCTCTCTCTCTCTCTCTCTCTCTCTCTCTTTTTCTCTCTCTCTCTCTCTCTCTCTGTCTCTCTCTCTCTCTCGGCTTCTGCTTCTAGGCTTACACGGCTCTCTACCAGGCAGGCAAGATGTAGGTTACATGTACTTTCTTATTTTGTATTCTTTATTTCTTAATCCTTAATAAACCTCATTAAATTTCCTAAATCTTGACTAAGTTCAGCCTTTAATAGCTAGTGCCTAGATAGTGATTTTTTAAGCCACATTCCTCCAAGGCTTTTTTAGCAATCCATTGACGCATTTCACTCCTGGCTCCAACTCAGGCTCCCGGCTCTGGCTCCTGTTACTGGCTATTGCCGCTCACCTGGTCCCAGCCCTGGCCCACCCAACTGCTGCCTACAATCCAGACCCAGATGAACCTCCTGGTCCAGCAGTTCTTTCTCATCGCCTCAGGCCCAGGACTCACTTCCACTGGCTGGTAAAAATGGGGGTGATTTTTCCTTAGGCTACAATTAGCCTCCATGTGGACTGGGGGCAGGGGATAGCAGAGGGGGAGAAAGAGAAGGAAGAGACTTTTCCAAACAGGAACTTAAACCATGGCTACTTTAAAAGGATATCTTTTGACTGCATTGATCTTTTTATTTACATCACCTGAGTGCCAGGGGAAATATTTAGCTCCCTGCAACTCTTTAGCCAAATTTGAGATTCCTAAAATCCACCCTTACTGTGGGAAGGCAGTTCAGTGGCTCAGTGAATTGAGAGCCAGCCCTAGAGATGGGAGATCCTTGGTTAAAATCTGGCCTCAGATACTTCCTGGCAGTGTGGCGCTGGGCAGGTCATTTAACCCCCATCGCCTACCCCTTACCAATCTTCTGCCTTCTGACAATAGACATCTAAATGGATAAAAAACCAAGGAACTTTAAAGAGACTGGAGGTTATATTTTTAAGGCATTTCAGACTCCAATGTTTTATAAGAATCTCTGTATTCTATTGCATTTACTGATTGTTTTGTTTAAGGTTTAACTTTGTGATTTTAAGTTCATATATTACTGCATTCAACACTATTCTGTTACACTGAATCAGTTTAATGTACTGGGTTTTAACTACTGTTAAATTCTGTTGCTATTCCCCTATAACCATACTGAACAAACATTATTGAATAAGCCCATATAAAAACAGCTTTTCTATTTTTGACTTTGTAAATTGTCACATAGAGGATAGATGGACTCCATCAGAAAATTGCTATAACAACCTTTGGAAAATTTAATGAGCTAAATATTTCAAATTGATTTTAAGTGGTCTTTAAGACATGATTTTTAGAATTTTCCTTAACAATATCTGGTCATTTTGCCTGCCCCTAACACAAGGTAAGGCCCATTTTAGTAGCTGAAGTGAAATATAATTATCATCCCAACTCCCACATTTATAAAAATGTGAATGGAAGCTGGGAAGTTAATCCCAGGGCATTGTACCCCTAGAAGCCTTCCCCCCCAAAAAAGGGAGCATCTCTCATTTATACTCTGCAGCCCACTTTATAGAAGTTTGAGTTTTTCTTAGACTCCTCTGCCACATTTTTTAATGATATCTAGATTTCTTGATGATGTTCTAAAGCCAAAATAAGTTATACTTTTTAAAAATATGTTTACCAAGGTTGAAAGATTTGCTACATTTGTAAAAATTGTGACAAATATCCATCAGTCCATAGGCTTTTTAAAATGCCATATAGCAACTTATGTGAAATATGATAGTGGGTTTGTTTTTTTAGTGTAATTAACTGGAGTATTGAGAATTTTGGGAATACCTACATATTGTGCTACTGTTCTTTATTAAAAAAAAAACTGTTACCTTGTAAAGTTCATTTGCTTGTACTCACAGTGGATTATGGCCAGATATGAAGAGGAAATGGATCTCATTTTTGGTGAGAAAGCCTTGTATTCTATATTTTCTTAGCTGACACAGTGTGTCAATGATTATAAGCTACATTTTTGAATTTTTAAAACTCTTTTATTATATTTTTATTTTTTCCTCTTCTTTTTCTATTTGAAGCACATGTCACCAGTATTAAGATTTTCTTTAACTTTTTGATTTTTCAGTAGTATAATTTTAACATACATTTGCTAATGCATGTCCCAAAAGCTTTAGACCATAAAAATGATGCCACTGATTGTTTTAAAAAATTATGGGACTTTGCTTAATGATTCTGTCTGATTCCAGGACAAGATACACAAAAGAGCCATTGCATATGGCCAAGATAAACCAATCCAGGAAGGAAGGATTGATGCACTTCTAAGCCAATACAAAGGACTTGAACCTAGTGTGGAGACTCAAGGTTGCAATGCTTAACATACTTTAAGATGTAGGCCTGCCTTGTATCCACACTCTTTGTGAAAATACTTACAGAAGAGTATCCCAACTTGGCTCCTAACCTGGATCCTATAATCTAGTCCCTTTTCTGTCTTTCAAAGTGTGACAAACTTTCTGTAGTCTTGGCCACTGACTGGGTAAATGCATCATTGCTCAGATCATTTTAATTGGGCCCTGATTCAAGGACCTGTTATAGATTTACTTTTCCTTTATTTGGATTTTTTACACATAAGACTTTGATAGTCTATATTTTCATCCAGAAATTTTGTTTTTTATTTGTATTTTTTGATGTCTTTTTAATTTCTCTTGCCAATTGATTTATATACCTCATACCTCAACCATGCATCCCTAAGTGATCCTGTGTTTTTCAATCACACTCTTCAAGAGGTTAATGTAAAAATATTATTTTAAATTGCAAAGTTTAAATTCCTTTTGAGAAGAATTTTAGGTTAAGAAACATGATACCTCTCTGAATACAGAAACTGAACTCTTTGGATAAGACACCATGAAGATCCCTCCAGACCACAAGCTGCACAAGAAGATCAAGAATGAACTTTGGGTGTGATTTATTGAACATTTATTTTTATGTATACTTTCATGCCAAAGGAGATTGTCCCCTAACTGTTTTTTTGTCAATGCATCTAGCAATTATTGGTTTTGTTCTTTTCCTTTTATCCTCAAAGTATTGTAATCTTTAAGTTGATTGTGTTTTCATGATCCTTTTGGGGAAAATTTTCCAAATAGGATCAAATGGAGAAATTGTAAAATGGAGAGTTAAATCCCAGACTTCAATTCCCAGAAGTCCTTCGTAGTTCCCAGAATGTCCTAAAATCTCACCTGAGGTCCTCACCTGGGCCAAGAACAAAAGGGGTATTTAAACTGACTGTACTGCCTACTTGCCCTCTCTCTCTCCCTCTCTCTCTCTCTCTTTCTCTCTCTCTCTCTCTTTCTCTCTCTCTCTCTCTCTCTCTCTCTTTTTTGGCTTCTGCTTCTAGGCTCATGTGACTCTCTACAAGGCAGGCAAGATGTAGGTTGCACGTGCTTTCTTATTTTGTATTTTCTTTATTTCTTAATCCTTAATAAACCTTATAAAATATAATACTTTGAGGAAAGAAACAAACTAATTTTAATCATTACAATAGTTGTTCTTTGGAATTTTTAGAAACAAAGTCAAGCAAATTGTCATGAAATATTTACTATGAATCAGATAATATTTTAAGGTGTCTAGCATGATGATTGGTACATAAGAGATGCTACATACAATGTTAATTATAATCTTAATTTTTATATCTATTAATTATTAAGACTAAGCTAAACACCAAGGATAAAGAGAAAAAATAAAATAAGACAGAAAAATCCCAAACAGAAAAAAAGCCTACTAAATTAGTACCTATTCTCAAGGTGCTCACAGTTTAATGAGAAAGACAACATGCTATTAACTTTGTACAAAAAAGATATAGGATGGAAATATTGGAAATAATCTTAGAATAATCTCTACTGGCCACAAAAATATTTCTTCACACTTTCTGAAGAATTCTCTAGTAAGAGAATTGCAAAAACTCCAAGGTCAAAGGAGGTCTCATATTAGAACTATTCTAAACCACTGCTAAAAAAAGAATTTTATATAATATTTTTGACTACTGGTCTTCCTGCCTTTCTTTTAATGCTTCTTTTCATTTGAGAGACATCTTACTATATCCAGAGGCAACCAATGCTGCTCATGAATAGTTCTACATGGTCAAAAGATTTTTCCTTATGTCAAACTTAAATATTCCTTAAATAGTAACTTAAATATTATTCCTTTCAATGTCCATCCTTTTCTCTCATTTGAGACCTCTGATTCCAAGTATAAAAAATAAAATTCTCCATTTCCAGTGTCAGATCCTATAAAAGACCTATGTTAATGATCCTTCCCAACTAATAGTACCTCCTCCACAAATTACCACATAGACATTTTGTATATAGTTATATGTGTATATGATGTCTCTTTAATAGGATATAAGCTCACGGAAGACAAGATACTCTTATTTTTTGTTTTTGAAACCACAGTGTCCAATATAGTTTATGCCATATAGTAGGTGGGCACGAATTTAATTTTATTGATGGGTCTTGTGGCTACAATAGATATCTAAATTTCTCCATTCTTTGATGCTATTCTAATCATATTCCCAAATTTGTAAGATGCATTCAATATGGGTCTTGGGAGCCCCTGGGCACTGTCTATAGTTCCACATTTGTATTCCATAAATAGAACTATAAATTTTTAGTGTGCACATTAAAAAAAATAACCTAGGAATTCTTAATACTAAATTAGCTTAAAAAATAGTTCTAGGCTTTATTAGTTACAATATTTTCAGCACTCTATTTTAATGACACGAAGCATTTACAAATGTAAAAATGAACATCTGCTATTCTTCCCATCATCACTCCATAAGAAATGATGTTCTTCCCCCAAAAAATATTTATTAGTCCCACTCTCAACTTCAAAATCACTAGGTTTATATAAATTCTTCATGGAATCCTTAAATTAGTATGCTTCCAAAGTTCATTTTAGAATTAGTTGGAACATGGAACTGATTTTATAATAAAAATGTTAATTATGGATATCTTGTTGGATTAGACTATTTCACTCCCAGCGTAGTATCTCTCTAAACCTTAGTTTATTGACATATAACATAAAAGAGTTTAAATAGACATTCTCTGGCTTTCTTCTTGCTGAAACTTCCCATAATTCTGTGAGGACATCTTTTGGTATAGGTATAGCATTAGTCAAAATTTCAAAATAGATGCTTTAATTTTAGAAAATTACAAGTATCTCCTAATATCCTTCTCTCAAAGACTCCAATGTCCTTGTATTATCCTGAAACCCCACTACTATTACCATTGCATTTTTAATGATTAATAGCTGTGTTATTATTAGTTTATTTTGGATGAGGAGAGAAATTATTAATTATTCTTATGAAGATGGCCATCCACCCAAATGAATTTCTACTTGGAATTTCAGCAGCAGGGAATAAAATAGGGAAACTTTCCATCTAGGTGTGGAAAAGCAGGTTTAGGTACATGGTCCTCTGTACTCATATTGATCCTGATTGATAGTCTACCTCTGGGGTCTCACATTGAAATCTTGTCTTTTATTTAAACAACTTTCCCCCTTTACTCTATGTCTACATGCACAGATTTTATGAAAGTCCTAATGTTCATAATGATTCTCATGGATTTGGTAACAGGCACTCGATGAGATAGCATGGGGTAGAGTGTGGCTATTGTTTATCAAAGCTGAGGAGCTGACCTCTAATTCCATTCCTATCCCTGATTCTGTGGACATCTTTAAAGGCTCAACTTACATACCATTCTTCCTCAGTTGGTATGTCAAATTAAAAAAAATAAATTATTAGTTTGTTACATTAAAGTTCCCAGGTATCTCCCTCTTTTCCTCTCCTTCCAGCCCTAGAGAAGGCATAATATGACAAAAAATATATGTACATCTAAAACTACACCTTACTTATTTCTATTTTTCAATTATTTTTCTGGAGATAGACATGAATGTGTCATTCTTCAAAGAATATTCTGTTGCTACATATGATGTTCTGTTGATTCTAATTGTTTCACTCTTCATCATTTCACATAGGTCTTTCCACTAAAAAGATAATAATCTATTCATCATTTCCCCTTTATAGCCTGCTTCATCTGCTCTGTGATTTATGTTTTTATATTCTGATTTTTGTTATTTCTGTGTATGTAAATGCCTAAATCCCTTTATAAGATTTCACTCTTCTGAAGATTAAAAGTGTTAATTAATTTATTTATTCATTTTTAAACTTACCCCAGGAAGGCATTTTGCCATAGTGGGTGGAAATTTGACTTCAAAACCAGGAAGAACTAGGATATGGTCCTATATTGAATACCTTCTGACTTCATGATCCTGGGCTAGTGACTTAACTTTTCTGGATTACAGGCAGCACTCTAAAATGATAAGATGCAGAGGTGGTTCTGACCTGCAAGGAGATAGTTTTCTCACCTGTACCAAAGAAATCACAGGTCTAGCCCAACCGTATTTCCTAACACAATATTGTGTACATAGCTGCTTAATAAATATTCAGTGAATGAATGAAGATTATTTGCCAATGCCCAGGATTCACTCGAATCCAGATAGTTCTATAATTTTAATAAATTGCAG
This sequence comes from Monodelphis domestica, assembly GCF_027887165.1. Classification (NCBI taxonomy): domain Eukaryota; kingdom Metazoa; phylum Chordata; class Mammalia; order Didelphimorphia; family Didelphidae; genus Monodelphis; species Monodelphis domestica. Next base: position 102,414,069 of record NC_077232.1, read on the forward strand.
AAAAAAAGATAAGGTTACTTGTTGAGAATTTGAAATAAAGCACTTTACAATTGAAGCAATTCATGGTACCCAATCACATATAGGTTACAGTTCGCATCCTCCAGGCTTGGCAGATTCTAGCTTACTATATAATTATAATACACCAGACATGGCATTGAAGGCCAGGGGCTAATTTTTCTCTGATGTGCTTTTGATATAAATGAGCACTGGAGGCAGAAAATATGATGGTCTAGTCTCTTATTAACAAAATCAAAATCTGAGAGACTTGCTCAAAACCAACTCTTTGATGTAATTTATGACTGTAAGCAAAATACTGTCCCAGAGCATCATTATAAGGATGAATAAGAGTGAATAAGAGTTATTAACATGGTCAGATTGTGTAAGGAAAATATCTTCTATATGACTTTAAATAAAAAATATATATGTATATATAAATAATTTTGAATGCATGGTGAATGCAGGATTATGTTAAGTGATTTCACTTTATTAAATACATCTGATAATAGATTAACTGAGCTAGGGTGGGTTTTGGCATAAAGATGAAGATATTGAGAGAAGTAGTTGATTGAGCAATTGATGAAATGAGGCCACTCTCTATTAACTGGATTGTGGCCTTAATAAAGTCATTTCACCTAACTGGATCTTTATGAATCATCTGTAAAATGAAGGGTTGCATCTAGAAGGTCAAGGCTGCTTCTACCTTGGAAATCTTGTCTAGTCTTGTCCACAATTTTGTCTAGTTTGGCTCAGCAGAACTAAACAAATTCAGACCTAAATAAATTCATCATAGAAATCACAATAATTATTACAATTGCATAATGGTATGGTCTAGTATATAATAAACCATCAACTTTGCCATATTTATTCATACAATGTTCATTGTGGTTAGAACTGACCTTGGTTTTAAAGATTACAACATCAGTGTACAAGTTTTAGTAGTCAAGAAGCTAAAATTTTTTTGATATACATGTAGTGATAGACTAGGTCTACTATCCGGTGTTAAGATTAAAATTTAGGGGAAACTGAGGGCAGGTAGAAATTAGTTTCTCTCTGCAAGGAGTATTATATTTTAGAGGTTTATTAAAGATTAAAATATAAAGAAAACACAAGTAAGAAAAACACATGTCTAGTCTCAGAGAGCCTATTCACGACCACTCACATTTTGCCTGCTAGGTGGAGAGCCATGTGTGCTCCGAAGAGGAAGTAGAAAAGAGGCAGAGCCTATTCACAACCAGGTTAAATACCCCATCTCACTCTAGGCCCAGGTGAGGTTTCAGTGAGATTAGAAGGCATTTTGGGGAAGTGGAGCAAGGACTTCTGGGGATTGAAGTCCTAGATTCGAGTCCATTTTTACACCAGGAAACATTTTACTTTTGTTCAGAAATAGAAATCTATTAAATAATAGTAAATACAAAACTATTGGTTTTCAAGATAATATCAACTGGTAGACAAAACAATGGAAGATATCATTTCACCGGTGATTCATACTTTTGTCTGACCAAGGGACTTTGGTAGCACTAGAAGAGAAAGTGAAATTAATGATTTGCACAATTGTGCCTCATGAAAATGCAATTCTCAAAACTAGTTAAGAATCACTCATTATGATAACATTGGTCTTCCTCAAAAACAAGGGATAAATAACTAATATTATTATTGGTAGTAGTAGTAATATTTAATGCTTATAATTATTATTATATTCATATAATTGTTCATGTATATTAATTATATAACTTTTATTCTATATATTATGTGATTATTATATAATTGCCATTTATTAGTATTGATGATAATATTTATATCATCCTCTAAGATTTGCAGAGGGATCTTACCTATGCTATACCATTTGACCATTACTACAATATCCTGGGAGACATGGCCTCCACTTTATAAAGGAAACTGAGGCTGAGAAAGGTTTTGAGTCATGTAGGGTCACAGAAATTAGTAAATCGTAAATGTCTTAGGCAATAAGATGAACTTTCTGACTCAGATTCCAACAATCTATCTGTTATATCATCGAGCTGCCTTTTATAGATAAAGAAATTACATATTTTTAATACCTTACAATTGACAGGGTTAGATCTCATTCTCAGGTCCCCTGACTACAATCCCAGTACTCTTGCAACTACCTCAAACTATTTTTAGACATATAAATACTCTCCTAAGGAGACAATGGCATCAGTTTGGCCTGAGCTAAGTTTGTATCCATTTATGTAGGGTCTAAGTTTTGTCTACACAATTTTCCCTTTGTGTAGTCTATTTTCCTAGAGGAACTCAATGATAGTTTAACACAGGCTAAATGTCTGGATTCTTACCCACTCTCAATAGTATCTCATTCACCTGACTTCTTTCTACTGCCATCAAAATTACCTGCCCCACAGAAATTTGATGATCTCAATATATGATTGTAGCATTAAGATTTAGAGCTGTGAGTTACCAAGCCAATTTGCTCAGTCTTCATTTTCTAGATGAGGGAACTGAAACTCATTGAAATGAAATGATTTGTCAATGGTTACAGAACTAAATTGCAGAGGGCAAATCCAAAAGGATATCTTTCTAACTCAAATCCAGTATTCTATTCAACCCACTGATTGTGCTGACTTTTTAAGTTTTACTCACAGGTTCCATATTTGCTGAGTAGTTATATTATGTGTTCTAGGTAATATCTTGACATTTAAAGGTGAGCATGGGACATAAATGAGGGAGAATGAAAAAGAGTTTGAATTGGACTGTACAGGTGGAAATACAGAATGCCATAGAAATGTCGCCATATTATAAGGAGGCCATGGCATAATTTTAGACAAAAGATAACCATGGCAGATACTTTAATACTACCCTGTCAGCAAGACATAACTCTGTAGAACCTCTCATACAGACATTGCATCAAATTGTTAATTATGGGTTCCTGGCCAGTGACATTTCCTGCCTTGGAACCATTATACAGTATTGATTATAAGAGAGAAGCTAAGGGTTTAAAAATGTGTAGGACCTGTAAAAATTAAAATTAATAGCAAATAGTAAAATATCATATTTTAACGGATTTATTAATGATCATTAGAAATCAAGGTACAAAGAAAATACAAAACAAAGACCACGTGCCCATGGCTGATCAACCAGTTCAAATGCCTGCCTTAACACTGCTAGGGATGAAGCTAGGGACAAGAATTAAAGAGGCAGGACCCTCCACATCCCCACCTAATATCCTCTGACTATAGGAAGTACATAATGACAGGAAGTCAGTGGGCTATTGGGAAATGTAGTTCTTTTTTAGGGTAACAGATTTTAATTATACAGATCTAAGAAAGAATATTTTACTAATTTTAAAAATTCTTTAATTTCCTTAGTTTGTCCTCTCTCCAATAACAGAAGGAGATTCTATATTAAAGGATCAGAAAGCATAGCATATGATATTCCACAAGAAAAGGGAACTTTTTGCAACCAAAAATTAACCACCAAGTGAAATTAAGTATAATACTCCAGGGGAGGAAATTGACATTTAATGAAAAAGTGAAATTCCAGTCATTCCTAAGGAAATGACCAGAGATAAAAATAAAATGTGATGATCAAATTCAACATTCAGAAAAAGGATAAACAGATAAACAGAAAAAAAAAAGATTGAGAGGATCAGTAGGTTAAACTAATCACTTTCCTACCTGGGAAAGTAGTAATTAGGATATATAAAATTTGTATAGTACAAGATATATCTAAAATTCTTAATATATTTAAAGTAAGGAAGGAAAACAATAGGGTTAAACTGATCAAATTCTTTGCGTGGGAAAGTAATAACTAGAATATTTAAGATTTAGAAGGCACAAGAGATGTTTAAGATAAACGAGGAAAACATGGGGTTAAATTTATACTACTAGTGAGAAGATAATAACTAAGATATTTAACATATCTATGATACTTAAGGCACCTAAGATACTTAAAGGACTTAGGATATTTAAGGTATGTGAATTTCAAAAATTCTCAGACCCTACTTCATAAGATTTGGTTAAGACCATTACCCATTTTAAACAATGAAGGAACTTAGATCAGGAATGTGAGACCTCTACTCCACCCCTACTTAAGCATGCTTTAGGGGAAGAAACTCCTTGCTGAACAATGAAAAATACTTAAACCCATACTTATAGTAAGGCACAAATTCTTAAGCTGTGCCTATTTTTAGATCTAATACAAAAGGGTGCTAAGTACCTATAAAGGTCAGGCAACTTGTGAATTTACAAGTAGCAGAGGTGAGAACTTACTCAGAGATTTTTTTCAGGTGTGAACTTAATCAAAAGTTTAAGCCTACTTAGGTGTGAATTAAGAATGGTCTGTCCTTTGGAAAACTTCTACTGTGATTGGTAGATGTGAGAACTTAGGGGAGGTGACATAGGAGAAAATTCCCTTTAAAAGGATATGAAAAGCTGAGAGAGGGGACGCTCTCTCAGGACTCTCTGGGGGACTGTCTCAGAAGTACTCTCTCTGGAGAATTTTGCTTGGGATAAATCTTGTGTTGAGTGGATTGAAGACTGACTGATCTCTCTCTCTCTTAAGGCTGGCCTAAGCTGGCCTAGATTTTTTTTTCTCATTATTCCCTTTCTCTCTCTCTCTCTCTCTCTCTCTCTCTCTCTCTCTCTCTCTCTCTCTCTCTCTCTCTCTCTCTAATTCCTCATTTGAATTAATTAAAATCTCTAAAAAACCCAGCTGACTTGGGTATATTTAATATTTAGGAATTTTTCCCTGGCAATCACCTTTTATTTGATTTAAAACAAGACACTGTCTTGAAACCATATTTTCTGCGGTCACAATTTAAGACAAACACTCTTTTATCTGCCACGGTTTATGGCACCCACTATTTTAATCACTACAGGGACCAAAGATATTTAAGAATTTTTATCACTATTAGAGCAATGAATAGGAATATATATATATATATATATATATATATATATATATATATATATATATATATACATATATACAGAGAGCAGGAGTAAGTTGAATTTAATGAGATGATGTTAAAAAAATCAAGGACTAAGAAAAAATAATACACTAATACACTGGATAAAGAGAAAAGTAGAGAGGGTTGGGAGGAAATTGTCTCACATGAGGAGATAAGAAAAACATCAATATAGTGAAAGGAAAGATGGGAGAATGGTGGGCAATGCTTGAATCTTACTTTCATTGTAATTGGCACAAAGTGGGAATAAAATGCACATTCAGTTGCATAAAGAAATCTCCCTTACTCTATAGAGAAGAAGGAAGGGAGGAACAAAAAAGGAGGGGGATTTTCACAGAGGCTGGTAAACAGAGGCAAAAATGTTTGTAAAATGGGAAAAGCTAAAAGGGGAGAAAGAAGATTAAACAGGGGAAAATAAGATGTAGAGAAACACAGTAATCATGACTATTAATATGAATATACAAGAAACTCATTTAAAGGAGGGAGATACATACAGAATAAAGGTAAATGGCTAGAGTAAAATCTATTATACTTCAGCTAAAGTTAAAAAATGCAGTGGTAGCAAATGTGATTTCAAAGTAAAAGTGAAAATTAACCTAATTAAGAGAGAAGGAAGAAAATTACATATTGATAAAAAAGAACCATAGCTGATAAATATCAATAGGAATATATTTATATATATACCAAATGCCATTGCATTCAAATTTCCAAAGGAGAAACTATATAAGTTACAACAGGGAATATATAACACTATCTTAGCAGGTCAAATTAATCTTCCCCACTTGGACTTAGATAAATCAAACCAAAAAATGCACAAGAAAGAAATTAAGATGGTTTAAGTAGAATTTTAGAAAAGTTAGATGATAGACTTCTATAGAAAACTTAATGAGAATAGAAAATTTACCTTTTCTTCAGCAATTCAGGCACCCTCACAAAAATAATCATATAATAGGATATAAAAGGCTAACAAGCAAATGCAGAAAAGCAGAAATATTAAATGCATTCTTTTCAGTTCATAATGAACAAAAGTCTGGAGAGGGAAAAAATCATAGAAACAATCAACAATTTCATTAAAGAGAGTGACAACAAGGACACAAAATACTAACATTTTTGGGATGCAGTCAAAGCAGTACTTAGGGGACAATATAAATATTTAAAGTTTACATCAATAAAAGTAGATAAAGAACAAATAAATTAACTGCATATACAACCAAAAAATAGAAATAAAACAAATTACCCCTCCAACATAATTAAACACGAAATTAGAAATCCTGAAATTTGAAGCAGAGGCTAATACATTGAAAGCAAGAAAAACATTGAACTAATAAATTTGAAAAAAATGAGATGTGATATGTGCAAGTTTCTGGAGTGACTGATATTTTATTAGGTGCTTCACTGTTCTTGTTCATCTTACTATCGTAAAGAGCTCTCTATGAATTTGTAGTGTATTTCCATTGTTTGCTTTTAAAAATGGAGTTTTGTGTTGCATGTGAGATTTTAAATGGTTGAGGTCTTAAACTGTAGTGATTAAAATGGTAGAAGATATAAATTGTGATAGATATAAGGTAGGGTGAATAAATTTGACCGCAGAAAATATGTTTCACTACAGTGTCTTGGTTTTTAAATCAAATATAAGGTGGTCACCAGGGAAATATTCCCAATTATTCAAATACCCAAGTCAACTGGGTTTTATAGAGAATTTTAATTAATAATATAATGAGGAATTAGAGAAAGAGAGAAAGAGTAGGAAAGGAATAATTATGAAGGGCCTCAAGCCAATATGGCCTAGACCTGAGTCTTAAGAGAGAATCAGTCAGTCAGTCTTTTAACACTCACCACAAGGTCTGCCTAAACAAGGATTCTAGTGACATCAGGCCAGCTCCATCTCAGCTGACTTCACCAGAGAGCCTTCCAGCCAGAGACTGTTCCAAAAAGCCTCTCTCCAGAGCCTCCAGAGGGACAGAGTCCCCTTAGAGGAGCTCCAGGGAGACCTCCTTAGAGATTGTCTTCCAAGAGCTTCCCTTCTCCAGAGCCTCTCTCAAGAGATTCTTCCCAAACAGTCCTCATCAGAGATCCTCCAAAAGGAATTCCTCTAAAAGGATATATCAAAAGGATATCTCTCAAGAGATTCTGCTTTTTCTTATATAGGGGTTTTTCTCCCATGTCACCTCCCCTAAGTCCCTACATCTACCAATCACTGTAGACGCTTTCCAAAAGACTGCCCATCTAAATTCCTGCTAAGTCGACCAATCTCCTCAGTAAGTCTGAACGAGAGAAAACACAGCTGAGTCAACTAATCTCATCAAGAGAAAACTTGCTCGACCCTTTTAGGTACCTAGCATCCCATTGTATCAATTCTAAAAACAGGCCTGGCTCAAAGAACTCCTTGCCTTATTATAAGCATGGGTCCAAGTACTTTCATTGTTTAGCAAGGAGTTTTTTTCCCCTAAAGCAGTCTTAAGTACTGTTGGAGTAGAGGTCCTCCCATTTCTGATCCTGGCAAGTTCTCACATCAAAATGGGGAATGTTTCTCAGTAGGGAATTTGTTCCAATTAAGAATTCCCTGATGGGGAAATTTTTAACATTCACAAGTCTGGGAAATTTCAAGATTTACATGCAAATATGCCCCTAAAGCATAATGAAAATCCTTTGGACTCTATGCCCAAGCTTGCAAAGTCAGAGATGTGGCTTTAATGAAAAAATAAAAGTATAAGATGAACTTTTAGTCAGAATGTCTATAGACACTGACAGCCTAAACAACTAGCTGTCTAAAAACTTTTAAGGCTACTGATCACATCATTGTAGACTCAAGTTAAATGTCAACTTACCTCTGCTATGCTTGCATACTCTGAGACCATTAAGGATCTAAAGTGATGCAAGTAGCAAATACTGCTGATGGATTATTTCAAGGTAACATGTCCTTCATGATCTGTAACATCATGCACCAGCTATGAAGGACAAAGTGTCCTAGGTGATGTGAAGATCTTACCAATTTCAATGCCTTTTGATAGCAGCAACTAAAGCCCAATAACCTCTCTCTTGGTTTTCAGTGGAAGGATGAGGTAGAGAGGTTTCCCTCAGCCATTTCCCTTTCCATCTGAAACATGGAAAGATAAGATTCAGGCTAAAAAATGTTTTTGTATTAAGAATTTTATTTATGGTGCTGTAAATTTAATATTTTATAAAAATGACTATAATCTAAAATTGAATCTTTTATTGAGATGGTAGCAGAAAAGGTCACAGAATTCTAGGGAATTACTAAAGAGAAAAATACTTTCCTTTATGTTACCAATTTTATTTTCTGTATTGTATTTTATCGGTAATTTCACAGATGCTCCTTTAGGAAAATTGCATATTATCACAATTAGTGTTTTGTTATAAAGAATTACATATTAAAAAAGAGTATTTTCAGCAATGCCTTGGGAAAGATTACAATTTTTGGTGGTCACAGAAACCTCACTACATATTTCCCCTGGGCTTAATATATCAATATTTGTGGGGTTTTTAATATTTTTTTTTTACAATTTTCTAGGAATGTTATCCATGTGAAAGTTGAAGATTGCATGTATTATTCTCTCCTGATTCTCCTCTTACCTGTCTGATTGCTCCTTCTTGATATCCTTTTTGGTATCTTTTCCTGGATCATTATCCATCTCTTTCCCATAGAACCTCCAAAGGCTTTGTCATCAACCATTTTATTTTATACTTTATACCTCTCGCTCATGACAATGTATCAGGTCCTATGCACCAATAATGACTATCTCTAGCAGATGTCTCACATCTATGTATACAGTTTTAATTTCTCATTAATTCTAGTTGTGGGTTACCCATTGAATATCTTCAACATTTTGTTCCATAATGAAGGTTCTTCAGGAGACTGTTCACACCAATGACATTGTATCTTAAACTCTAGGACAAAGACATATTCCCTTCCCAACAAAACCTCTTAGAATTTTTATCTTTGTTTAAGGTCCTCTTGTGCCCCAGCCACCAGGAGAAGACTTTCTGCTTCTCCTAATTTTTAGATTTATCTCTCCTCAAATTTTCATAAATGTAACTATGTTTATCTATTTATATGTAGTACTGCACCCCACCATTATGCATTAAAATATAAGCTCCTTGAAAGTAAGGAATATTTTTTGGCAATGTAATTGTCATGAATATAATAGGTATTTATTACATGTTTGTAATATTGGATCATTGTATGATCTTGTAATGATTATATCATTGTATGATATGGATGACTCAGTGTTAGAGGATAGAACAATGAGTCGCTAAGTCTCCATGTCTTACAAAAGCAATAAAGCTTTGACTCCAGTGACAGAATGTGATTCAGAGGCTAGCCTGGGTAAATGCAGAGATCTCCAAGATCAGAATATTGCTCATGAAATGATAAATAATTTTCACTACCTCACATAAAAGATTTTGCCTGTAAGGAAGTGTCATAATCTGTGTTTATGAAAGAAAGGAAAACTATGCTGATTTATTATCAAGATTCACTTGAAATGTTGAATAAATAAGGCAGAATAAGTTGTCCACGTATCTTGTTTTCCTTTCAAAAATATCTGATTTAGTGGGGTGAGATAATGTGCCCAACATTATCATATCTCTTTGAGGTATCCTATGATTTGAACACTTTTTTTCTTCAGTTTTTTTTATTGGTGATGTGTTTTATTGTTAAATATTAATTTCTTGTGTTATTTAGATTACAAAAAGGCAATATGGTATATAGTAAATAGAGTGATAATCAGAAGTCAGGAAGCTCTGACTAGATGATCAATCCTGGGCAAGAGACTTCTTTCTATCTTAGATTCCTTGGAAGGGTGGTTTTGCTTTTGGTCTTCATTTCCAGTGTGTAAGTGAAAAAAAAAAAAAGCCTGAGACATACAGATAGGGAATTTGAGAAGGCCAAAAGTAATTTCCTAATAGATAAATGAAAAAAGGATATAAACAAGTAGTTCTTTGAAGAAGAAATACAATATATTAACAACCATAAGAATGTTCCACATCATCCCTAATAAAATAGAGGGTTCATCAGAAAAAACCTTAAAACTTCACTTGAGTCCCAGGGAATTGGTAAAGATGCTAACAGATGGGAATAGGCAATGTTGAGAGCTGTGAGAGTTCATTTTTAAGAGAGCTGTGAATCAGTACAACAACTTTAAAACAAAATCTCAAATTATTCAAATGAAATGACTAAAATGTCTATACCTTTGACTCAAAGATTCCACTACTCAAATTATATGCCGAGGTAATTGATGAGAGGTAATTCCCTATATACACCAAGTTATTTATAGCAATATCCTTGTGGTTGCCAGAACTGGAAACAAAAAGTAGATACCATTCATTGTGAGGATTTCCAATTAAATTTTGATATATGAATATAATGAAATATTAGTCTACTGTGAAAAATTGAATATAGAATGAATACAGATAAATATAGAACTCTTTACATTATCTGAAGCAGAGACAAGAAAATATACAATGGAACAACAATGTAAATGGAAAGAACAACCACAAAAACAATAAATATTATTAAATTACAAAGAACAAGTATAAACTTAAAGGAGAGATTTGAAAAGAACCTCAGATTCTGCTTTTTGTTGAGAGGGAAAGCACATGTACATATAATGTCTATATGTTTGTACTTTTTTTGATGTATTAAAAATTTTGCTGAATATCTTCTAATTCTATTTTTTTCTTTGAAAATATGATTTATTATATGAGGTGACTCTGATAAATGGGGATTCTGGAGCAAATTCTGGGACAAAGCATATAAATTAAAATTATTTTTCAAAGAAATATGATATGACATTTTATCCTACCTCTTTGAAAGTTCTTAACTACCAAAATTCCACATTTTAATACATGTATGGAATTACTTTGTTGACCTTAAAGAACTGTTGCAATCTGAGTTCTTAAATAGCTCTTTAAGGTTATGAAATATATCTTATGCCTCATTCCATTTGAATCAATACATCTTTGTAAAACAGGTACTTTCAATTATTATTATCAATCTCATTTTACATATGAAGGAACTGTGACTCAGAAAGCTTAAATGACTTTCTCAGGGTCAATTGTTTCAGTCATGTCTGATTTATAATGTCCCCATTTGTGTTTTTCTTTGTAGAGACACTGAAGTGGTTTGCCATTTCCTTTTTCAACTCATTTTATAGATGAGGTGACTGAAGCAAACAGGACTAAGTGACTGGCCAATGGTCACCTAGCTAGTAAATATTTGAGGCCAGATTTGAACCTGACTCCAGATCCAATGACCTATGCACTGTGCCAACTAGCAAGTGAGAAAAATAGAAACTGAATATGGGTCAGAAGTCACTTGAAATACTTGGGCTTCAATTTCCTCATCTGTAAAATGAAGGTAGTATTACACATGTTTCGCCCTCTTCCTCCTCTAAAAAGCAGCTAGGTAACATGGTGGTTAGAGCACTAGACTCAAGTAAGTACTGAGAACAAATATGGCTTCAGATACTTAATAGCTTTGTGAGCCAGGACAAATCACTTAATCTTTGCCTGCCTCAGTTTCCTCCACCTAAAAAAATGGAACAATAATAGCATCTACTTCCCAAGATTTTTGTGAAGATAAAGTGAGAAAATATTTTCACAGTGTTTTTGTAAGCCTTGAGACACTATCATAAGTGTTGGTTATTATTATTAATCAATTTTAATCAAATAAAATTATAAATGTAAAATTCTAAAAACACCATGTAATTGACCAGTTATTATTCGGATATCAAGTTCATTGTTTGTTCCAGGATAACATGCTTTCTCTGAAAATATTTTCTTTGAAGATGATAAACTGCATTTCGCTTTCCTCATACCAAAATCACATCTTCTTTAACAACAACTCTTTTGATTGCTTATCAGAGATTTCCACTGTTATTTCCATCTTAACTTAAATCTACTAAGATAATAAAACTGCTCAGAAAGGATTGGTGATCCCTGACCTATTCTTCTAAACTTCTTTTACCACTAACATTATGAATCAACTGTACTGACAGAAGGAAAACAAACGAGATCCTTTTACGTTGTTTTCTCTGGCAGTTGCAGAGGCCATATTCTCTCCTGATGCTTTGTGCCAGATAGTCCATAAAACAGAGCACAGATTCCATTTTCCCTTGGGTGGGATGTGGCTTCTTGCTTCCAGGTGCAACACTCTTACTCTAAAGGGACATTCTAGAAACAAGGAGAAAGATTTCCTAAGACCACATGCTGAATTACTCAAGAGTGAAGGAAAACCTTGATTAACCAGAATGATGAGGGAAGGTGATCTTGGGATAATTGAATTTTCTGGTTATTCTTTGTCTCTGATTTGTTGTTGAAAGCCTATTTCAACTTAGTGCCTTAGTTAAAAAACAATAACAAACAAACCTGAGAGGGTTGGATCACTAATAGCCTTTCAATTTCTGTTAGTTGATAGTTCTAATTCACATATTCCAGTGAAAACAAATGAATTTTTCTTATGAGAAAAGACTGAATCACAGATCACAGACTTGGAGTTGGATGGGAACTGGTTTAGCATAGTTCAACACCCTAATTTTACAGATGAGATGTAAAAACTTAAACCTGGAGTGACTTCCCCAAGGTCATCCATGCTAAAGTGGAGGAGTCAAGATTGAAACATCCAGATTTTGTCTAAATCTAACTGTCCTTTCTTGCATCACCCCGGACAATAAAAAATTGTTCAGGATAATAAAGATCATTGTTCAGGACAATGCATCTAGATATGGAAGGTATGGGAAGTTAAATAGAATCAAATAGGACCTTTGGAAACTCCTGGGGATAAAAGGGAAGCACCTAATATAAACTTGCTTGAATTAATTGAATTAATAACATTCATAAGGATGACAATAAGAGTAATAATAATGGTAACATAATAGTATAATGATGCACATTTCTACAGTGCTTTATAAATCACTTTTCTCAGAGTGACTCTGTGAACCAAGCAGAACAAATAATATTATTTTCATTTTACATTTAAGAAAGTTTGAAGTATTTGCCTGGGCCACACTATTGGAAAATTTTGTTCTAAGGTTTCAAACCCAGGTTTTGTATGTCTAGGTCCAGTACTCCTACTACTTTAGTCAAATTGGGACCTATCTACAAGGATTATAAATTTTGATGATTTATCTTTTTCTTTTCTACATAGAAAATTCTTTAAGACTCAAAAGTTCCTCTTTTCATGGAATCCTAGAGCTGGAAGGAATCAGAGTTTATTTTGTAGAGAGGAGTCAGACACTCAGCCTGCAACACACACAAGTCCAGCTTGTAGCAGATTAAAATATTTGTTTATATAAATAAAAGTACAGTGAAACATAGATAATAGTAAATTTTAAAACTAAATTGGCCAGGGATTCTTTTGGAAGGATTAGTGATCCAAGTGTCCATTTGAGTTTGATCCCACAGATTTAGTACAGACTTTTAGTACCATGAATCTCAGTCAGAGTCTGAGTCCCAGAAGGAGGTAATTATTGTAAAGGTAACACATCTATGATAGTGTCAGAACCATGACTTGAAACCAGATCCTCCAATACCAGTTCCAGTACTTTTCCTACTCGACCACCCTAAACCATTTTTGGATAATTTTGGTGGGTAGCAAGGTTTTCCTTTGCATAAAACTAAAGGTAAATTTCCTTCCTCAATCCTAGACCTGCCCTTGGGTCCCAAGCAGAACAAGTCTAATCTCCCTATTCTACATATCTATACTTCAATTACTTGAATTACTTTTGCCCTCCATCCCTCTTTCTTCTTTAATCTCACTTTTTAAACTATAAATACTAAGTTTCTTCAAATGATGCTCATATAATCAAAAGAAAAAAGCTGATATTTGCAAAGATATTTATAGCAGATCTTTTTGTGACAGCAAAAAATTGAAAATTAAGGGTATATCCATCAATTAGAGAATGACTAAACAAGTTGTGGTATATGATTGTAATGGAATACTATTGTGCTATAAGAAATAATAAGCAGAATGCTTTCAGAAAACCTTGGAAGACTTATATGAACTGTTGCAAAGTGGAGTAAATGGAACCATGAGAACACTGTACATAGTAATAGAAATATGTTAATGATAATCAAATGTAAAAGACTTAACTAGTCTAATCAATACAATTCTCATGATGAAAATGTTTTCTATCTCCAGAGAGAGAAAACTGATGAACTCTAAGTAGAGACTAAAGCATATTTTTTCACTTTAGTTTTCTTGTTTTTTGTTTTTTTCCAACATGGCTAAAGTGAACATTTGTTTTGTATGACTTCATCTGCATAATAAGAATCATATTTTTTGCCCTCAGTGGGTAGGGGAAAAGTAGGGGGATAGGAATAATTTTGAACTGAAAATACAATATAGTAAAACTAAAACAAATAATGCTCGTATACCATGCGTTCTACTATTTTTGCCAGCCTACAGTCCAGTGGGTTCATATTCTAATTACAATATGGAATTTAGAACTAAATGAGTAAGTCTTTGGTCTGATAAGTAAAACTTTGGTCTGGTATCTGTGGGGAAAATTTAATGAATCTTAGCTTTTTTTCTTTTTTGTTGATTAGTATTAGCTTCATAGAACTATTTTTATTACTTCTTGCTACTTTGCATGATCCATTGGCCTGGTTTCAGCCTCTAAAAGAACAACATAGGACGCTAGAAGCAGTAGGAATCTAGGGATATTGTTGAAATTTCTAACATACTCAAAGGAAGCCTTTGGCTATTTTGAGTCCTTCACACATATGCTTGTTTGGAATGAATTCACTAGGTTGCCAGAACAGAAGAAAAACAAACAAACAAACAAACAAAAAACCCCACACCCAATAAGTACAGAAAACTCAACAAGTTTTTTTCACTAAAACTGTTCAACCAAGAAATGAGATCCACAGATAATAGATTCATTGATTTTGGGCAAGTTTTTGGGGTGCTATACCAGGCCAGAGAGATACAGATTTAGAGTTGCAAGGAACTTTAGGAGAGATCTAACCCAATCCCCCTCCATTTATACATGATAAAAACTGATGCCCAGAAAGTTTCAATGATATTTAAGATCATGTTAATAGTAAATGATGGAAGGAGAGTTTCAACTCCAAATCTAGAGCTTCATCAGCTATATTCATTCTGACTTAAAAATTAAAAGCTCATAAAAACAGAAGCTCTATCTTAGAGATGTTTCCTATTCTCCTGAAATTTAGGGAAATATCAAGGGTAGATGAGGTGATCTTGATACTTATGAATTCACTGATTTGGCAATAAGTATTCTTCTCTGAAAAAATACAAAACGACAAAATAAACTACAGAGGAAAGGACTTTAGAGTTTATTTCTGAATCATTTATTTAACCTAGATTTTCTTCAAACATAGAGGAAAACAATGTTGACTTCTTAGCTGAACCTTAGCTGCCCTGCTTTCTAGTGGTAAAGGTGCTCTAGCTTTAAGGTCAGACAGAGTCTGACTTTTCTTTGGCAAATTTAATTTGTGCCACTGATAATCTTAGAAATATCTCCTGTGTGCTACAGTGTAACAATGCACAGATGACTAGAATATATTCCAGGTCTCCATCATTAGTTATGATTTGGGACTGGACCAGATATCCCTAAGGTCAAGCTAGAAGAGAGCAGAACCCCTTGAGACAACCCTGCTTCACATTTATCCTATTTCTGTTCTAGAATAAGGATGATTAATAAGACGGATTAGTTGGATAGAAAAAGAGCTAAATAGGAATTTATTTATTCTAGAATTTTCCTCCATGTTGGAGGTCAAAATAACAATTTTTTTTTTCATATCTTATTTAGATTCCTTCTACTAAATTTTGGATTGTTTTCCTTTCCCCAATAGAAATGGAGACTGTGTAGAAGATCACAATGTCATATAATAATGATTACAACATACCTCAGGCATTTTTCCTTCAGGCAACACAACATGAAACCAACATCCAGTGTGGAGTTGTAGGCTTTGGTCTGCTAATTCTGCAAAGACTCAGCAATAGAAACAGACAATCATCCCAGAGAAAAGATTATCCACTGTATTAATTTTGACATGAGAAGGCTTGTCATCCCAGAAGGATAGCATGCTTACTTACATAAATAAGTAGTTTGTAATGATTCCTTAAGGATCATTAACTAGAAAATCTGCTACTGGCCTTGTTTTAGTATTTTTTTTTTCCAACGACTAAGGCACTCATCTATGGGAGAGAAGGCCTATCTAGCATTTTCCAGTGAGGAACTAAATTCTTTCTCCCAAATCATGGAGCTCAGCACTGCTGGGGTGGGGGTGGGGTGGTCAGAGACCCCATCCAGATATCAATTTACTTATAGCTATAGATGTGGTCATCTTGTAGCTCACATGCTCAAATGAAAAAGCATACAGGAAAAGGGACACTTTCTTCAGATTTCCCTTATTTACTCAGCTGTCTTAAAAAGCACAGGGAGAGAGGCATGGATTCTGAAGCCACATTATAGTTCAAGCTTGTTTAGGGCCTTCTATTGGGAAACTACCCCACCCATGTTCATTATGAGGCTTTCCAGGAAAGGAAATATTACTAGTAATTTAAGCAGCATTGTCACCAAGGAGAGAGAGGCAGCTTGACTCAGAGAAGAGTGTCAGAGTGACTATAATAAAGGAAGCCATGATTGCAGATTTAACTTCTAACACTAGCTGAGTGATACTGAGAAATCACTTCATCCCAGTCCGCCTCACACAAATCCCTATGCCATAACTA
The DNA here is from genome assembly GCF_027887165.1 of Monodelphis domestica. Taxonomy (NCBI): domain Eukaryota; kingdom Metazoa; phylum Chordata; class Mammalia; order Didelphimorphia; family Didelphidae; genus Monodelphis; species Monodelphis domestica. The sequence continues at coordinate 102,430,733 of NC_077232.1, forward strand.
AACTACATATGCCCTGGTGGAGGAAGGTTCCCTACGTTGAGAAAATCGTAGGTCTTTTGACAAGTGACTTTATGACATTCAAATATTTTCACTTTTGTACTTTTAAATGAATTAATTAAGGGGGGAAAATCTAGTAAACCATTAAATATGACTTCCAAAAACATTTTCTGATAGTGTGGAATAGAGTTCTAGTACAGTTAAAGAACTGTGGCTCTGGTGTCAAAAGACTTCTGATTACTGTGGGACTCTGACTATGTCATTTAATCTCTGTAGGTCTCAATTTCCTCACATGTAAAATTAGAAGGTTGGACTAAAGGCTCTTTTTGTTTGAGCGTTTATATGAAGGGATGGAATTTATTTTAGCATCAGCTGTGTTGGTGCATCTATCTCTCATTTAGCTAGTTAGCATCTATAGATGAATGAATATCTACACATGGATATCTATCTATCTATCTATCTATCTATCTATCTATCTATCTATCTATCTATTTATCTATCTGTCTGTCTGTCTGTCTGTCTGTCTATCTGTCTGTCCGTCTGTCTGTCTGTCTGTCTGTCTATCTACAGTCTGGCTTGTCTGATATTATTCATTTGGCCCTGAAAAAATTTAAGTGTTCTCAGGTTGGTTCAAGTTTTTCATTTTAGCAGATGATAAATGATCCTTCATCTCAGGTTGCTTAAATGCTTTAAAATTTTTTTTTGAATGAACTTTGGATCAGTTAATGGATCTGAAAAAAAGACAATATTGAGGTTTCTCCTTACCTTTCTAAGGCAGTAGAAAAGTACAGGCTTTTGTTTATAGAGGTTTTTGTATATGGACTCTTTATCCATCAGTAAATATTCTTTTGTAAAACTAATGAATGTTAATTGCTTAATTATTATTTAGGAAAGATTATTGGTCAAACTAATAAGGAGGAGTAGCTAGGAGGCTCAGTGAATTGAAGAGCCAGGCCTAGAAGCCCAAGGTTCTCCTTTATCCTCCTCCTCCTCCTCCTCCTCTTCCTCCTCCTATTACTCCTCCTCCTCCTCCTTCTTTCTTCTTCTTCTTCCTCCTCCTTCTTTCTTCTTCTTTTTCTTCTTCTTCTTCTTCTTCTTCTTCTTCTTCTTCTTTTTCTTCTTCTTCTTCTTCTTCTTCTTCTTCTTCTTCTTCTTCTCCTTCTTCTTCTTTTCTTCTTCTTCTTTTCTTCTTCTCTCTCTCTCATTCACCTCCTTCCCACCTCCATGTCTGTTTCCATCTATTTTCCTCATTTTATCTATGTCTATCTATTCAAATCAATGCCCAAATCAGCCAAAGTTTGAAGATTTTTCTATTAAGGGAGGCATCCATAAATCACAACTACATAAATCCAATAAAGGAGAGACTTATTAGCAAGTCACACAAGAGTAATGAAATCATTGCCAATATCAGATCTCAATGTGTGGCCATTATATATAATAGTCAACAAGTTGCAAATCTCAGCCTAACATTCTCCTGCCCTATCTGTTCTGAATTATATATTTTCCTGTTTTACTACCCATTACACCCCAGAACCTTCTTTTATTTTCTATTTTCATTCTTATTTCCCTTTTCTCATTCTTCCTTTTTGACATCTTTCATTGTCCTATTCTCTTATTTCTCTACCTTTTGGGGCTATTCTTTCTGCTCACAAATTTATTTTCTTCCCACCTGAGCTTGAAATTTGACAAGGCTATCTAAACTAGAGACAGTTTTTAATGAGTTTATGTTTATTGGATTGAGAGGTAAAAAGATAATAGAGGAATCATATAGTCTAGCACCCTCATTTTACATATAAGGAAATCAAAGCCTAATGAGGTTAAATAAATACTCTAGAGTCATTGTCCAGAGAGTGAGTGGCAAATAGGACCTCTGACTCCAAATCCTGAACTCTTTCCTCATTACCATACTTTTTCATAGCATAGTAAAAGTTCATAAAAGGATTGAAACATTATTTCTGTAGTAACAGTTTTAGATGATAAGCAGTAGTCATCATGGAATCTTGATTATGTCCTATGAACCTGGAAAGAAAGTCATTTCAGAAGTCAACAGTGATGTGATACATCTGAATGTATACTTCACTAAGAAAATTAGGAATTCCTGGTTTTAGTTCTGGTTCTGATCCTCTAAATAGCACTTTGATCTTGGCTTATTCACTTCAGTTCTTGGAGTTTCAGTTTTCTCATCTGCAAAAAGAGGGGATCATATTGTGATATAGTAGAGAGAGCATCAAATTTGGAACTAGATTATATAGACTTCATGTCCTTCCTCTGCTACTCAAAGCCTGCGACTGTGATGCTATCACTCCATTTCTTCAGACATCAGTTTCCCTAAAATCAATAGCAGAGAGTTGAACTAGATGATCTCTAAGATTCCTTTCGCTTTAAATTTGTATGTCTCTATATATGTATGAAAAGAAGGAACCCTAAGAAATGTCATCTCACCTTTGACATTAGCAGATCATTGGTTTATTACTCTGAATCTATAATTTAGCTGATCTTTATTCTCAATTTCACTTTATACTTGGTGAAAAACAATTAAAGAATTCCTTTTTAGAAATAGTTCATGATAGCTTATTAAAACGATACATTTATGATGGCATTCTACTGGACTGATAAACTGGTTAAAAGTTTTATAGAGCGGAAAGTATGCATGGAGCTGCCATTCTTCACAGGTTTAAGAAGGATGATATTTTAAGGATTTTATCTTCGAATCCTATAAAGTCTATTAACTGTAAAAATATCATATCTCCTACTACATGAGGAAGTGCTCTTACTGCCCCCCCCCTCCCCAACCAGCAGTCCCTATTTCTGTGAACTTCTTTTGTTCTCCTCTAGTTCTTAAAATCTGTGAAGGAAGAATTTAGATGGTCTTTACAATACATATACAAAGGCTGAATCAAAGTTGGCTTTTAAGACTTGAATCCTATCCAAGGGTGGAAGGGAGGGGAGGGAGGAAGAGAGGAGTAGTTTCCAAAAAGTTGGCACCCATTTATCTTTAAATTCTTAAACATCAGAAGAACACCCAAATCTTCTCAATAATCTGTTTGTTCATATTATTTTATTTAGCCCAAGGGTAGCTGCAAATGCAAGCAATCTCATGCCTCAGAGGCTAAAGACATGAAGGCATCACGTAGAGATTTCAAATTTATTTGTTATGACATGACCCTCAAGAAACCTAATATTCTTGTTAAAAGAGTCAAAGGAGTGGCTCAGTGAATGACAACTTGTTACAATGAGGCAGAAGTTAGAAAGCATAAAAGCCAGGCTGTTTCTCCAAAAGTTGCTCCCTCCTTGCAGAAAATAAGAATTCTATAGGTATTGTATTTGTAATTTGATATCCATAAGTTAAATGCCAAGTCATTCTTAAGAAAATACTGGAAATGCTTCTTTACCTGAATATTTCAAATAATGTTTGGGATGTCAAAATTTTCTCCTGAGGTACTTACCCTCTTCCCTAGGTAATTCCTTTATTTCTAAGCAGCAAAAATTATAAATAATGTCTTTCTGATAAATCTAATATCCCAACATAGTACTTCATATAAGGGTACAATTTGTATAAGACTATCTCATGGGATCTTTAAAAATGTTTCCTTCTAGATCACTTTGGTATGTGTTTTACCTCTACCTGTGTATTCTCCAAATAAGTTGGAGAACATTCATGTTATACATTTCTCTTTGGGAAAAAAAAAAACTGTAATGTTTTGATTTAACTTCACATTTTCATAGTGGATTATTTTAACTAATTAGAGGCTCACCATGGATTAGGCTTTGCACAGAGCATAAGGAAAGAGTAGCATCTACTGTATCTTCTTAAAGCCTTGTTTCTAAAAAATGAAGTAAAATGTAGACAACCAGCCCAACTTTGGCTAATTTTTGTTGTCTCCCATTAGTCTACATATTTCTTGAGTAAAGAGACTCTTTATTTTTAATTTTATATCTGTGGCATCTAGCACAGGACTTTGGACATAGTTTACACTTAGCAAATGTTTGTTGAATTGGTTTTGGAGATAGATCATCCATTGGGAGGTAAAAAATGTTGGCTATGGTGTTTTAAGACCTGAATTCAAATTCTACTTCTCATTCATATAAATTATTTGTGTGACCTTGTACAATTCATTTTAAATCTATAGGCTCCAGTTTCCTCATTTGCAAAATTAGGGGTTTGGATTAGAGAGCCTCTAAGATTTCTTTTCATTCTAAGTAATAATGATGTTGATCATGAAGAAAATAGATAACTAACATTTATACAGCTCATTATGTGCCAGACACAATGCTCAGCATTTTATAATTATTATCTCATTTGATCCTTGTAACAATCCATGGAGATAAGTGTGATTATTATCATCTCCATTTCATAATTTGAAAAACTGAAGCAAACAGAGATTAAATGACTTGTCCAGGGACACAGAGTTAGTAAATGGGAATTTATGATCCTATGGTATGTTCATTGTTCACAAATGCCCATTAATTATTTTCTATGTGCAAATGATAAAATGTGGTTTCTCTTTTCAGTGAGTTTAACAATTACTATTAAAGATAAAAAATGTGCAAAAATAGTAATAATACAAATTTGACTTTGAATGAAGTAAAGGAATATGAGACCAAATGAGATTAGATAAGGGAGAGAGCATTCCCATATGGAGAGATTACTTTGGATTTCATGCACATAGTGCTATTGGAATTGAGATAACTCAGCCTCCAATGTATTAGTAATTCAGGTCAGAAGAGTATTTTATCAGTTTAATGACAACTGTGCAGATTGAGTGAAGAGGAGATGTATGTTGTTATTATTCATTCATTCTCAGTCCTGTCTGATTCTTTATGAATGCATTTCAGGTTTTTCTTTTTTTAATTTGGAATGTTTTGCCATTTCCTTCTCCTGCTAATTTACAGATGAGGAAACTGAGGCAAACAGTACTCAGTGACTTGTCCAGGTTCACATTGCTAGTAAGTGTCTGAGACTAGATCTGAATCCCAGTATTCTTGACTCCAAGTCTTGTTCCCTATTAATTGAGGCACCTAACTATTCAAAGACAAATTATGGGAATCCTTCTAAGTTAAGGAAATCCAAATTCTTAATTATTTCCTTCCCATAGTGATAATTTTATTTATTCATTCATTATTCTGTGTGAAGATGATATGGTCTATGGCCAATGACAAGATATCTCCTTCTCTATAGATATGCAGAATGCTTTTTACTCAGTGGATTAAATCCAATTTCGTCCTTTCTTCTAATTTAATTCATGAGTTGGAAATAGCATATCTAAGATGCCTCTCACCTCAGTATCTTGAGATGTGTCTATCAAAGCCATGTGCCTCATTGTTTGAAATGTGGAACTGCCACCCTGATGCATTTCACTGCTGGAATCTGTCCATCATGTCTGACTCTGCTAATTCAATTATAGAATTTGAAAAGGAGGTGGGTAAAAACATGACTTTCATCCTTTTTTACAAGTCCATAGTCTTATTCACAAAAAGTATTTATTTGTTAAATAGATAAATAAAGAAATGATAATCCCAACTACTTTTTGCCTGATCTCCTAGTACTACTAACTCTAATTTTCATTTAACATTAGTGTTGTGGGGTTCAGAGGTGAACCCTGGGGTTTGGGAAGGATACCTTTTTCAAGAATGCAAGACTCTGAAATGTGGCTTAAAAATAAAGAGAAATTTATTCATTTGGAAAGTAATGTTGAATATGACCAGGAGGCAGCATAGGCAGAAGCCTGCCTCCTAGGTGGGACAGCATGGGTGGAAAAGCTGCTTCTTAGGAGGACAGCAAGCCAGCATGGAGCAACCTGGACGGTTGCTCCCAGAATGCCTCAATTCTGGGGTTTTTATATTCTTTTATAGCATTGAGGACATGACTCTGGAGCAAAGGGTTGGGGAGGAGGTTTGCCCTAAGGCATGGGGTGGTTCTTGTGATTTGGAGGACCTATGGATGAGGTGTGTCTTTTTCCATCTCAAACCAATGGGACAATCAAAGGAGGATAATCCTTTCTGGGTCAGATGTTTTGGGTTGGGAGTCAAAGGGTGTAAGGGAGCAAAAGAATTTCCCTGATAATAGTGTGCCCGAGATTCTAGGGGTACAATGCTTATGCCATTAGGAAGGAAGAAAAATTTCATCCCTATGAGATAAAAGACAGATGTTTAACTTTTAACTGGCCTACAGCAGTGAACTGGACGTCACGAGATCTAAGATCAACTACTGGCTCTACTATTAAACGTTTGACATTGAGCAAGTTGTTTTATTTTCTCATCTTCAAAAGGAAAGCAATGGACAAGAAGATCCATAATCTTCCTTGATTTCCTAGTATACTATAATTAGAAATTTTACTGCAGAAGAATTTTTTTATACAGATCCTCTATCTAGAGAGCTGTAATAGATAATACTAATAATTTGTTTGGCATCTTTAATTAATCAATAATAATGAATAATTGATAAACATTTATTAAGCATCCATTCTGGGCTAAAGTTACAGGAATTTCTTAAGATCAACATACTAATTACTGAAAGACAATCTATGGTTGTGTATTTTACTTAAACACAGAGCCATACATGAATGGATAACATATTTTTTTTTTCTCTTTAAGTAGGGAAAATAATAGAGTTTCAGATATGGATTTTGAGGACTTTGGCTTAAATTTTTAGTCTTCTCTGTGACCTTAGGCAAATCACTTAATCTCTGTAGTCCTCCCTTTCTTATTATGTACAGACAATAAGATTAGATGACTTCTGAGATCTGGTCCAACTTCTCTCTATATGCTATGTTCCTGAGTTCCCCAGAATTATTTATCTACTATCCCTATTAGATTGGTGATAATTTATATTCTGTTAATAGTATAAAAGTTTTCTTTTAATTTATATTTATTTGTTACTTTAAAATATCCCTTTCCCCTTCCCCATTAAAGAAGTATTATTTAATGAAAAGATATATATGAAAAACTATGTCTTACTAATTCTATTTATCAGTTCTGTCTCTGGAGGTGGACATATACAAATAATTCTTCCAACATTTCTATTGTATACAAGTTTTCTTGACTCTACTCATTTAACTTTTCATAATTTCATGTAGTTCTTTCCATGTTATTTTTTTTTAATTACCCTGTCATTTCTTAGGGCACAATAGTATTTCATTTCAATTATATGCCACAACTTGTTTAGCCATTCTTCAATTGATGGACATCCTTCAATTTCCAATTCTTTGCTACCACATAGTGTTCTGCTATAAATATTTTAGAACAAATAGGTTCTTTTCCTGCATGTTTTGAAGAGGAAGGTATGAATGAGGAAAATAATTTTTAACATATCAACACTATAAAAAAAGCAAACATGAAAGATGTAAGTACTATTGTCATTGCAATGACTGAACATGACTCCAAATTAAAAATTTTGAAGCATACTACCTACCTCCTGATAGGGGATAGTCTCAAGGTGCAAAATGAGGATACAATTTGGATGTTATAAATGTGTCTTTTTTGTTTGTTTGTTTTACTATGCATCTTTATTTTGAGAACTGTTTTTCTTTTTCTTTTTTTTTTTTTGCATTTGGGGTGTTAGATAGGGAAGAGGGAAGAGAGATTAGTAATAGTGTTCCTCAAATAAAATAAAATAAAGATAGTCATTTAACATCTAAAAAATGCTTAGAAGAGAACAGAAGGAAGTTCAAAAGGCAATAAAGATTAGGTCATGTTTGATAATAACATCTTGAATGCATGGTTTAAAAAAATATAACCAATAGAAATTTGAAGATTTACATTTTTTTGCCTTATCTTCTTTTTATAGAGAAATGCTCATTTATTTTAGTGACTGTGAAAAATTTCAAACAGTAAATTAAGAATAATTTTGAGTTTCTAAGGATTTTTGATTTAGAGCTGGAACCTTATTTGAGTCTACCCTTTCATTTTACTGAAAAGGAAATTGAGTCACAGAGCTATTAAAAGACTTATCCAAGGTCACAGAGGTGATAAACATAGGAAGCAGAATTTGAAGTGAGATGTTTCTTTTACTGATTTTTTTTTTCTGGACTCTTTCCCAAATTGCTTTGAGTAGGTGTAGGACACTCTCTTCTTCCTCTTTTCTACCCTTCCCTCAAAGGAAAGGCATAAAAGGACTGTTATCAAACAATGGCCCAATCTTATTTGTAGCCTAGAGAAGAAAAACATTTAAATTACTCCATAGTCAGTAAGACAACCATTTCTGCATTTTGTCCTTGCCTAGATTCCATTTCCTGCTCATCTTTCCCTCCTGACACACTTCTCTTCCTTCCATATTGATCTCAGGTTCTACCTCTTCTTTGTCTTTGATACCTTCTATCTACCATTCCCACCTGTGACCCAAGAAGAAAATCCTCTCCCTCTTTAATTTCGATGAAGGGCTTTTGTACGGAGATTTCCTTTGTATCTCAGACCTGTCACCCCCACCTTAAAATGATAATAGTAGTAGTCTCTCAGTAACAGAGGATGACAATTGTCTTTGTGCGTTTTCATCTATGATAGATGAGTGTGCACAAAGATACTTGTGCGTGAAGGAGATTTAAGTGGAAAAGTCGATGCACAGAGACAGTCCCACTCTCTTGGCGTTGGAAGCCTGGGTTCATTGGCACGAAAAGTCTTTACACCTGGAGACTTCCTCAGCTGCATTGGATGGCCCTGTTGTCCTTTGTGCTCCAACACGCCCTAAGCACTCCACAGTGCTTTGCTGCGTCGCCCTCTCAGCTGTTGAACTTTCTTATTGGTTTCTTCTGTCTGTTCCACCGAAGCAGTCTTCACATGCTGGGTGAGCAAAGCCCTGGTTCACCCAGGTTCACCTTATGGCTACCCTCACTAAGTTTAGCCGGCCTGTCAAAGCAGTTGCCCGGGGTGTGGCCACTGCCGCATGCTAGCAGCTACTGGGAGCCACAAGTGAGAGCTGGGTGTCAGGTGGGGGTCAGAGGCTGGAGAGCTGCCCTAAGAAGGCATGAGAAGCCCTCCATACCAGAGATACTATCCCTCCCTGAACACCCCATACACCCCTTAATGTGATAGCTAATATACAAATCATACTTTAAGTTTAACAAGTCAGTTTATATTTATGATTTCATTTTATCCTTATAAGAAAAGTGCCATTCATGATCCTCATTTTATAGATTAAAAAACAAAACTAATTCTGAGAGTCAAATGCAACTTTTCTAGGTTATATAATTTATAAATCCTTTATGCTAACTAAACTATTAGCTCCTTGATGCATGGCAGGACAAGCATATTTTTTCATCTTTGTATCCCCTCTCTCTAATACAGTGGTTGAAATGTCAATTTTAGTCATGTCCGACTCTTTGGGACCAAACTTGGAATTTTCTTGGCAAGGATACTGGAGTTGTTTGTAATTTCCATCTTCATCATTTTACAAATGAAAAAACAGAGGCCAAAATAACTTGCATGATATCACACAGAAAATAAGTATCTGAGGTCAAATTTGAACTCAGGAAGATGAATTTTCCTCAATACAGGTCCCACACTTTATACAGTACACTAGCTAACTATTAAATATTGTAGTTGCTTTAAAAATAGTTGATGATAATTGAATGAAATTCATATATATTTCAAGTAATAGTGAGAAGCCATTCATATCCCTACATCCAATCTCTCAACTTAAGTCTCTTATCAAGGGTTAGGATCTAGTTTATGACTATATATTGTAAAGGATATGAGGGAGTAAAAAGGAATTCCTTATTCCTTTTTTAAAATTTAACAGGAGGCCTGGAGGTCCTCTTACCATATAGATGTGTAGAGAGTAAGCAGCCCACAGTGACAGGAAGTAGAAACCATAGAGACAGGAAGGAGAGATTGTAGAGATAGGAAGGAGGAACCATAGAGACAGGAAGTGAGATAAAGAAAAGGGACCAGGTGTGACTTGGTTAGGTGGTCAGTTCCTGATAGGCTTGGCAATTACTGGGAAGTTGGCTGCTAGGAGTGTATTGGGTTGGTGGTTGGCGTTTACTTGCTGGAATATGAAAGGCAAGCCTGAGCTTACAGAGAGAGTTTTTGTCTTTAGCCTTTAAAGTTTAGATGGCTTTTTGATTTTGGGTTTGGGGCTTTGGAGCTATTAGGTTTTTCATCTTTCTTGAACCTTTTGGAAAGTGGCTGTTCTTCATTGACAGAGCTAATTGGGGTTGGATGAAACAATGATTTGGTTGGTTTTTATTGGGCTGGATTGGGTTGGACCTTTGTGGGGTGGCTGTTATTAGTGGTATTTATAGGTAGATATAGGCAGTTTAGGTAGTGATTATAGGTATTTATTAGGTAGTTATAGGATAGCTAGTATAGACATTAGGAAATATTCTTTCTCTATCATTTTACTATATTTCCCTCCTTTACTATATTCATTTTGCTATATTCTTTTATTATCTCTATTTTAATTAAACTAAATTGTTAATTGTTAAAAGCTGCTAGAAATTTTCTTTTTTCTGGCTTAAAGGGATAATATTAATTTACAACTCTACTATATTCTCATTAAAACTTAAATTATTAAAAGCTGCTCTCTTATTTTGTCAAAACCTCTATTTTAACCCTTACAAGGAGAAAAGGTTTAGAATTCAAAAAATCTCTCACATAACCACCATTCCGTGAACAAACTCAATTGTAATACATTGAAACCACTACACATTGTATAAATTTAAATAACTAATGTTTCTCAGTTGTTAGAACAATATTCCTTCCCACCCAGTTTTCCAGAAGGCTTTGTAATACATCGAGGAAAGTATGAAATCAAACACCAAATCTGAAAGTGAATCAAGTAATTTTTTTAAAAGCAAAATATTAAAATAATAAGATGTGATTTTTCATTTCATGGTTCATAGAAGATGCCTTTTTTTCCATGAATATTTGCAGGTCTTTGATTTTATATTATAACAATACCTCGAATTCCTAAGAAATGGAGCTACTTCATAAAAGAGCGCATGACAAACCATCATTAGTTATTACTTCCTATTATTTCAAAGAAGTATGCTTGCTCCTAGGCATTCCAACATCCAAACCCTTCCAGCTACTTTGACAATTTTCTGTCACCAAATATTCCTGTGGAATGTTGGTATGCCTTGCTAAAAGATTAATCAGATAGACCACAGGGGTGCCTATTAAGTAGCCTTATGAAGTCAATAATCGATGAATAAAGACAGGCTTGAACAATGAACAATTGGGGACACAATGGCCCTTAATTAAGAGTTGTCATGGTCTGTTGCTTCCCAAGTTTCTTTTTATGGTCTTCCCCACTTCCCTTACACAATTCTCTGCCTCCTGCCAACCTTATTTTATTTTCCAAAGCGAGGAGAGCTAGTGAACTTTGTGACTGAAATTGTACAAGTATATGCCCATTTATAAAAGTAAAATTGAACATTCTTTAAAAAAAGAGAGAATATATATATGTGGATATAAGAGAGGATTGGCAATGTTTGTGAAACTGTAATCATCTGACAAACTTGTGTTACTATTTTTGTTGTGAGATTTTATTGTTGCTACTGTCACTATTAGTATCAAGAGCAACAAACTCCAAAGTTACAGTGAGTTATTATTGGTTTCTGTTTTTTAGTCATCATTACTATTACTATTTAGTCACAAAGTTTTGTGTCTGTTTTCCTAACTCTTGTTGTTTTGGCTATTTGCAAATATCTTTATTATTGTGGGAGGCCAAAAGAGGGTCATAGGATCAGAGGTTTAGAGCTAGAAGGGACTTTATGACACTATTATTTAAACCTCTCATTTCAAAATAAGAAAAACATGACTTTTAAAATGAAGTGGCAGAGCCAAGATCTGCACTCAGATGCTCTGATATGAAATTCATTGTACATTATGATGCACAGACCTGTCTTGAATTCAACAATTAAAGCTGATATAAGTATTTATAAAGTTTCTTTTTAATTTCCTGCATCAGAGACTGACATAACATAAAAAAAAAAACCCTCATCCTCAAGAGTAAAATCTACTACTGAGGGGAAGAAACATAAAAATAAATAATCATAACAAATGATAGAATAAAAAAATGTTTAATTGGTGTCTATAAACAGTGTAACTTAAGCAAATGATTTGGAAGAGTAATTTCTGTTTGCATTGGATTAAAGTATCTTGAATGAAATGACCTAGCCTTTAAATGAATAGCATTTAAACAGAGGGATATTTGGGTATTCCATTCTAGGAAGAGGAAATAATATGTGTGAAAATGAATAAAGGTGGGAAAAAATGGGATGAGTCTGGAGGAAAGAAATTACTCTCATTTGACTAGAGTTTGCAGTGCATGAAGGTAATCGGTATAGGAACAGGATTAGCAGGCAATAGAATTTGTTTTTTATTCACTGTATTCAGGAGGGATGTCATTGGAGATTGTTGAGTAGGGAAAAGGTATGATTATTGCTGTATGTTAGGAATATTCTTTTGGAAATTGCGGGAAGGCTGTGTTTTGGAGAATAGAAAGACTACAGATAAGGAGACCAGTTACTCTAATAGATAAAGTGAGCTCCAAGACCTAAGGAGGTGAAAGGATAGTATATCTTATCACATTCAAAGCAATTAGATATGCATAATCCATTGTTTACATTCATAAATCAATCTCCCTAACCAGGAATGTCAGGATATTTTCCAAATATTTCACAAACAACTCATACTCCTTGAAAAATGACCATAAAATTCATTCACTTACAATATTTCACCATTATTTCCTCTGACTAATGATTAGAATGTTTTGAACATTTGTAAACATGAACTCAATCAACCTAATGTTATTCACTTAGTGAAGCTATGGAAATATAACTACACCATGAACAATTTAGAACCATATTCCTAACAGTTGAAATTATGAACTCTAGATGGCAGCATTTATGAAAAGTTAACATACCAGTTAGAGAGGAGTAAAAATATTACAGGTCACTTGCCATGCTGCTGCAAAACATTTGGATGTTTCAAAGGTCAAGAAGGAAGATAGATATTAGAATAATTCTTATATAGGAAGATTATATACATACTATACTTTATATAGAACTACCATCTGCTTTGTAAATATAGCTTTTTAAAAATATTAAATGGTTAGGGTGACAAATCATTTAGTATACTCAGATGGTAAGTGAAATAGCATTTTCATTCCTTTTAAATTATTTAACATTTTAGTGTAGATTTTAAACATAATAGCCCGATATTCTCTTCTACTGTATTCCTTCTCCAATAATTTTATTCTTAAAGCCAAGTAAAAAGCAAACACATGAACTAATGAAAAAAAATTAGCTAAACTAAAACTTGTGGTATATGATTTTGATGGAATACTATTATGCCATAAGAAACAAGCAAATTAATTTTTAAAAGAACCTGAAAAGAAGATAATGAAGAGTGAAATGAGTAGAACCAAGAGAGCACTATATACAGCCACAGATTTATTATTTGACCAATAACCTGTGAATGTTCACTTTCCAGAGCATGAACAATGGAAACATGAAATATTTAATCTACATATATGTATCTCTTTGCCAGATAATGCCTTCGATGATGAGGGGAAAGAATGGTGGGGCTGACATACATGGAAATAATTTCTATGAATAAAAACTACATTAACATCTCCAAGAAATATAAATAATTCTATAACCATAATCCTGTACCTTTCATATGAGAGGAAAGCTTGTTTTAGTTTCAATTTTCTATGACTGAAATGATTCATTTCAGTTCATCAAAATTGAACTAATTTTACTTTTGTAATTAGTATTATTATACTTAATATTTCTTAATTCTGCTTACTTTTTTATACAAATATTGCCATTTTCTCCAAATTACTAATATTTATAATTTCTTATCCTTGTATATTCATGTCCTATAATTTGTTGCCCAAATCTATGACCTTATTTTTATTTTTGTTACCACAAAGAGACACATTCTCTCTTGAATATAGAGTTCAATCAGATAAATAACTTTCTGAAAGGGGAATTGGGCTGGAGGTAAGCCACACATTGGAAGGGGTACTTGTATTAATATATGCTATAGAAAGACATTTTCCATATTATGATAAAATATAGAAAGCAGCAGAAAGGAACTATGAAAGTATAGTAAATCTAAATTTTCCATTACTTAAGAGGGATGTGAATACACAATTTTGGTGTAACTATTTTGCTTTCCTTAGTTCCAACATAATAAAAACAAAAATGAACCAAACCATTTCTTACTATCAATTGAGATTCTAAGTATTTTTCCATGAACATAAATTAATTATTTTTGAAATAATCAAATCGATCTAAAGTGTTAAGCAAGTCTGACTTCCTAATGGGCTTTTCTTGATTGACTTGAGATTTTGTGTTTTTTTTTTCTCTTTTATGTATGTGTGTGTGTGTGTGTGTGTGTGTGTGTGTGTGTGTGTGTGTGGACTCAGTTTCACAGAGTCACAGGAGAAGATGGGATCATTCATCATTATTTCTAAGAGTGACTAATGAAGTACTCAATAAATTAGCTTAAGAAAGTTCAAGAAGCATAAAAATATGTAATAGCTCCATTTATTCTTTGAAATATGATGTGAGTTTCTTGAGTAGCTTTGTTGCATGCTCTGGAAATCAAGTGTTCATTTCAAAAAATTAAGAATCACTTTCTAAATTGAGATATAGCAAATAAAATGGTTAAAAAAATTCATTTTGGAGGCTAAAAAATATGGAAAATGCCTTTCCCTCCCACTTTGACCTCACTCACTTATATCTATCATCGTTATCTGTGCAAGTGTATCTTCCACCCCATTAGAATCTCAAATCTTTTATATTTAGAAAAACCAGTTTAATTAAATTACTCCAAAAAATTATTTGTATTCCTCTATAAACATTATATATAGGTATATATATATATATATTTATTTCATATGTATAAATCCAATGTTTCTCCTTTCTCTGAAGACTCTCAGAAACATCAAATACAAAATAAACAAGAAAAAAATCATCCCCTTTCACCTATGTAACCATGCCTTGGAAATCTTCCAAAGCTTAGCTTGATTCATCATTTTTATAAGTCAAGGATTACCTCTGTCTGAGCAGCAAAAAGGAAGTATTTGCAGAACCAGTTTTTGAATTCAACCTGCCATTCAGATGGACTCTGCAGTGAAAAAAAATTAAGACACAGCAAAACAATGTGGTTGCCACACAACAGCCAATCAGGTTGGAGCCAGATTAGCTCTTTAAGTTATGTCTATGAATAATGTACAAAAGAATTTTGAGGAAAAAATGTACCTCAAGGGTAGAAAACTGATGTTAATCACAGCATTGTTTTTCATGAAAATAAGGCTTCTTTGAAGTAGTAATGCTGCTTCCTTTCTATTCCCTTGGTTATATTTTGTTTTCATAATGTTTATTCAGCTAACTTAGTTATTTTTAGGACATATCTAGTCTTAATGCTTTCTCTCCTTTTCTTTCTTTCTTTTTTTTTTTGATTCATGTTCTTTCAGATTTCTTGAGTTGATTTATCTCTGTCAAAATTACCTCATAGAGCAATGCTCTGGACATAAATCCATTTTTTATGGCATGTCTATTACTTTTGGAAAATATGTTTCATGTGGAGATGGTTTTTTTCAGCTTTTGGGCAATACTTTTCCATTCATGCAACAAAAAGTTAGTTTTTTGTTTTTTTTGTTTGTTTGTTTTTAACACAACAGTCAATGAATGACCTGTTGCAGATTGGACAGTAAGCCAGTTCTTGAGGGTTTCAAGTTCATTTTCATATGAACCTAAACTATTAAAGATGCACAAGATGGATGGACTTTTGCTCTTCTATTTTTCTCTGATGAAATGCTATTAACACTTTAAACCCTAATTTATTTCATTTATGATCTGTAACTTTTGGAGAGCACATTTATATACTTGAGTGTATCCAGAGGAGAGTCACCAGGAACCATGAAGAGAATAGAGACTATGTCATCCACATCAGGTTTGGTAAAGAATCATTGTTTGCTTAGAGAAACAAAGAATTGCTCTGGTTGGCCCTTAGAGGGCAGAGGCAGACACAATAGCTGTAAATTATAGAAAGCATTATAAGGCACTTTTTTCTAACAGTTTCAGGTATTCATGTAAAGAGGAAGAATACAAAAACTTTTTGATAATTAAAACTGTACAAAAATTGGGGTGACCTTGGGAGAAAATAGGCATTCCTTTTTCCTTTTTCATTACTAGAGGTCTTTATGTAGAAACTGAATGACCATTTTACCTGGAATTTTTTTCTGTGTATGTGTACACATGTAAACACATATTTATATAGGACTGGATGGCCTTTAAAATTACTTTCAAGTCTTGATTATGAATTTGAATGTCTCCTCTTCCATAAAGTCTTCCCTGATCATTCAATCAACATTTTTTTTTTTGTGGGGAGGGGGAGTTATATGGAGGTTGTATTTGTGATTATTTTGGTGTAGGGAATTCCAAGTGAGTAATTTCCAATGTAGATAAACTGTTCTGCAACTCAGTTACTTGGGGCATTAAGAGGTAGGCAATTTGTCCAGGGTGACACAGGTAGGATATGTCAGAGGCAGGGCTTCAACTGAAGTCTTCCTGATTCTAAGGCCAGCTCTCTATTCAGTAAGAGACATTAGGAAGTGGAAAGAACAATGACTGTAGAAGCAGAGGACTCTTTTTTTCAACCCTATTACTCTTTAGTCCTCTTTCAGAGTGTGCTAAATCTTGGGTTGCATTGAATGGTCATAAATGGTTCAGGAACTTGTGAACATGGCTCTTGAAAATGGGTAGATTGTAACATATGCTTTGATACCCACTATGCAAATATTGTTTTCTGGATAAATATACTTTACTAGAAATAAAACAAACAAACAAAAAACCCAACAAACAGATTCATGTAAGAAGTAGCAACGCATTGCAGAGATCTGATCTAACTATCAGAAAGACCTAGGTACAGACTAAATGATTCTACACAAGTTATTGAACCACTAAGTGACCCATGCACTCAGCATAGCCTCTGAAGCTGATATGTAGCAGAGCATGGATCAGTTCTTTGCTGTTTGTGCTAAATTTGTTCTGGAAACACCAAGAACACAAGAGGTTCTCCACCAGCCACTGCTCCATTATCCATACATGGAACCATTGGTGACAGAAAATAGAGAAATTTTGAATACTTTGGATAAATTCACTTACCGTAGCAGTATACTTTCCAGGATTGAACATATAGAGAGCTAAAGGAAAGTATGGGAAAGAAGAAGTATTAGACTGCCTATCACAATGTAGGTCTACAGAACTGTTGTACTGACCACATTGTCTTATGCCTCTCAACCCTATACAGTCTACCAGCCCTATGTCAGAAAATGGAGCAGCTTCCATTTGAACTTAGAAAGATTCTGAAGATCATCTGCTAAGATAAGGTACCAGATACTGAGGGCCTTTCTTGAGCTGAGCTGCCAAGCATTTATAGTCCGCTGTAGAGAGCACCACTCTGATGGGCTGGGCATGTTTGAATTCCAAACATAGGTTTCCTTTTTTTTTTTAATAATATATTTTATTTGATCATTTCCAAGCATTATTCGTTAAAGACATAGATCATTTTCTTTTCCTCCCCCCCACCCCCCATAGCCGACGCGTAAGTCCACTGGGCATTAGATGTTTTCTTGATTTGAACCCATTGCTTTGTTGATAGTATGTGCATTAGAGTGTTCATTTAGAGTCTCTCCTCTGTCATGTCCCCTCAACCTCTGTATTCAGGCAGTTGCTTTTTCTCCGTGTTTCCACTCCCATAGTTTATCCTTTGCTT
The DNA here is from genome assembly GCF_027887165.1 of Monodelphis domestica. Taxonomy (NCBI): domain Eukaryota; kingdom Metazoa; phylum Chordata; class Mammalia; order Didelphimorphia; family Didelphidae; genus Monodelphis; species Monodelphis domestica. The sequence goes on from NC_077232.1 coordinate 102,448,463, forward strand.
ATGAATAGTGTTTTTTTCTCCTAGATCCCTGCAAATTGTTCAGGGACATTACACCGCCACTAATGGAGAAGTCCATTGCGTTCGATTATACCACAGTGTATTAGTCTCTGTGTACAATGTTCTCCTGGTTCTGCTCCTCTCGCTCTGCATCAGTTCCTGGAGGTTGTTCCAGTCTCCATGGAACTTCTCCACTTTATTATTCCTTTTAGCACAATAGTATTCCATCACCAACATATACCACAGTTTGTTCAGCCATTCCCCAATTGATGGGCATCCCCTCGTTTTCCAGTTTTGGGCCACCACAAAGAGCGCAGCTATGAATATTTTTGTACAAGTCTTTGTGTCCATTATCTCTTTGGGGTACAGACCCAGCAGTGCTATGGCTGGGTCAAAGGGTAGATATTCTTTTGTCGCCCTTTGGGCATAGTTCCAAATTGCCCTCCAGAATGGTTGGATCAGTTCACAGCTCCACCAGCAATGAATTAATGTCCCTATTTTGCCACATCCCCTCCAGCATTCATTACTTTCCTTTGCTGTTATGTTAGCCAATCTGCTAGGTGTGAGGTGATACCTCAGAGTTGTTTTGATTTGCATCTCTCTGATTATAAGAGATGTAGAGCACTTCTTCATGTGCTTATTAATAGTTTTGGTTTCTTTATCTGAGAACTGCCTATCCATTTCCCTTGCCCATTTATCAATTGGAGAATGGCTTGATTTTTTGTACAATTGATTTAGCTCATTATAAATATGAGTAATTAAACCTTTGTCAGAGGTTTCTATGAAGATTTTTTCCCAATTTGTTGTTTCCCTTCTGATTTTAGTTATATTGGTTTTGTTTGTACAAAAGCTTTTTAGTTTGATGTAGTCAAAATTATTTATTTTACATTTTGTGATTCTTTCTATATCTTGCTTGGTTTTAAAGCCTTTCCCCTCCCAAAGGTCTGACATGTATACTATTCTATGTTTACCCAATTTACTTATGGTTTCCTTCTTTATGTTTAAGTCACTCACCCATTTTGAATTTATCTTGGTGTAGGGTGTGAGGTGTTGATCTATTCCTAGTCTCTCCCACACTGTCTTCCAATTTTCCCAGCAGTTTTTATCGAATAGTGGATTTTTGTCCCAAAAGCTGGGATCTTTGGGTTTATCGTATACTGTCTTGCTGAGGTCGCTTTCCCCAGTCTATTCCACTGATCTTCCTTTCTGTTTCTTAGCCAGTACCAAATTGTTTTGATGACTGCTGCTTTGTAATATAGTTTTAGGTCAGGGACTGCAAGGCCCCCATCATATGTTTTTTTTCATTATTTCCCTGGATATCCTTGATCTTTTGTTCTTCCAAATGAACTTTGTTATGGTTTTTTCTAAATCAGTGAAGAAGTATTTTGGTAGTTCAATGGGTATGGCACTAAATAGATAAATAAGTTTGGGTAGGATGGTCATTTTTATTATATTGGCTCATCCTATCCATGAGCAGTTAATGTTTTTCCATTTGTTCAAGTCTAGTTTTAGTTGTGTGGCGAGTGTTTTGTAGTTGTGTTCATATAGTTCCTGTGTTTGTCTTGGGAGGTAGATTCCTAGGTATTTTATTTTGTCTAAGGTGATTTTGAATGGGATTTCTCTTTCTAGTTCTTGCTGCTGAGCTGTGTTGGAGATATATAGAAAAGCTGATGATTTATGTGGGTTTATTTTGTATCCTGCAACTTTGCTAAAGTTGTTGATTATTTCAATTAGCTTTTTGGTTGAATCTCTAGGATTCTTTAAGTAGACCATCATGTCATCCGCAAAGAGTGATAACTTGGTCTCCTCCTTGCCTATTTTGATGCCTTCAATTCCTTTATCTTCTCTAATTGCTACTGCTAGTGTTTCTAGTACAATGTCAAATAGTAGAGGTGATAATGGGCATCCTTGTTTCACTCCTGATCTTATTGGGAATGCATCTAGTTTATCCCCATTGCAGATGATATTAGCTGTTGGTTTTAGATATATACTGTTTATTATTTTTAGGAATGACCCTTCTATTCCTATGCTTTCTAGTGTTTTTAATAGGAATGGGTGTTGTATTTTATCAAAGGCTTTTTCTGCATCTATTGAAATAATCATGTGGTTCTTGCTAGTTTGCTTGTTGATGTGGTCAATTATGTGGATGGTTTTCCTAATGTTGAACCAGCCCTGCATCCCTGGTATGAATCCTACTTGATCATGGTGAATGATCCTTCTGATCACTTGCTGGAGTCTTTTTGCTAGTATCCTATTTAAGATTTTTGCATCTATATTCATTAGGGAGATTGGCCTATAGTTTTCTTTCTCTGTTTTTGACCTGCCTGGTTTTGGAATCAGTACCATGTTTGTGTCGTAAAAGGAGTTTGGTAGAACTCCCTCTTTGCTTATTATGTCAAATAGTTTGTATAGTATTGGGATTAACTGTTCTCTGAATGTTTGATAGAATTCACAGGTGAATCCATCAGGCCCTGGGGACTTTTTCTTAGGAAGTTCTTTGATGGCTTGTTGGATTTCAATTTCTGATATGGGATTATTTAGGAATTCTATTTCCTCTTCTGTTAGTCTAGGCAGTTTGTATTTTTGTATATATTCATCCATTTCTCCTAAATTGGTGTATCATAGGTTTCCTTTTAAGAGTATTTCATGGAGAATTCATACAAGGTAAGAATTCCAATGGAGGTCAGAAAAAACAATATAAGGACATTTTAAAGGTCTCTCTGAAGAACACGAGCATTGATCGTGAGATGTGAGAGACACTGGCTCATAACTATCCAATATGGTGTTCCTGCTTTAAAGAAGCCATTGTGTACTATGAGCAAAGGAAAATTGAAGCAGCTCAAAAGAAACATGTGATGTGCAAATTTGGAGACATCTCCATCCCAAATGTTTGTATTGAATAAGCTATTTGTGCCCAAGATGTGTTAGATCCTTTTGATCTCATATTGGTTTGATCAGGAAGAATCAGATACAATGTACATTGGTCTCAATATAGTGATGGCATTTTGATCGTCTTTGAGTACTGTGAAAGGAAATTCTTGGTTCTTTTTGTCTATTCTGTGTTTGCACTTGTAAAAAGGGAATCCTTTATTCCATTTGCCTATTTTGACTTAACACTCCTTTTGACTGAATCAACACAAGCTTGAACTAGGTGGAAGAGCTCACAAACCACTTAATGAATTCACACTCTACATAGTGATAGGTGAGAAATCAGCAAGATAAACTCAGTCAGTTAGAAACTTGCTAAGAATTCACAAGAAAGTTCACACTCTCAGAAACTCAATCACTCAGTACCTTGTAAGAGTTCACACCCTCAGAAGCCATGAACCCCCTAGGCAGTGCTAGACATTTTGGAAGCTGTGATTGGTCCCTATGAAGAGGGGAGGAGACAAGAAGCCACCATAAAAGGTCCTGAAAAATCTGAGACTAGGAGAGTGTACTCCAAAAAGAGAGTCACTCCAAGAAGGAAATTTGCTTCAGGAGTCATCTTCACCTTAAATCATTGTCTTGATCTGCCTCTTAAAGTGAACTTGGGTGAGTGGATAGCTGGTTTTCCTTTCCTGACTTCTGGAAATAGTTTAATTCTGGTTGAAGGTTAACAAATCCTGGCTAAGCAATATTTAGTTAGATAGATTAATGTCTTCTCTACCCTTTTGTACTCCTCTGTGTTCACTCTTTCCACATCTTTTGTAAATAAAACATTTATAATTTTCATATATTAAGCCAAAGCATTAATTTTAACACTTACAGTACCAAGGACAACAAGCAGGTATCCCATGCAATTCTCTAAGACTATGAGTTAAAGAGAAAGTGATGACCTGCATAGAGGATTTCTAACTAGGATTTCTCTGAAACAACAAAATCACAAAAATAAAAACAAGCAAAACTTCTTATGGTCTTGCTATACCTATCTCTTATTACCAATGACCACTCTCTTAGGTAGAGAAAAATATCGGTTGCTTGGAAAAACTAAGCTATCACCAATTATATTCCTCTTATAAGTTCTAGCAAAGGTTTCTCCCAAACCTTTATAACCACCATCTTCCTACTTTCCTTCCTTATTCCTAAATCCCACCCTTGTACTAGCATTCCATTCTCCTTGAGGAGAGCTCAAGAGAAAATGACATATGTAGAGTTGAGAGTTTGGTGTGTGAAGCAAGAAAATTTTGTTCTAGTCAGTTTTTTCCCCCCCATTCTTTGTTGTGGCAAAAGAAATCTTCCATAAATTACTAAATGAGAAAGCCAGCCAATATTTTAAAATAGTTTATCTGAATTTTACTAATGTTGGATTTAACTCACACGATAGTTTTTTTTTGTTTGTTTTTTGGCATTTTTACTCTCTTAGTAAAGAATTGACACTTGACTTTCCTACTCTTGGGTTACTACCTTCTGCCTATTAGGATTCTCTTTTATTACTCTTTTTATACAGAGCCTAGCGTCCTCTCCCATCAGCTCAGAGAAAAGGCTATCAATACCCTCCATTATCTCAGATAACTAAACATGAGATAAAAACCAGAATGGAACATGTCCCTTTCATGCTTCTTATAATGACCACAAAATATTTTTTAATGTCCAAAAAGAAAAATGACATATTATCTCCTATTAATTTTCTTCTTTCTGATGCAGTCTTTTCTATCCTCCAAATAAACCTGAAAAAGTCCTTTCTACCTTGAAATGTGTCTAACAGCCTAGTCTTCTAGGAGAGAATCAAAATTTAAATGAATAACACTGCCAGTACCTTTCCCACCAAAGTGATTTTTAAGTATTTCATGACATTCTATTTGTTTGTATTGATTCATTTTATATTTAGGATATATTCATATTTTATATTATATATTATTTTTTTATATTTTTAGCAATTAGTTAGGAATACAGAAAAAGGAAAATGAGCTACCTTTCTCAAATGCTGGAATCTAGCACAAACTCCTTGGATCATCAATAAACACTCAAGGGGTACATGAACAACTAAATGGGAATGATAGGGATAAATCACTCTAAAATAAGAAAACTCCCTCTACCAATACAGGTCAGCACCTTCACTGTAACTCATAATCTTAGAGCCTAGAACACTTAGAAGTTAAATATACTTGCTCAAAGTGACACAACTAATATGTATAAAAGATAAACTTCAAAACCATATTTTTCACTCTGAGACTTTCTCTATAGATTTTCTCTTATTTTAGAAGTTCATATTAAACTCACTAAAGATGAAACAAAATGGCTCTGTGTTCCTTTCTGAATTACTTACTTCTGTGTATTTATAAAATGTATTAGTGGCACTATTTTCTGCTTTACTCATTGAATCTACGTCATTACCAACTAATCAATTAAATCCCTTTAATTTTAACACCTTTTCTCATTTTTCTTAAATTTCAACTGGGTCTACCCCAATTTAACTATCTTGGATCACCTCAAACATTCATTTTCCTATGGCCTACCCCTAGGTCAATAAATGCTCCAGAAAAATGTTTGGAATCAAATATAATTCACTTGTGCTTCATTGGAATTTATTTTTTCACTTTATGTCTCAACACATCTACTCTCTTACTCTTTATTTTATTTACCAAACACTATATCTTAATGTCTCCTTTTGTGCTTTTATACTGTATTCTCTCCCCCACAAATGCCTCTTACATCTCTTACTTCAATATTTTAACAGACTTATGATCTTCTTCATGTGAGCATCATTCCTCAGCTTGATGTATCCAAAACAGAACTCATTATCTTTGTTCCAAAGTTTCTCCTACTTTCTACATTTCCTGTTACTATAGGGGACAACATTATCCTTGCAGACCTTCAGGCTAAAAATCTAGGTGTCATTCTTGGCTCCTCACTGTTTCTCAACTCCACATCCAAATTTTTGTCAGCCCTGTCAATTTCCCCTTTGCCTCATATTTCTAATATTCCCCCTTCTGTCCTCTGATTCAGTCACCACTAAGATTCAGGGATCATTATTTTGTGCCTGGTCTATTTCTATATCAATCTGGTTGAATTTCCAGTCTCAAGTCTCTCTCCACTCCAGTCCATCCTCCATTCAGCCAACCAACGGGATTTTCTTAAAATATAGTTCTGACTATGTCATCTCCTCAATAAAGCTCCTGGTTGTTTCCAGGATTGGGTACAACAATATACATTTGACATTCAAGGATCTTTATAATCAAGGTCCTTCCTATCTTTGCAGTCTTTATACAATTTCCTTCCCACCACTTTTTCTCTGATATAATGAAACTATTTTCCTGGTAATTCCACAAATAAGACATTCCATTGCTCCAAGCATTTTCTCTGGCTTTCTCCCATGCCTGGAATGCTCTTGCTACTCATCTCTGCCTAAATTCCCCACCTTCCTTTCTTTAAGTCCTAACAAAAATATTATGTTCCCTAGGAAGCCTTTCTCAACTCTTCTTAGTGATAGTCACCTTCATTTTTAATATTCTTGTTATCTTATATATACTTTAGAAATATGTTTGCTTGCTATCTCCCACATTACATTTCTTCTGTCTTTTTGTATACCCATTGGTAAGCACAGTACCTGATACATAGTAGGTGCTAAATAACTGACTGTGTTATCTTTAAAATTAAGATGTCACACTAAGTCATGTCAATGGAGCTACACTTGTATTATCTTAAAATTTTGGATTTTGTTTCATTATCCATGGGATTTTCTAGAGTCTGGTACAATTAATAAAGTGTCATCTGCTAATCAGAATATGCATAGAAATTTTCTGGGAATAGGGAGACACTATTCTACTTGAATTATACATAGGACAGCTTCTTTGTCATTGGTGAAAATATTTGGAAAGCAAATAATTCTTGGTTTGATATTTCATTTGATGATGGTCAAGGATCATTAAAAATGCCATTTTATATTATATTATATTAATTATATCAATTTGAGTGATCTTGACACGTGGGTGTGAGCTAATTTCATGAGATAACTGTTAAATGATCTAGTGAATATTGGTATCAAGAAAATCTTGTGGTCTGTGACTGTCATGGAGGATTTTGTGTATATGGAGCCCAAATAAAAGAAAGATTTCCCTGATGATAGTGAAATATTTATAAAATTCTGACTTTTGGATTACAAAAGGAAATTATGATTCCATTAAGCTCTGGAAAAATTTCAGGATCTTTTAAATTTGATTCATAACTGCTATACAGAGACTGTTATGTTGTTTCAAATGCAGTTTATATTAAAGTCAATATATTGACCAATTCTATACAGCCCCTTTTCCAATTTTATTGGACATAAATCTAGGAGAAATGTGAATATATCAAAGGGCACAAATATTCTTTTCACCCTTTCCACATTGAGAAGGTATTATTCTCAGCAAATTGCTTATATGGAAGAAAATCTACAGTTCTATTGTCTTCTAATCTTCTAACGCATAGACATTATCTATAATTTTTGATGGTTTCCCTCCAAATAAGTGGACCTTGACCATCCATAGCTCACTGGTGAGTAGGCCACTGAATCATCAAAATGGTGCATGATTGGTGACAGATTCATAGTTACATGGAGAAGAATTATTTACCAATGACATTTCTTGGATTCACACTGAGAATAAGTGAGAGAGTTCAACACAATTCTTCCAAGTTCACTGTGCTTTCTACCACATTGCTGCTAATTGGGCAATTAGCCCAATTTAGTTTTCTCTCTATCTATAACATTTCAATTTTTAAGTAGTTTAACTAACATTATACAGTTAATAAGTAATTTAGAGGAAGCATGGATTGAAGGAAAAGACATCGGACTTGGAGTCACAAGATCAGAATTCCAGACCCAGCTCACCTACTTACTAGTTGTGTTATCTTGGGAAAGTAATGTAATCTTTATTTCCTCATCTGTAAAATGGGGATAAAAGAACTATAGTATAATATCAGGACTTTTATGAGGCTCAGATGAGACTGGTATATAAAATCCAACCTGGAAGACCTACATTCATGTTCCATCATTGCTGCATTGATCTCTAATCTTTTTATTCCACAGTCATTTTTCTTTCTATTACACCACACTTCTCCCAGAGTCTGGAGTTAAAACACACAGTCACACAACTTTTATTTTATAAAGGATGATTGTAGTCATTTTAGATCCTAAGTTTGAAGAAAGGAATTCAAAGGACATCTACTTAATTGCCATTGTTTCATACAAGGGAAAATGGAGGCATAGGAAATTTTAAGAAAATGGGAACATAGAATGAAAGGTAGAAGGGATTTTAGTGGTCATCTACTCCAAATACTTCATTTCAAATGAAAAGAAACTGGTGCCCATAAAGGGTAAGAATTACATGATTTTTTCAAGGTGATATAATTCTCTGTGATAAAATATGAGCTAGAATACAGATCTCCTGACCTCCAATCTAGTTTTAATTCTTCTTTTATATAACCTATGTCCATAAGGATGGCATCCTGGCTAGGAAAACAATAAGTATATTAATTTTTAGATTCACTTAAAGATCAATCTGATGTCTAAATTGTATCTTTCATCTGATTCCATTTTTGTCATCTTTCTGTACTAGAGCTAGGTATGATTATTATTTCAAATATGGATCATTAAAAATTAAGATCATGTGAAATATGATCATTTGTTCCAGCCTAAAGGGAATCTGTAGTGTGGATTTCTATAATGCTACCACTTCAGAAAATTTACTTACACTAATCAAAAACTACCTATATTTTTACAGGGATTTAAAACTTGTCCAATCTATTTCTCCATTAAGTAACTATTAATAATAGAACAAGATCACGAAGCTATCTATCTTATGCCATCCTGACAGAAAGAATAGTGAAATACTCAGTGTCACCAAGTTCATGATCACATTAACTGGTCAGCTTTTTGAGGACTTTCCTCATCACTGCAGGTTTCATGAACACATAGAATCTACTTGACAAACTGTATAGAAATCTATACATGCCTGATAAGGGCTTCAGCACTGAGGGCATGGTCAATGGTGCAAACTAAAAGAACAACGTGAGAAAGCTGGGCTACTGGGATTAATAACTACACAGAAATTAGATTCATGAGGGGAGAGAGGGGAACATCTGTTGGCGGCTGGCAGAAGTTGGAATCTGTGCTGTTCTCCAGAATGAATAATAAGAGGAAAGAAATGTTTATCTAAATGCTGGATTAGCTTTTTATTGAAGGCAAATAATGTGAAGAGGCATATATTTTGTTTTAGAGCAAGGCAGCTAAGCCATGAGATTCTTGTTATATTCATTGTGGGTTTTTTTTTCTCCTTTTTTCTTTTTTCTTCAAACTGTATGCTGAGTAGGGACGAATTGAGGGACTGAAAGTTTCAGTGTTAAGGATAAATCACCTTGAGTTAGAACTTGGGAATGGATGTTGAACAGTTGGATGGGAAGACCAGACTGCCAAGCACTGCAGTAATGAACGTTCCCCACTGGCCTGTCAGAGCTGGGGGCTGCAGAGTGAGCCTTAATTACCTTCTGCACATCTTAAAATAGTACATGAGCATTAAGCCTGGGAACTTGGTTCATGAGGGTATGGTACTAATGAGGTCAAGGTCTGGGTCTCAGTCCCCATATGGGTTAGTTAGTTTGGCTCTGTTTCATGGCTACAGATTGTGTCCCAACTTTCAGTCAGTCACCTTACAAATTCACAGGATGGCTCAAAAGCAGACCTGGTAAGCCAGCATAGATGGAGATGTAGCAGAGCAAGTAACCTGGCTACCTTTCTAGAGAGCAGCTCCATACTATCTGCCATTAGCATCCTTTTCCTCTAGGACAACCCTCATATTCTTCATTGTGAGCTCAGGGCCATGGCTGATAATAATCATAATAATAAATAATGATAATGATTAATTATAGCTAATACTTAAATAGCACTCTACAGGTTGCTGTTGAGCTTTCCTTTATGTACCAGGATAAGGTAAGAAAGTCAAGAATTATTATTATTTTTTTCACTTTATAGTTAAGGCAGCTTTTTCTCAAAGGGGATAAGTTATTTGCACACAGTCACAGAGTGCAGAATCAGAATTTATCAGACCTGGGCTATTCCCACTACTTTTGACATTGTTTTGGAACTTAAGAAGATTCATGATTAAATGGAAATAAGGACTCGTTCCACCAATACAGATCCTAGATCTACCTCCCACCTCTTCAAACCTTCATGTTTTCCAATCTTAAGCAGCTGATAGACATCTCCCCTTTACTCTTTCAAAGAGCGACTGCACAATAATACATTATAGGTTTCCTCCTGTTCTTTTATAACAACAGGAGGCACCAATGCAACACACCTCCTGCTATTCTCTTGTTTCTCATTTTTGTTGCAGCACATCATTTGTTCAACTCTTTTCTTACTCATATATTTCTGTAATAAGTCCTTTCAAAACACTCATCTTAATAAAGTTGCTTTTAGTAGTATATAACAGCCTGCTTGTGCCATTGAGTATCCGAGAGTGAGCACTTCAGGGTTATTCATACTTTTAATTAATCAGATATTGCAGTGTTCCATGAATTTCCAATATATGACACAGTTATGGGGAAGAACTGGAATTTTTCAGTAGATAGAAGTTTAGGATCACTGAAAACACTAAATGCAATGCTATTTAATTTCCTATTTGATTCTGGACCCAACTTACTGTCCATTTGAAAGAAATTGTACAAGATACAAATATTATTAAATTAATTTGTTAGACTATCCACTCTGCCATGTTTTCATCTGGACAATATGTGGTTTTAGTTCACATTTTTTTTTATTTTAATTTGGAGGTATGTGTGAATATTTGGACCAAAATCTTTTCTCTAACATTGAGAGCACTCTTCTCCAGTCATAGTGCAGTATCAAAGTGATCTTAGGTTCTAAAAATATTAGCCAATCCTACCAAGGTTAAGAAGTATTATACAATAACCATGCACCATATGTACGTACAATGCAAAGACTAATTTAACTAATATAAAGTTGCTCATCCCCTGCATCTTGATATGTCTTTTGACAATGCTGATTCACATAATCAATAAAGCCTTTCCATTATATCATTTGATAAATAGTTGCTAGGGCTGAGTGATCTTTTTAAAGAGAGGATCTAGAAAGAGATGTATATTTTTTAGATATGGCCAATGAGGAAATTTGTTTTACTTGACTATATATTGAATATAAGTATTTTTTTCCTTAACTTTTTCTGCAATTGGGGGGAGAGAAAATAGATTTTGTTTATGGAAAAAATACATAATAAATATTTTTTTAAGATCCAGTCTTACCATCAGGCCTATACAAATTGATTACTCAGGTTATTCGACCAAATGTCCAAACAGCTGTGAGAAAAAGACAGCCTTGCTATATCTTCATTATCTGTGAGATTGTTCACTTTGTGCATTATGCCTGGAAGATTCAAGGTAGCTTGTTACTTTGTTTTTGGCTGCTGTTTCCTTACCCTCTGACTTTCTCTGTGAATATCTTTCACAAAAAAAGCCAACAGAAGCTAGGAGAGAAAAGGGCATTCTAGAAGAGTGTGATTTCAGTAATTGGAGTCATTTCCATTCCTTCCATCCTGACCCAATTCCCAGGAAAGCCTTTTTAAGCAAACAAACAAACAAAAAGCATGTAATTACTTTCTTCCTTCATCCCCCACACCCTGGAAAACTGTGAGTCAGACAGATGTTTAGCAATGAAGCATAAGAGAGGAAAAGTCTACCTAGTGTGATGATTTCCATTAGTCTAAGAGGTCATATCCTGTTTCTCCATGGGAGAAAAGGATGTGTGGGGAAAGACTGGGATTGATACAAGAGGAAAGAACTGAACAAGGACAAAACTAGGTAGTTGTTTTTGTTTTGTTTTGTTTTATTTCAACAAAGTAAGATCCTTCCTGAGCAGTTTTAGAATGAGATTTTCTAGTACATCAGATAGAATCAAAATTGGATGTTAGGTGCAAAAACATCCCTGAAATACAAGTTTTTAAACATTTAAATTATTATCTTTGTTCTCTCTCTCTGTGATTAGTGTGAATCATTGAGCTTTTACCAATTAGTTAATCAACAAATATTTTAAATCACTTAAAATATGTGAAACACTGTGCTAAGTACTCAGGTTACAAAAGAAAAAAAATCCCCCCTCTTTATTGATTTGGACAACATGGAATGTACATGAAAGATTGATATGGATCAAAATGAACTTAATTTCAGTGAGACCATGTGGGAATGACATTTCCACATATAATAACTTCATATATATATATACATATATATATATATATATATATATATATATATATATAAAATCCTCAAATGGATGGTGTATGGAGAACTATGAAAGGTCCCTTGAATAAGGTGGAATTTATACTTATTCTTGAAGGAAGCCAGGGAAACAAAGAAGCAGAGAGGAGGAGAAGTAGCAGTCTAGATATGGGGGACAACCAGTGCAAATTGCAAGGATATAGAAGATGGGTGGTTAAGAGAATTGTAAGAGAAATGGAACCTAGATCAATGTTGCTAGATCATAAGTGTGTGGTCAGTATTAGGGTGTAAGAAAGCTGAGATTGTGAGAAATGGACAAGTTATGGAGAGCTTCATGTCAAATAAAAGATTTGATTCTAACACTAAAAGGAAGCCACTGTAGGTAGTGATATGGTTAGACCCATGTCTATGATGGATTTATATTCATTTAGAAGCATCTAGTTCAAACCCACCATATTACAGAAAAGAAAACAGAATTTTAAATGATTTTTGCCAAGAAAAGGAAAAGAACAAAGGAAAGAATATAGTTCTTTCTAGAAAAGAAGAGAACCAGGTATGAAACCCAAGTTCTCCCATCCCAAATACAGTATTTTTTCCTTCTGTTATAGCAGTGGTTCTCAACCTTTCTATGCCGTGACCCTGCAATACAGTTCCTCATGTTGCGGTGACCCCAAACCAAAAAATTATTTTGGTGACTACTTCAAAACTATAATTTTGCTACAGTTATGATTTGGAATGTAAATACCTGATATGCATTATGCATTCTCATTGCTACAAATTGAGAGGTTGAGAACCGCTGCATTATAGCATATTATCTCTCAAACTTCCTTCATGGGTTAAGCAATATATTTTATTCCTTCCAGAGTAAGTCTGAATATATATATATATGTATGTATGAATATACATATATAGACACACACATATATATGTGTGTGTACATATTCATATATATATATACATATTTCAAGATGCATTATATATAAAAGCATACATTTAAGGATACTGATAGGTCCTCAAGAAGACTATATTATAAAGCAGAAGCTTAAGACCAAAAATGTATACTCTTGAGTTGCCAAGGTAGAAACTATAAGCAGAGGGCAGACTGCGAAGTTTCCTAAGTCTGATAGATAGTATTCCTACACTTGCATGCAGATAACTAGGTCAATAAATGTTAGATCATAATATTCTTGTATTGAATGTCTCCTTAGAACTAGTAGTTTCTGATAATAAAACTAGGAAAATTACATAGAGGATACAAATAGTAGAAATTCAGTTCTAAGACTTAGACTCTTAAAAATCTTACTTAGAATATGAAAATGTAATTCAATTAGTTATTTTCATAGTTATTATCAATTAGTTATAGAAACTAACAAATAGTAAGGATTAGAAAAAAAATAGAAAAAGATATATATACTATTTTTATCCCCATTTTATAGATTAGGAATCTGAGGGATAGGTTAAATGACTTGACCAAGATCACATGGATAATGTGTATGAAAAATGATTTGAACCCAAGATTTCCTATCTTCAGGTCAAACACTCTATCAATCTGTCTTGTACATGATTGGATGCTCTACCAGAAGTTTCAAAAGTTTATGCATTATTTAATTGCACACACATATTTATATTTATGTTTGTATGTGCATATATATAAACCTTTATTTTATATATATATATGCACATCTCTAAATATATATCTACACCTAGTTATGTATATACCAATTGTCCCAAAAGTCTTAGTGCAATTGTAAACCTTTGAAACAAGGATTGAGAGAAAGAGGTCACTGGCAGTTGTGGGGGACCAAGAAACGATTCATTAAGAAGTTGATGTACAAACTTCATCTTAAAGCAAAGGAAAGACTCTATGAGGTCAAGGAAAATGAAGGAGGTCATTCCAGGGATGTGGGACTGACCTTGCAATGGAACTGATGGGAAATGGTATGCTATCCTTCTAAGAAGAGAAGAGAGAGGGTCAGTTTGGCTGGATTGCAGACTACAGAAGGGGAAGTCATGACCAATAGAGCTGAAAAGATCCATTGGATCCATTGGATTGGGCCCATGCAGTCAGGACGAACCCCAAATATTCTACATTAGGGAGACACCACTGAACTTTATCCTTCAAGATCTTATGCCCTCTTTTGTGCAATTCCAAAAGAAGGTGTTTACTACCTTTCTGACATGATTCTGCGTCTGTTGAAGCCAAGAGTAGATCATCTACATATTTGACTAATTTGCTATTTTTAAAATGTTATATTATTTGTGTCTTGCCTCAAAATTTGTGCAAATAAACTTGGGCTTTCCACGAACCTTTGTGGCAGATGACTCCATGTATAATTTGAGCCCTTCCAGGTGAAAGCAAAGATATGCCTAGAGTTCTCATGTGTGGGTATGGAAAAGAAGGCTGAACACAAGTCTACTACTGTAAAGTATATAGTTGTGCTAGGAATAGAAGAAATAATCGTATGCATGTTGGAAACTACAGAGTATCTCTTTATAACATGGTTGTTCACAGCCTTCAGATCCTGTACGAATCTATATAAAGTTTAGAAAGTAAAGGAGGGAAATCTCAGCCAGAAACTCACCACCAAACTAGACAATAGCTGTAGCCATGCCACGATGCTGAAAGGCCCAGCACGCTGCCACCAGCCACCTCTCTGCCACCAAAGGAACTGGAGAGAGGAAGTGACGTGAAATATATAGACCTTTTACTCTTGTGTCCCCTCCTCTAAATTGTCATGTCTACTAATCATATCAGAGGCTTTTTCTCCAGGACTGCCCATTCTTTAGTTTTCATCTTCTTTGATTAGATTATATCTTTTGAGTTACTTAACACTTATTTGTTAAGTTCACCTTTTGTTAGTTACTTATCCTCTTTGTGATTAATTTACCCTTTATAGTTACTTAACACCTTTTTCTATTAAGATCTTAAAATAGACATAACTTAAAGTTCTAGCTTCACTATAAAGTAAGAACTAAGTATCTTCATTGTTCAATCAGGAGATTACAACTTCACCTTCTCCATAAAGTAAGATCTAAATAGGGTGGGGTAATCTAAATTTCACATGAAGATCTCTAAAAGCTAAACAGAGGAGTGCATATTTGATTTTATATGCCATAGCAAGTCAATGAAGTGGATCAAAGAGGGAGGTGACAGAACAATCTACCCTTAATTTGACATCAGTGTGTAAGATGGCTTGGTGTGGTAAGAAACTTGAGGATAGGAAACCAATTTGGAGGCTGTATGGGTACAGAGAATAGATCAGATGTGAGAATGATGTGGATATAGAAATTGCAAAAAAATTACAACTGATTAGATATGTGCAGTAAGAGAACCTGGCCTTTCCTTTGACTCGTTTGATTTCTTTTTTCAACATTCATCTTTTAGCTTTCCTATGAAGTGTTGACCACCAATCTCTAGTAGTCTTTTCACCCATATGTCCATTCCCCTCACACTTGCTGCTTCTTCTTCTGTTTGGTTAGTTCCTCCTAGGATCTCCAATGTAACAAAAGTGTCTAAGCAATACATATTCACTCATTTATTCTTCTCTGTCTATTTCCACTAATGACTCTGAATTTCTATTTCCACCATACCTCTACATGGGAACTTTAAATTTCCCTTTTATGTATTATCTTCCCTCAGAAGTTAAGCAACTTGAAGGCAGAGATTATCTTTCTTCTTGCTTGTAAGTGCTAGATATATGATGGTTGCTTGTCTGCCTTCCATTAATACCATGGTGGGAATGGGGGCATCTGATACAAGAAATGAGAGTATACTGCTAGGAGAAAAGAGGACTTAGACCAGAATTTTAGGGAATATTTCCAGTTAGGGAGCATGTTACAGATGATGTTCTAATATGGTATTTATAGATGATGATCCTCCAAAGGTGACTTTGATGAAGAGGTCAGACAGGTAGGAGGAGAGGCAAGAGAGAATAGTGTTAAGCAAAACCAAGAAGAAGAAACTATACGTGAGAAAACAGAATCAAATGTAGCAGAGAGACTGAGGATGTAGAGAACAATGAAAAGAACAGAACATCTAATTTCTTAGAAAAGAAATTACTAATAACTTCAGAGAGCACACTAAAAGTTGAGTGATGCAATCAGAAGGCATCCAGTCAAGGGTTGAGAAATGAAGGAGAGAAGAGAAGGTACAGGCAACAAGAGTAGACAATTTTTTCTAGGAGTTTGGCAGAGAACAAGAGCATGAATATATAATGATATCTCTAGGAAATGGTAGGGTCTAGTAAATACAAGTTGTGTGTTGAGACTTTTTTTAGAACTTTTATTTAAATATATTGTCATTATATAGAAATAATTTTTGAATGTGCAACTTTTAGTGGCACAATGGATAGAACATTTGGCCTAAAGCCAGGAAGACCTATATTCTAATAATAATTTTGAAACTTAATATTGATGTGACCCTAGACAAGTCATTTAACCTTCTGTCTCAAATTCATAATCTATAAAATGGGGATAAAAATAGTATCTATACACTTGAGTATTTCTGAGGATAAAATGAGATAATATTTTCCAAGTGCTTTACCAATGTTAAAAGTGCTATATAAATTCAAATAGCAAAGCTCCAACTTCTTAACCTTGCCTTTATAACAACTTTATGTAGGTGCCATTTCCCATTAAAAAATAAATTTGCATTAATCCTTACTGTAGACCTTTAAAAATCTTATATAAAGTGTTAAGTTAAGCAAGGGAGAAAATCCATTCTGTAGTTTTCATCATACTTCATATGCACAATAATAATAGCTGGTATTCAGATAGAATTTGCTTCACCAATCCTGTGAGGTAGGTGCTACATTTGCTATCCTTCCTATTTTATAGATGAAGAAATGAATGGGAAGACAGGGTTCATTCTTACATCAACTAGGGCCAGTGGGAAGATTTGAGATCAGATCTTCCTGACTGTAAGCCCAGCTCCCTTATCCACTAAGCCAATCATCCACAGAGTCAGTCATCATTCTGGACCCGTGATAAGTCTGGTATGTGACCCATGTGAGCTTATTATTCTTATGCTGCACAGGAGCCCATTAAACTATGGGGAAACAGAATGACCTGGTTTGGACAGAGAACAGCTCAGAAACAGACCTAAACATTTAATCATGGCTCCCAACTCTCAAAGCAATGGAGGACTATTTCTCATCCAACTCCCTTTGACCCATTTCCATGAGACTCTTGGTGGTGAAATGTTAGATCTCTCACAGAGAATGTTTCTGGTCCTTGCTATATTTAAGAACAAACCACAGGCAACATTCCTTAGAATCTCATGGACTGCCGTGCTCAGTAATCCTGCTCAGTGACATGAACCATGGTAGTATTTGACTTCCATTATCTTCTCCATTATCACTGAGAGTTGTTTGGGTTCTGCTCTATTTATGGCCATATTTATGATGATCCCTCTAATACTGGTTTCAAGAGAAAGATGCCTCCTGCACTAAATATGTCACCAGTGAAGAACATGTGAAATGTTAGCATGGAAAAGAGTCCAAAAAATGGAATAAATGTACCTTTGGTTTCTTCTAAGAAACTCACATTTGTCCCCTCAACTGTCATTCCAGGCATTCCTCAGGGTATCTTTAAAAACAAAGTTCCTCTGATTGCATTGGCCTAATTTCAACCATCATACTGTATCAATTTAATATAACTTTAAATCTAGAACTAAAGATATATATTAGCATTTCAGGTACAAATCAAAGTAAAGAAACCCAACGTTAGAAAAGGCTGCACAGTGTAAATGAAAGAGTATTTTTGGAATCAAAGAATTGAGGTTTGAATCCAAGCTCTGCTACTTATCAACCTTGTTAAAGCTATTTCAATTATCTGGATTATACAGGGTCACTCACAAGCTTTAATGACTGAAAAATGCACTAAGACTTTTGGGACACCCTGTCAAATGAAAAGTTCTTGAGGTCAAGGGACTGTTTTATTTCAGATTTCCTATCCCCAGAACCTATTACAGTGCCTTATACATAGTACACATTCCATAAATGCTTGCTTATTTTTTTTTATTGTGCTTCAAGTTTCCATATGCATATGGATTAGATGATCTCTAATGTCCTTTCCTTCTTTAGGTCTTATGAGGGAATTTAAAGATCATAGAGTCCTACCTTCTACCAAGCAAGGCAAGAATCTTCCCTATATCATATTTGGCAGATGCTTGAACCATTGGCAGGGAACTGAGTGAGGCAGCTTAATTCATGTATTCTTGTTTTTGTAAACTCATAAAACTCTGTCCTAGTGAGACCAAATTTAAAATATGTTCTCACAAGAAATTTGAAGAGAGGACAATCTAGGTAGTTTGTAAGGGTTTTGAGCCCATGCCATATGATTATTGATTGAAGCGACTGGGGGCATTTAGCCTAGGGGGAAAAAAAAGACCTATAGGGAAGGGGCATTATTGATAACCTCTGAGTGTTAGAAGCATTATTAGGTGGAAGAATGGTTAGACTTGCTCTTGTTGGACAAGAGAGAGAACCAATTGCAATGCACAGAAGTGGCAAGGAATTTCCTACCAGGAAGAGATTCCAAACAACTAGAGATCCCCACATGTGAAATGGGCTTCCTCAGTAATTAGTGAGTTTCTCATCACTGAAAATCTTTGAGTTGGTCTGAACAAGAATAACAATATTTATAACATTTATATAATATTTGAAGATTTGCAGAGCATTTGCTGTATTTGATTTTCATTTGATTCTCACAAAAACTTTCAGGTATTTTTGTTGTATTTGTTTATGCTTGGCACATAATAGGTGTCATTATGTTTTCTCTGGAACATGATAGCTGCTTAGCTATATGATTGATGATTGATTGAGCTTTAACGTAAATTTAGAATGTTTGGTATGTTTCTTCAGACTTTGAAGTTGACATGTATCATTGACTCATAAAACAGTATATTTGGAAGGTAATATAAACTCTCTTGTTTTACAGATGGCGATTATAAAGAGCAAACACCAATATATCCCCTAAATTATCCCATTGGCAGAAACATAATCCTGGTTTGTATAGATGACTGGTCTGATTGGAAAACAAGTCTGAACCAATAGAGAAGCTCATCATCATTCATCATGTTGAGAACATATTATGTAGAACATATAAATATATTTATGTAAGATATAAATATGATGTATAAATAATACAGTGCTATATGTGACCAAGAAGAAGACTTTCTTCATTCCAGGATTTTTTGCTACAGTTGGAGAAGTATAAACTCATGAATGATCCATTCAAAAAACAAGGGAACATACCATTAGATGCCTGAGTTGAATGTGTAAGAGATGTCATTAAGAAGGAGAAAAGAGAGAATAATGTAGACTGGAGTGTTTAGGAAAGGCTTCATGGAAGAGACAGAATGTGAATTAGACCTTGAACAGAAAACACTTATATGCCTATAGAGGACGAGAAAGAACATTCCAGACAGAATAGACAGTATGAGGAAAGGTACAAAAACAGGAGTGCCAAAGAGACATGCTCAGTGACTAAAGAAGAAGCCTGAATAATAATAATAATGCTTCAACATTTTCACATCTGGCCTAAACAGCAGAAAATGTTAAAGCTGTAGGTTTCCTCCCAATCACTAGCTTTATAAATAGATTTATGGCACCCAAAATGAGCCAGCAAAGGTGGGCTCTCTAAGTATTCAGAGTTATCAAAGATCCAGAGCCAAAACAAATCATAGAGGCCATTCATTCCAATCCTTTTCATTTTACAGATGAGAAAAATGAGACCCAAAAAGTTTAAATGACTAGCTCTGGGTAATTTAGTTAGTAAATATTTAAAGCAGAATTTAAAAGTATTTAAGTTAGGATTTGAACCCAAGTCTTCCTGATACTAAGTCCATTGCCCCATCCATGATATCATTCTCATTTCCTATCCCTTAATGGCATGCTACCTTATAGTAATACCCCATATACCTGTTTGGTATAGATGATTAAAATTAAAAGAGAAACTTTCATTTATTGTCTATTCTGCCACCATGATCAGTATCAGATCATTTTGCAAGTATCTTTTTGACCTTATTTTGGGCTTCAACTTTGAGTCAACAAACATATAGAAAGATACAAAAATAACCCCCCACACCTATATTTGTATTCACATGTAGACACAGATATATACAAAATATGTTTATTTTATATGAATAACATAGAAATAGGTTTTGAACAATGCTACATGTATAACTCAGTGGAATTGCTTGTCAGCTCTGGGAGGGAAGAGGGGTGGAAAAGATCATGAATCATGGAACCATGGAAAAATATTCTAAATTAATAAATCCTATAAATAATAAACATAATATATGTATATTTCAAATGATATCCATTATATGTAAAATAGATATATACAGAGAGACAGGCATATTTGTAATATGTGTACGTATCTATCTATCTATCTATCTATCTATTTATCTATCTATCTATCTATCTAAACATGTATATACTATTTATGTACATCTCATTTGAAATTAAAGGACTATGGAGTAGAAGGCTCTCTTCACCCCTCAAAGCCTCACTTTCTTTTTCTATAAATTAAAGATATGGGAACATATGATCTCTAAGATAGCATCTAAGTCTAAATTCTCTGATTCCTCTTTTCCTAATACTTTTTGAACAGTGAAAATCGAGGGAACTAGAGGCTAAGCAGCAAGAAAAAGCCCGAACCATTTCCTGCAAACAGATGAGAAAGAAAGACATTGAGTACAAGAGGATATGGTCTATGTTAGGAAAGAGCACCTAATGTTGAAGGACAGAGGATAGAGATTAAATCCAAATTGTATCCACATTTTATATAGGTAAAGGCAGAAATTGGGATAATAATCTGGACAATGGCCAGCTTTTATTGAATAAGTGTCTGGAGATTGGCCAGATCATGTCGTCTTAGTGTCTGGAAGAAAGCCAGATCATGTGTGATAAACAGATAAGGAGGAATGGACCATGTGAGTGATAAATAGCAGGAGAGGAGTTTGATCCTGCAGGATCAGGAGCCAGAGGAAAATCTACTTGCGTGATCCTCTTTGATAGCATTCAGGCCTGGTCTGTGTTATGCAGGCTAAATACCCTGAGAAGTCTGGGCCTTATTGAGAGCAGAAAGTAATTCATTTATAGATTACTGTAGATAGAGTTTGCCTAAAAGGATTCCTGTCACTGCATCGGACCAAACCGCCAGCGCAGACTGCTTCTTGTCTTCTCTCTCCTTTAATATTGCTCCTTCATCTGCAGTTCAATTTTAGTTCAGTTCAGTGGCCCCATTATTAAAACAAATTCTGTAACACAAACAGGATATGAAGGCCTATATTTTTATTTTAATGTGTTTTTACATGTTGACATAATTTTTAATAATAATTTTCTGACATTTTGCAGTCCACATTCTTTCTCTCCATCTCTGTTCCCCTCCTGAAGATGACAAGTCATATGATATAGATTATATATGTGCTATCATGCAATGTATATTTCTATATTCCTTATTTTTCAAAAGAAGATATATTTATATATGTTCATATATTTTAATAATAATAAATCAATAATTACACACATTAATAATATTTATTGCTTATGCAATAAAAGAGAACTCATGAAAGAGATATAAGTGGTATATGCCTCAATCTACTTTCAGATGCCTTTGGTTCCTTCTAAGGGGTGGATGGATTTTTTTGTCATGAGACTTTTGAAGTTGACTTGGATCCTTGCATTGTTGATCATAGTTGTTATTCCCAGTTGATTATTTTACATTTTTGCTATTTCTATTTCTATGTATAACTTTCTCCTGGTTCTGTTTACTTTACTCTATAGCACTTCATTCATATAAGATTTTTTCCCAGGTTGTTTTTTTTTTTAATGATCATCCTGTTCATCATTTCTTAAGGCACAATACTTTTCCATTACAAGCATGTATCATGATTTGTTTAGCCATTCCCCAAAGGATGGGCATCCCTTTAGTTTGCAATTCTTTGCTACCACAAAAAGAGCTGCTAGAAATTCCTCTGTACAATTGGATCCTTTTCCTCTATCTTTAATCTCTTTAGAATCTAGATCTACTAATGGTATTGCTGAGTCAAAGGTTATGCATATTTTTTATGGGAGGGCTTACCTTTTTAAATTATAATCATAAATAACACTTGAAACTTTTACAACTCTTCATCCTCACAAGAAATTGGTCAGCTAATTAGTTCAAGTATAAAACCCTTCTACAAAGGAGGAATTTATGAAGTTAAATAACTTGCCCAGGGTGTCTTTGCTTCCTACTAAGTCTTCTGGCTCTCATAGTCAAAGGCTCTTTTTAGGGTTCTGTATAATTTATCTATATTAAATAATATTGATTACTTAAACCAAAGGAAAGGGAAGTAGACAGGAAAAAAAGGTAGAAAATAATTTATTTTGTCTCTTATCTGGCCTCCTCTGAGTTCGCTTCCTATTCAGTTATAGCAAATGGTCACATAAATGTTTTATTTATTAGACTCTCAAATGTAGGGGTATCTGCACACAGTCTTTTGGGCCATTGAAAGTTGAAAGGAGCAGAACCAGGTGAACATTGTACGCAGAGATGGATACACTGTGGTACAATTGAATGTAATGGACATCTTTTATTTATTTTAATTTTATTTCGTCAATTTAGAACATTATTCTTTGGTTACAAGAATCATTCTTTCCCTCCCTCCTCTTCACCCACCCTTTTAGTCGATGATGCACAATTCCACTGGGTAATACATGTGTCCTTAATCAGAACCCATTTCCATGTTGTTGATGTTTGTACTAGGATGTTTGTTTAGAGTCTATATCCCCAATCATTTCCCCCTTGACCCATGTAATCAAGCAGTTGTTTATCTTCACTGCATTGCCACTAATGGAGAACTTGTATCACAGTGTATCAGGATCTGTGTATAATGTTCTCCTGGCTCTGCTCCTTTCGCTCTCCATCAATTCCTGGAGGTCATTCCAGTTCACATGGAATTCCTCCAGTTTATTATTCCTTTAAGCCCAATAGTATTCCATCACCAACGTATACCACAATTTGTTCAGCCATTCCCCCATTGAAGGGCATCCCCTCATTTTCCAATTTTTTGCCACCACAATGAGTGCAGCTATGAATATTTTTGTACAGGTCATTTTCCTTATTATCTCTTTGGGGTACAAGCCCAGCAGTGCTATGGCTGGATCAAAGGGTAGACAGTCTTTTAGCACCCTTTGGGCATAGTTCCAAATTGCCCTCCAGAATGGTTGGATCAATTCACAACTCCATCATCAATGCATTAATGTCCAGACTTTGCCACATCCCCTCCAACATTCATTACTTTCCTTTTCTGTCATGTTAACCAATCTGCTAGGTGTGAGGTGATACCTCAGAATTGTTTTGATTTGCATCTCTTTGATTATAAGAGATTTAGAACATTTTTTCATGTGCTTATTTGTAGTTTTGATTTCTTTGACTGAAAATTGCCTATCCATGTCCCTTGCCCATTTATCAATTGGAGAATGACTTGATTTTTTTTTGTACAATTGATTTAGCTCTTCATAAATTTGAGTAATTAGACCTTTGTCAGAGGTTTTTGTTATAAAGATTGTTTCCCAATTTGTTGGTTCCCTTCTAAATTTGCATTGGTTTTGTCTATAAAAAAATCTTTTTAATTTAATGTAATCAAAATTATTTATTTTATATTTTGTGATTTTTTTCTAACTTTTGCTTGGTCTTTAAAAATTTTTCCTTTCCCATAGATCTGACATGTATACTATTCTGTGTTCACCTAAGTTACTTATAGTTTCCTTCTTTATATTCAAGTCATTCACCCATTCTGAGTTTATCTTGGTGTAGGGTGTGAGGTATTGATCCAAACCTAATTTCTCCCATACTTCCTTCCAATTTTCCAAGCAGTTTTTTTTTTCAAATAGTGGATTTTGGTCCCAAAAGCTGGGATCTTTGGGTTTATCAGAGAGTGTCTTGCTGAGGTCACTTACCCCAAGTCTATTCCACTGATCCCCCTTTCTGTCTCTTAGCCAGCACCATATTGTTTTGATGTCCACTGATTTATAGTATAGTTTGAGATCTGGTACTACAAGACCCCATTCCCTCACATTTCTTTCATTATTTCCCTGCATATCATTGATCTTTTGTTCTTCCAAATGAACCTTGTTATGGTTTTTTAAAAAAGGTTTTTGGTAGTTCAATGGGCATGGCACTAAATTAGTAAATAAATTTGGGTAGGATTGTCATTTTTATTATGTTAGATCATCCTACCCATGGGCAGTTAATGTTTTTCCAATTCTTTAGATCTAGTTTTAATTGTGTGCAGAGTGTTTTGTATTTGTGTTAATATAGTTCCTGTGTTTGTCTACACAGATAGATTTCCCAAGGATTTTATATTGTCTAGGTTGATTTTAAATGGGATTTCTCTTTCTAATTGTTGTTGCTGAGATGTATTGTAAATATATAGAAACACTGATGACTTATTTAGGTTTATTTTGTATCCTGCATCTTTGCTAAAGTTGTTAATTATTTCCACTAGCTTTTTAATTGATTCTCTAGGATTCTTTAAGTAGACCATCATATCATCCGCAAAGAGTGATAGCTTGGTCTCCTCATTGCCAATTTTAATACCTTCAATTTATTTTCCTTCTCTAATTGCTATTGCTAGTGTTTCTAGTGTAATGGACTTCTATAGTAGCAGCAATACAATTATCCAGGACAATTCTGAGGGACTTATGAGAAAAAACTCTATCCAACATCTAGAGAAAGAGTTGTGGGAATAGAACCAGAAGAAAAACAACTGCTTGATCACATGAGCCAATGGGGATATGATTGAGGATGTAGACTAATGATCACCCTCGTGCAAATATCAATAATATGAAAATAGGTCTTGAACAAAGACATGTGTAAAACCCAGTGGAATTGTGCATCGGATATGGGGGGAGGGGCTGGAGGAGGGGAGGGAAAGAACATGATTTTTGTGATCCTGGGGAAAATTATCTAAATTAATCAATTAAATAAAATTTTAAAAAGAGATATTTCCACACTAAAAAAAAAAAAAGAATGTACTGGTCAGCATCACAAAAGCACAAATTAATTCAGACAACTCAGATTATTCCTCATTTTCAAAACAATATATGAAGTGAGAAGATGGACTCTTTTCAGTCCCTTCTTGTTTACTTATTGGGCATTTTTGCTAGAATTTGAGGTCACATTATTTTTTTCCTGCTTCCTTTAAGAAAACTATTAAGCTGCTAATTTGCAGACTCAAGAGCTCCTGTTCCACATCTCTTAGAAAAACAAATAAACATTACTCACATTGCTTCATTCACCACGGAAGCTTGGAAAAGTCATCTGAAATAGAGTGCTAAATTTACCAGTTTACATTAGCTATTTTTTTGGGTCTAAATAAGTGATTTCTTTGGCATAAGAAATTCCTGGTGAGGAAATTCCTGTAATTTATAGCTTTACAGAGCCACTGTTGGCCCTGAGTAGCTATGTGACTTGACCAGAGCCAATTAGATAAAATGTGTCAGAGGTGATGTTGGACCCAAGTTTTCCTGATTCCAAGGCCAACTCTCTCTCTCCTTTAAGACTTATTCTTTCTTTCTTTTTTTATTAACAAAAATGTAAGAAGCTAAATCATATTAATTCCTAACATCATAGAGAAGTTCAAAGGAATTAATATGGTATACATTTTATTTTTGACTGCATGGTAGGTACATAATACTCTTTTTAAAAATAAATTAAAACCTTTGCTTTGTCTTAGAATCAATACTAAGTATCAATTTCAACGCAGAAGAACACTAAGGGCAATTGGGTTGAAGTGACTTGCCCAGGGTCACACACCTAGAAGTATCTGAGGCCACATTTGAAACCAGGGTCTCTGATCTCTAGGTCTGGCTCTCTGTTCACTGAGTCACCTAGTTGCCCCACAATAATACTTCTTGGGTAAAATGGCCATAAATGCCTGAAATGAAATGTAACACCTGTTGTTAGGTTCCCAGGGCTTTTACTTTAATTAATAGCTAGGAATTGCTTTTGATCAGTGCTCAGCACATCCCAGGGTACATAACATGTATTTAATCATTGTTTATTGACTGACAATTCAGAATAATAAAGCATAAACAGCTATGCTAACCTTCTTGAAAACAGGGATTTATTAAGCACCTATTACCATGTTCTATCATGTTTGTTGACTTGACTATTGTTTGAATGCAATTCATGATTCAAAGGCTCTGACATCTTCTATTAAATAGTTACTCAATTTACCCTGCACCCCTCTGTTCATTTCTTTAGTCAATACTTTTTTTAAAAACATTTATAATTCTGCTTCATTCAGGAACTTAGAACCTCTTTCAGTACATAATTGAATCAAAACCACTACACATAAACCCTCATTCTCAAATTAAATCCTTTATACCTCCAAATAGTAATACACACACACACACACACACACACACAAATATATATATATGTATATATATATATACATATATATATATAAAATGATATTACACTAAGGCAAAAATTTAAACAATTTGCTTAAAGAAGAATTCAAAGTGAATGGCAAGAAATTAAAATATGCAACAATGGCTCCTTCACCTATTTCTGAAACTACCTCCTCCCCAGCCTCTATAAAAAGGGGTTTCCATTTGTTTCTTTTTCCTTGATTGCCTAATTAAGGGCAGCACTCTAAACAAAAATAGGAAAGAGTATACTAGCTTGCCAATTGATTGAATTCTGCCCTTCCCTACTGCTCCTTAACCAGAATGTATGGACTCTCTGTAGACAGGAACTATTCATTTTTGTTTTCACATTCTTAGTATTCAGTATTGTGCCTGGCAGATAGGAGCTTCTTGATAAATGTTTGTTGGTTGATTGAAGTCAACAAGCATTTATTAAGTTCTTACTGTGTGCAAGAAACTTTGCTAAATGAAAAACAAACAAACAAACAAACAAACTATAGTCCAAGTCCTCAAGGAACTTAGATCCACATGGGGGGATACAATACACATAAGGGATACACAATATACATAAAACAATACACATAAGATGAAAAGGAAGATGGTGGAGAATAATAAACAAATCTGGAAAGTCAGAGGCAGAACTGAAAAAGGAATGGAGGATGATGGGCTCCTCCTTAAATACTGGTTCCAGACAGAATTCAATAGTGGAAGAATGGCGTCATGAGGCTGATCAATGTTCTGGTGTGAAGAGACCACAGTGGTTGAGAGAACCTTTAGTGTGAAAACTTGATTAAGTATGATGGGGAAATTCAGGAGCCAATAGATGAGCTGGGAGAGAAATGAAACATTGAACATAAGACTGCCAAGGCCAAATGTATGTTGAAACCTCAATTTCAAAGCCCAAGGGGAAGATGGTCAATGTCAGGAGGAGATATAAACAAGGGAAGGATAGCCACTTGGCTACGAACACATTTTTCCTTTTCCCATTTCTTACCCACCTTCCTCTCTCTCTCTCTTTTCCACCTCTGCCCCTTAATCTCCTTATTGATTATTTGGGATGACCTACAATGACTCTGGCATAAGGCAGTGGCCATTCTCATAACTTTTAGCATATGTAAATGTAGAGTCTGGCCCAACTCCCATTTTAGTCTTCACAATTTATGAATTAATAGATTTCTAGAGTTGTAAGAGGACGTTTATATTTTCTAATCCAATCCCCTCATTGTATAGATGAAGACACCTAGGGCTAGAGAGTTGGGATAGATTGCTCAGTCACATCATGAATTACAACTGGAATAGTTTCCTAATGGATTCCCTGACTTAGTGCTACTGATAAATGTTTAATAACTGACTTTCCTCCTACAAATGTATGCATAACTCACTTTTAATTTTAATCTGCATTATTAATATATTCTTCAGCACTTTTTTAGTTCTAGACAATCCGCTAAACAATGAACAAGCCCTGAGGTTTAAATGCTCAGATTAAAAATTTGAGAATCATCTTTATCAATCCATATGATCTGGCTCTAGAAGAATTCTGTCCTAACTCGAAGTTTTTTTTCTTCCTATCCGTTCTCTCTCTATAGATAACAAAGTAAAATCACGATAGCATATTATGAATCTGTCGCTTTCCAGTTGAAAAATCTTCAGCAGCTCCCAATTACCTTTAAGATAGAATGCTGACTTATCTGCCAAGTAAAGCTCATCATACTCTGGTTTTCTCCCATCTTTCCATCTTTCCGTGCATCTCCTACATATGCTCAAGGTTAGAGTCACACTAGTCCATTTATTGTTTTCTGAGCTTGGCATTCCATCTTCCATCTCTTTTAGAGCTATTCCATTATTTCTGGAATGTCCTCTTTATTCCTTTGTTCAATTCCAGTCTAAACTTCAATGCCATCACCTGTAGGGTTCTTTCATGACATGACCTACCCCAAAACCACCCCCAAAGCTCACTGCTTCCTAACTTTACTTTGTCTTTATTGTTTTACTTAATTTTAAAATTTACTGATATATTCAAATAATTTCTCTCCCGTAGGATAGGAACTAAGGATGAAATCTGGACCAGTGATTTTGTTTATATAGGGAATTTATGGGTGAAGAAACTTTCTTTTCCATTCAAATCTATGCTTCTTACTCTCAGAGATTGAGGTTTTAGGTGACTTGGCCAGGGTCACAAAGTCAGTATTTGTCAGACACTAGATTTTTCTGAATCCAAGACCAGTTCTTTATCTAATATGCCACACTGCTCCTCTAGGAAAGTACTTATTTCATTTATTGTCATTGAATGCCTAGCACCTAATGCAGTGCCTGGCACATAACTGGTGATTAATAAACCCTTACTGAATTAAATGAGCAACTAAAGGATTAGTGATTTGAAATCAGCAGGAACTGAGTTTAGATCTTTCCTTTGACAGTTATCAGTGGTATAAAATTTGTTAAGGCATTTAGTCTTCCTCAGCCTCAGGTTCCTCATCTATAAAATAGGGGTGATGGCACCTTATATGCCAGGTTTGTTGTTAATGAAATGAGAGAACATGTAGAACAATTTGCAAACCCAGTGCTATGTCATCCTTATGATAATAGAGGTGAGATGTGAAGAGCATCTGAGGTGGGATGCTGGTTCTGGCATTGGCTCATGGTTGATAGAGAGAGGGAAGGCATGGAGATATGGAACAGAGGCAGTAGCAATTAAGGATTAGCAACTCATTGAATGTGAATATGGTAACAGTGAGAGAACTTGAAAAGTAGAGGATTATATCAAGGGTCTGAACCTGGCTGACTTTGAGGAAGTGATTCCTTCTGGGAAGTTAAGAAATGAAGTAAATTAGAGATAGCTCTAGCTTAATGGTTAAGATTTCTGGCCCAGACTCAGGGAGAACTGAGTTCAAACTCAGCCACGGAAACTTCCTATTTGATGACTCTGGGCAAATCACTTAACCTCTGATTGCCTGACTGAAGGATCCTCCAGAGATGGAGGTGACACACTACTTCCATATCCTTGCTAAGAGAACCCTACAGATAGCTATGGTCCAAGGGGTCATAAAGAATAAGACACAACTGAATGTCTGGACAACAACAAAAGAGAGGGAACTCTGTGAAGAGGAAGAGAATTCTGAGAGTGGGTTGGAACAACTCATCTAAAAAAAAAAAAGCCAAAATAGAATGAAATAAAGGAACTGTCTGAACAAAAAAAGGCATTGAGGAAATTTAGACTACACCAACCAAAAGAAGAGCACGATAAAGGATAATTGACAATTCTGACATATAAATGTCATTTTTTATTTAAAAAGGGAAGCATTCTTAATGTTGAGTCACTTACACATACAGCTTCTTCCCGTGTGCCCATAGAGGAGATTCTGATAGATTATATTTAGTAGAAATATTTTATAATATAATTTAATTTTATAATCAAATAGAATTATTACTTAATTTTTATATTTACATTATTTTATATATCATATAATAATATTATATAATATAGATTATATAATTTATAATATCTTATAAAATAATTTGGCTTTACTGTAATTGTCATTCAGTTTTATTTGCCTCTTTGTAACCTCTGTTGGTGTTTTCTTGGCAAAGATTCTGGACTAATTTGCCATTTCCTTCTCCACATTATTTTACAGATGAAAAAACTGAGGCAAACAGGTTTAAGTAACTTTCCTAGTCGTACAAATAGTAAATGTCAGAGGTTAAATTTGAATTCACAACTAGTATTCCTGATTCCAAGCCTGGCATTCCATTCACTCCACCACCTAATTGTCCTAAGAATATGGTACCTCTCTTTTAAACCTCAGAACACTCCTTAGTAAAAAAAAAAAAAGGCTAGGAATCAGAAAGAATACAATTATAAAATTCCATAGGGATAGAGTGTCTAGTCATACAACTTCAAATTCCATTTGCATTTTATAAGAAATATATTCTAAAATTATTTTCTCTTCTAACATTGTTAAGTCTGAACTTTATTTCATAAGACTCCCCAGAGATATCTCTCTGCTAGTGATTGAATACCTTCTCTTCCTCTAATGCTAAAGCCATTTGAAAGCAAGTTGTGCCAAACTATATCTCAAAAGGATTTTAAGGTGTAAAAATATTTTGTCACCTATTTCTGCTTCCAAAACAATCAAAGCATTTCACTTCAAATTTCTTACCAAAAACATTTATTCACTAGGAAAACATCAGATTCTGCTGAAACTGACTTTCAGAAAATGAATATGCGAGAAGACTGATTGATTGGAATAGTGTCACTTGCAGTGGAAATGATGCTGTCATTCTTTCATCTGGATTTATGAGAATTTGAGTTATTTCTATTTGTTAATGATTTTTCCATTACCTAAGATTCAAAGGTATCCAGGTTTGTAGGGGAAAAAAATACATAACTGCAATGTTATTTGCATGATGAGTTTCAGCTGCAAAGGAAAGGTTGAGCCATAGAATTTTAGAGTCAGAAGGAATCCTGGACATTTTCCAATTCTATTGTCTCGGTCAATCATTGACAAAACTGAGGTCCAGGGAGGCTGTGTCTTTCCTAAGGTCATGCAGCTACTTAGTTTTTGGCAGAAAGATAAGACCAGAACTTGGTCTCCTAATACCCATACAAGCATACTTTTAGATCAAACAAAGGAAAAAATATTAATAAACACCAATCCTGTGCCAGGGACTGGATTAGGCACTGAGGATACAAGTATAAAGAAGGAAACAATTTCTTTTTTATGAAGTAGATTTCATTCTAATAGGAGATAATAAGTACATAGTTAAATAATAAAGGATTAACACAAAGTTAACCAATTTAATTGGACATTGTGAGGGATAATCTAAAACTGCAAGCAGAAGATGGTATGTGATTTGGAAAAGAGAGACTATATTAACCAGAGATAAGGAAATTATGCTTTCTACAATGGCACAGTCAGTGATAGGAATAGATAGGAGGTAGAAAGAGATCAATGATAGGCAAAAATAACCATTTTTTCTAAAAATATGTACAGAAGTTCTTTTTGTGGTGGCAAAGTACTGGAAATTGAAGGGATACTGATCAACTGGAGAATGACTGAACATGATGGAATATATGATTTTAATGGAATACTATTATGCCATAAGAAATGATAAAACAAGATGATCACAAAAAAAGACCCTGGAAATACTTAAACAAAGTGAACCAAAGAACTAAGAGATCATTGTATACAGTAACAACAATAATGCATGATGATCAACTGTGAATGACTTAATAGTTTTCAACAATGCAAGGATCCAACACAACTCCAAGAGCCTAATGATGAAAAAGACTATCCATTGACATAGAAGGAGTTGATGGAGTCTCAATACAGATTGAAGCATACCATTCTTCACTTTATTTCCTTCATGAATTTTTCTCTAATAGATATATGTCTTCTTTCACAACATAACAAATCCATATTCTCTCCATCCCTTCCATTCCTCCTAATTCCTTTAGATGTCAGGTATTGTGATATAGATTGTACAAACCCAGGAACTATATGAAGACAATTATAAAATACTTTTCACACAAATAAAGTCAGAGCTAAAAAACTGGAAAATTTAAATTACTCGTGGGTAGACCAAAGCAATATAATAAAATAACAATCCTACCTAAATTACTCTACTGATTCAATTACTTACCAGTCAAACTACCAAAAACTTTATAGAGCTAAAAACAAACAAACAAACTAGTAGCAGTATTCATCTAGAAAAACAGTATGTCAAGGGAATAAATGAAGAAAAAAACTGTTCAGGAAGGTTGCCCAGTAGTACTAGGTCTTAAATTATATTATAAAGCCTTTCCTATAAGATGAGGAGTGAATCAAGGATGCTCATTATCACCAGTATTATTTAATATAGTGTTAGCAATGCTAGCTAGCAATAAGAGAAGAAAAATAAATTGAAGAAATCAGAATTAGCAAGGAGGTAATAAAACTAATTATTTTGTAGATGATATGATGATCAATATAGAAAATCCTAAAGATTCAGCTAAAAATCAGTGGAAACTATAGTTTTAGAAAAGTAGCAGGACATAAAAGAAACCCACCTAAATCATCAGCAATTCTATATTTTAAAGCAACACCACACAGGGAAAAATAGGAAGAAATGACCCATTTAAACTAATCATAGATATAATAAAATACCCACAAGCATAACTGCCAAAACAAACCGAGAAACTATATGAACATAATTTATACAAATAAAATCAGATTTAAATTGGAGAAATATTTATTGTTCATGAGTGGGCAGAGCCAATATAATTAAAATGACAGTCACCTAAACTAATATATTTATTCGATGCCATCCCAATTTAATTACAAAAAATATTTTATTGAGTTAGAAAAAATAAAATTAACTTGGAAAGGTTTCAGTTTTTGATGCTGCGTGAGATTCCCCAGGTCATCCAATTTGAATTATTTAATGTGAAATTGATAATATGAATCAAAGCTCACTGGAGAGACTGAGATGGCATACTCGTGAGGCATTTTTCAAATATTTTCTTAAACTATGCCCTTGGAAACTGATGAGATTTTCAAGATAGTGAATAAAGGGAGAAAATACAAAGGTTCTAGTATGGGAGTTTGGAGAATACCTACAATTAGTATTATATAGGCAGGAGGAGAGTGAGAAATAAATAGTCACTAAAATGGGAGAATTTAAAGGAGGGGACAATGATAGCTGGCCAAATTTAGTAGATGAGTTCAGAGATGTGAGAACCATTAACTGTGGCAATTAATAGAAGGATTGTGATATAAGAATACCTCAAAGACCAAGCTGTATTAATTGGCATGTGCATTTTTTTTAATCCATTGAGCAAAGACCACAAAGATAGAATGAACATTTTTATTCCAGGGCAATTTTTTAAAAATTGTATTAATTAGTGCCCTTTATACTTTTAAATTATCACTAATGTCTTTTAAATTTTAAAAGTGCTTATGTCTTTTAAGTGATTACTAATAACTTTGGAAAGAACAGTTTCAATTTAGGTTTGGGTGCTGAAGAGAGTTCGCATATAGGTGAGGTGAATGAGAGCAGAGCATATTGTTTTTTCTGTTTCCTGACAACCAGCATAGCTCCTGTTACTGGTGGCAAATCTTTATTTTTTTAAATTGGGTATTCTGAAAAATTCCCACACCATTCAGACTCATGTCTTCTGAACTGAGTGACAAATCAAATTGCTAGTTTCCACTAAAATCAGTGTTTGGTTTTCTTGAATGACTAACTTGGAAGATCATTCCAAATAGTTTAAAAAATACAATAAGCAATGGAATCTCCATTGAGAAAAGGACATGTCTTCCCACATATAACCAAATGTCACCCAAATGTTTAAATTTTGGAATTGGCATTATGGTTAAAATCCAAACATCTATTTGGCTGTGATCCTATCCTCGAGGAGCCACTGACTAGCAGTGTGACTTCAGAATTGTGGTTGGACACTAAATCAACTTTTCTGGGCCCCACTTTCCTCATCTATATGTGGTGACAAAAATACTTTCCCTGTCTAAGTCTCAGGTTTGTTAAAAAACAAAGTTCTGTGTCTAATAGAAAGTTCTTTATAGAAGGAAACTCATTTCATAAATTTTAAATGTTAAAGATTGTCTAGTCCAATGCCTTAGTTTTACAGGTGAGTTTTCTGAGATCTAGAGAGAGTTAGAGACAAGCCCAAGATTACAACATTAAGTATAAATTATGTTTAAAACCAAGCCCCTTTGTATCCAAATTTAGCACTCTTTTTGCACTAAGTTGCAGCTAGGCAGATATTTTCAAGTCTCTTCCATTAGATTCATATTCTTTTTGGCTATTTGATCTGTTTTCAACTTCTTTCTGAAAAATGGGGAAAGGGAATAATACCACACCTGTAAGCCTCCAAAGAATTATTAATGATGTGATATTTCTGAAAATTCTTTTATGGAATATCCCATGTGACACATGTGGTAAATAGATAGTCAGATTAATCATGATCAACCATTCAGGAGGCTAGCAACTGGAGGAAGGTAAGCAGGCCATCCATTGCATGAAGCAGAATCAAACAAATCATGAAGATGGATGAGATCATCCCTAGTGATGAGAGTCAGAGTATCCCAGCTCAATTTACATTCTCTTCCCTTGTAGATGTAAAGATTTTACAGATCTTTGCTAGATATCTGAACATTTAGAAGGTAAAACTAGACATTATTGTAAACAAATTTTTACTGTAAATAACTTAAATGACTATAAATAGAACATAGTTCATTTTTTCTATCCACTGACAGTGGGAGCATGCATTACCTTTCTCTTTCGGAAGTGATGCATAACTTAAAAATTACCCTGCTTTATAGCTATAGCCTAGAATAAGGTCACACAGACACTATGATCCCTTGAATTCCATTCTAATGCTTACCCTGTCCTCCCACCTTCCTTCCTTTCCTCCATGTATAAACCACACACATAGTCTAGTACATATTTATAGATATGATCTACTATCAAATGATGATGTTGCTATATTATTTTTTCTAGTTGTAGGCTTTTAAAGACTTGTTTCAGCTGTGGTCTCTCATTCCTTATGTAGGGAACATATGAAATAAGTTATAGTTTAATATAATTGAGACTCGAATGAGGGAAATAATCATTTTTTAATAAAACCATCATCCTAAGCATGCCATTGACTGCTTTTCTTCCAGGTACATCATCATTCTAAAATTTACATAATTCCTTAAGTTTTTCAAAAGTATTTACATGCATTACCTCATTGGGGTCTCACATCAATCTCATGGATTGCATGTTACTCTTGTATCCATTTTACAAATGAGAAAATTGAGTATCAGAGAGGTTAAATAACATGCCAACTACTTACACATTTCATTAGTATCAAAAGCCAAATTTGAACTCATATTTCCCCTGACTTCTGGTACAACACTCTTTTCTCTATACCATACAAGCTTTGACTACCTAAATTACAGAAGAAAATCCCAGTCACCCTTGTTTTTCTTTCTCCAACTGGGTATTTCATCATTTCTGTCTTCTCACCTGGGACAGTTATACACAGAAAGCTAAAAATATATTCAATAATAATAAGCTATGGATGCTATTTCTAGTAGACTCATTCCCTGGTAAATTTGAAAGGTGCTATTTTGGTAAAGAATTTCAATTCCATTCAAGAAACATTTATTTTGTACAGTATTGTGCTAGGTGTTGAGAGTTCAAAGATGGAAACCAGCATTTTTTTTGCCTGAGAACATTTCTAGTCAGTGGGGGAGAAATTGGAACCCAGGGTGCTGATTCCTCACATTTTACCCACTATCAGCTACCTCACTCTGTCTCAATCTAGCTTCCCACTGATTCCTGACATGTCTAGCCCTTTGGCTGGGCTACTTAAGACCCTTATTGCTTTTTACTGAGGCTCAGAACTAATGGAGTGAGGTCAAGAGCTGACTAGGGAATAAAAAGAGATTCTTTCCACAAGGACCAATCCTTCATATTGTCTGAACTCTAAACTCCAACGATCAAGTCCTCTATTCGCTTATACCCTATTTACCCCATCTGTGTTACAACATTACTGCAAAACTAGTCCTGTATCCTGAGAAGCAATTGTAGAGTGAGAAGGGGATTTTCCAGAAATGTTCTCATCTGCAAAAGAAAGTCTTTCAGATGGAGAAAATTCTGTGTGCTTTGACCACATGAGAGTAAAAATGCTAGCCATGTTAGAGGGCTTGATTAACTATGGACATCATTTTTAGCATCATTTTTTTCAACTGGAGAAAAACAACTAACTACACACAAAGCCTGGCTGAATAGAGCCATTGTGATGTGTAAGATGTAGTGTAAATAAGAATGAGATTGGCCTATTGTTTTTTTTTTTAATTCCTTAAACAGAAGAAATAGACAACTAAGTAATTGTTGGGTTGTAGAGTGAGCACGAATCCCAACTATACTATTTTATATAGGAAGAGAAAATAGAATAAAATATCTCATATGTTGAAAAAAATGGTGATGAAGAAAATATTCTAAGAGACACATTCTCTTCTATAATGTGGAAATGAGAGTGGACCAAGAGAGTGATCTTCAGGAGTTCAAGTCTTGCCTCTGTCACTAATTCACTTTAAAGCCCTAGGAAAGTAATTCAGCTGCTAAGGTTTCAAGGCAACACTCTAGGGCTGTTGCTCAAAGGGCAGGTGCTGATTTGTCAATGGTTTGATTTTTCCACTGAGATTTCTTTACATGAGTGCCATTAGAGATTTTGTTTCCTCTCCCTTTCTCCCAAATAGAGAAACAAAGATGATAATGATAGACTTTCTTTGCAATCTAACATTTAGGCTAGAGGACATATAATTTCAGTATCTGAAAAGAGCCAACAAAACACTTAAGTCAATATCGAAGATTCAACTCTCATTTTGAAAT
The DNA here is from genome assembly GCF_027887165.1 of Monodelphis domestica. Taxonomy (NCBI): domain Eukaryota; kingdom Metazoa; phylum Chordata; class Mammalia; order Didelphimorphia; family Didelphidae; genus Monodelphis; species Monodelphis domestica. Next base: position 102,485,455 of record NC_077232.1, read on the forward strand.
CTTTTAAAAATAGAACACAAAGGAAAGTTCTGCCATGGCTACGAATGATTCTCTGGGAAGTGTTTATAGCAAAACATGGAAGAGATTCTCCTAAGACTTGATGAAGTAATTGATAACTTTTTGATGGAGATAGCACCTACACCAGAGAAATCATAGAATTCATAATGTCAAATCATTTACAGATATTATTAATCTATATTTCTTGACTGAAGAAAGAGTTTTAGGCTTGGGTTTTCCCATATTTCAAGTTCCAGAGTTTTGATCCCTATATTACTGTTCTAATTTTATCTACTCTAATATATAAGCAACCTACCCAAATAGTTTACCCAGAATTTCAGAGTTGGAAACAACTATAACAGTCATCTAGGGAGGGAAGGAAAGTATTAACTAAGGGAACTATAAAAGGCTTCCTAATGGAAATAGCATTTGAGTTTGATCTTGAAGAAGTCTTAAGACATCAGCAGGTGGGAATGGTCATTGGGATGGGATTCTTGGTGTGGAGAAAAACAATGAGGGCACATATAGAGTTGGGAAAGCATTGAAAGTGTAGCTGGGACAAATTTGATTTACTGGTGTGGAGTATAGCACATATGGAAGGGCACAGCTTCAAATGAAACTCAGCAAATAGTAAAAGACCTCAACTGCCAGCCAAAGACTTAATAATTCATATAGAGAAACAATGCAAATAACAACTTAAAATTACACAGTCTCTGAAAACACATGTGAAAGCATCCTAATGTGTATGTAAATGTAGGTGAGTATGATTATGCCCATGAGAATTAACTGCATATGTACTAGGCTGTTTCCAGTTCTTTCCATTTTTGACTTGTTTATCTTCCTGGACTTAATTTTGAATATATCTTACGGAACTATTCCATTTTCTTTTTACTCAAGGATAACCAATATAATGACAAGAAATTCAAAATACTCCACTGGTATCTATTTTTATGAATAGCCTTGAAGTAGAATTTGTTACAAGGGAGATGTATCTTGGGTGACATTTATGTAGTTTAATTAATAAAATGCCAAAGGGATCCAGAAGAGACTTTCAGAATGTCTAGACCTATTCCCAAATATTATAGATAATGAAATTGAAAACTCAAGAGGTAAGAATAACTTGTCTTTTGTCATATGTCAAATAATAATTCTCATTTCTACAGCACTTTAGGATTTCCCAAACATCTTCCTCACAATAACTTTGAGAGATAAGAGGTCATGCTATTCCTGTTTTACTGATGTAGAACCTGAAGTTCAAAGCGGTTTAGGGAATAAGATTCACCCCTAGATCTAATAAGAAAGAGCAATATTTATTCAAATATTTCAAATTCCTAAAATCTTTACACATATATGTGATATATTTCTATTCTGTCAATTTGTAGTATTCTTACCCTTTACTCAACAATGAATACTTTTCAATCCAATGACACTAGCTTCCTGGTTGCTCCAGGAATAAGACAAAACCATCTCTCAAATCCAGGAATTCTCTGGCTGTCCCACATGCCAGGAATGTTCTTCCTCCTCTGCTCCAACTATTGACCTTTGTGACTTCCTTTAAGTACCAACTAGAATCCCACCTTCACTTTCCCAACCCCCCTTAATTCCAGTGCCTTCCCTCTGTTAATTATTTTCCCATTTATCCTGTATCCTCCAGACTCCAGGACTTCATCTGTTCCTATCTCCCAGAGCTTTTTAATCTGCCCTCCAGAGATGAGACTTTGGGGTCCTGTTGGGGTGGGTTTAGTAGTAAGTCAGTAGTAGTAATGCTCAGGAGTAAGGTCATGGTTATAGTAGAACAGGAGCCCAAAGAGTAGCCCAAGCAAACAGTCAAGCAGAAACTTCCTTCCCTTTGCCTTGATCTTGTTCCATTCAGTAGGGAAAGGTGTCCATTCCAAGGTCAACACTTTGGATATGGGGCCTCCTAGAGCAGAGCTTTTGGCTTGATGAAATAGAAAACCATGGAACAATGAACACCCTTCCAAAGTAAGAGATCCCAGTCTGTTGCTTTCAGGCACTGTCTTCAAGTAGAAACTAGATAACCACTTGTGGGGTGTGGTGAAGAGTATTTTTCTAATTAGAGATTAGAGTCAATGGCACCAAAAGGAAGTCTTTCCTGGGGGCATAGCCCTTGTCCACTCTCCTAACACTTGGTATCTCCCTGTCTTTTAAACAATCCTAGTTCTTTGGTTTCTATAAGACTAAAACCATCTCCCTAGGGAGGATGACAATACTATAGGCAAGGGCCAGAGACTTCCTTGGGAAATTACTTGGGGTGGCAAGGGGTTGGGGATAAACTGCCAGTGTCAGGTTTCTGGTGCTGAGGGGAGGGGAGGTATAAGTAGCACTGAGATAGACATGTAGATTGCCTTCTCTGCCCTCATTTCTGAATTGGGCTCATCATACTTGTCTATTGCTAAAGAACTCTTCAGTTGGTTCAAACAAGAGGAAGGTTGGAGATTATTGTAAGGATTAAATTGTATAATATTTGTAAGCATTTAGCACAGTTCTTGCACACAGTAGGCATTTAATAAGTTACTTTCCCCTTTGTCCCCTCTCTTCCTTTTATTCTCCTTTCATTTCCTTTCCCACTGTGCCTCTCTTGTTCCTCATCCCATAGATTTTGGAAGGATCCAATTGATGGTTGTATAGTTACTATAGAAGTGGCAAGTGAATATTAGCTTGATGAAAATCAGGTTTCCCTCTAGAAGCCAAGTAACAAGATGAAGGACCTAGACCTCAAGAGACTAAACAAATTACTGAACTTTTAAGCACTATTATCTATTCTAAGTATGTTACTCAGGGCATGGTATAAGCCTTAGGGAAAAAAACAAAACACAACAAAACATTCTTTCTCTCTTTTCACAATTTCAAGCATCTTCTTCTGTGAGTCACACAATTAAAATGTAGAGTAATGTGGTTCTGCACACCAAACATAGTTCTGTCCATACCACACTTCAGTTGAGGACTTTCTGTCAAAGATATCAGAATTTTTATTTTCAAAACTGAATTTCATTTTGGCTGAGACCAGAAGAACTCTTATTGGTTATGAAAAGATCTTTGTATGTAAGGGACTAGAATCATCAGGGAAAAGAAGCTTTATTGATTTCACTAAGTTTCTGGTTAATTGATGATGTCAGAAAACCACTTTTAACATCAACAAAAATGTTTTGAAAATGCTTTCCCGCCCCCCTGGATTACTATTAGCATTCTGGAAATAATTAAATATTATATGAAGTTTATTTTTTAAATGGATTATTTATTGGTCCATGGAAATTCTCCTGAAACTTAAATGTCTCTGAATATTTCTATACATACAAAAGATTGAAGGTAATCATACTAGGTTTGAGCAACCACAAGACATCATTTATTTTTGGAATATTACTGATGATACTCACATGTTTTCCAGAGGCTTGGATCACATGATTTTTGGGGTCCATTCCAAGTCTAAAATATTTGGTTCTAAGTTCCCTTCCAGTTATAACTTTCTATGTTTTATATTCAAATGCCTATTTCCAGGCTAGGATTCAGAGAATCACATAATTTCTAAGCAGAAAGTGATCTCAGTGGCCATCTAATTGAATCCCTATTCTGTGTGCAAAATTTCTAAGGAGTGGTCATCTAGACTTTGCTTTAATACCCAAAATGAAGAGGAAGTCACTATCATTCTGATTGCCAGGAAACTAGTTAACAACAGTAATAACTATCATTTACTTAGTGTTTTAAGGGATGAGAAATATTTTACCCATTATATCATTTAGTCTGATTAGGTGAGATAACATTTATAAAAATGATAATAACAAAGCATGAAAATATGGAATAGATACCAGGAATTCTCAGGTCCAAAAACCCTTTTGCTTAGATTCTTTCATTTAACAGTAATAGAATTTTTACTACCAGAAGAAAAAATAATATTAATAAAATAATATTTTATTTTTAAATAAAAATATTTAAGCATTTTATTTATTTATATTTCTTTTATAAATATATTTATTTTAACATTGATTTTATATAAATTATATATATATGTATTATATAATTCTATATAATTAGAATCTGCTCCTCTGAGCTCCCGTTCCCAGAATCCCACTTTCCTTCTCACATTATGTACTGTCATAGGGAAGATATGACTTTTGTGTAGCACCACCTCTCTCTCTTCTTGTGATTGCAGCTGGCTGAAGTGGGCTTTTTGGGAGAGGTGAGAGAGCTTACTCACATGATTTTATTTTTGTTAGATAATTAAGTTTTATTCCCTTTACTTCAAGTGATTATTAATAAGCTTTATAAAATATAGTACTTAGAGTTTTGGAAATTAATTTAAATCTTACATTTTTGGTGACCAGAAGTCTGAAGTTGAGAACCCCAGCTCTGCTCTAAGTTGTAGAGCAGTTTTAAAAGACAGATTAGTTTTAAAAAGCCTCTTCTGCTACTGTGGCTACTGCTCCCACTCCTTGTCCTCCTGCTACTGCCTCACACGTTTGACCAGATACTGACTGAAGGTCCTTGTGAACCACTTTCCCTGGGGCTGGTAAAGTATAAAATCCCCTTTACCTTGCATTGCTAACACCTGAGTGCTTGTTGCTGCCTCAGAAGTCTGGGTGTTTCTCTTAGGCAACAATTAGTCTCCTACAGACTTTTACTTGAGGAGATTCTTCTACCCTCTTAACTCCATGCCCCCACAGGGTTCCATCTAATAGTCCAGAATTCTTTAAGGCCTTTTCCAAACCCCACATTTCTCTACTAGGGAGAGCAGTCAGCAGAAACTAAAACTGTTCCTTTAATCCTGAAAAGCTTTCAAATCCATTAAGAATAACCAGCAAACTTTTTTTGCTCCCAGGCCAGCTCAGAGAATGGGCTTCCTGTCCACATGTCTCCATGGAAGTAGGTGATAGAAGCACACGGTCCTAATGTTTTTACACCTTAGGGGTGAGAAGAGTGTAGAAAACTCTACCAAACCTCTTAGCTAAAATTCAGGCTGTACTCTGAGAGTTTTACCTACAAGAAAGGGTGTCTTACTTTGCCAGAAAATGAAAGTTTTTGCTTTCTCCTGTTGACCCTCCTAAATTTATCTTGATTAGGGTGTGCCTGTACTTACAATAAATTTCTTATAAAAGACCACACCCTGACTCTAACTCCTAGCCATTACATACTAGGGTAGCACCATCTACTGATAAAGTTTAGAATTGCATAGACTTGGGGCAAGTGACCTCAGCAAGACAGTATATGATAAACCCAAAGATCCCAGCTTCAGGGACAAAAACCCACTATTCGATAAAAACTGCTGGGAAAATTGGAAGACAGTGTGGGAGAGATTAGGTTTGGATCAACACCTCACACCCTACACCAAGATAAATTCAAAATGGGTGAATGACTTGAACATAAAGAAGGAAACTATAAGTAAATTAGGCAAACACAGAATAGTATACATGTCAGACCTTTGGGAAGGGAAAGACTTTAAAACCAAGCAAGACATAGAAAGAGTCGCAAAATGTAAAATAAGTAATATTGACTACATCAAATTAAAAAGTTTTTGTACAAACAAAACCAATGTAACTAAAATCAGAAGGGAAGCAACAAATTGGGAAACAATCTTCATAAAAACCTCTGACAAAGGTTTAATTACTCAAATTTACAAAGAGCTAAATCAATTGTACAAAAAATCAAGCCATTCTCCAATTGATAAATGGGCAAGGGGCATGAATAGGCAGTTTTCAGATAAAGAAATCAAAACTATTAATAAGCACATGAAAAAGTGTTCTAAATCTCTTATAATCAGAGAAATGCAAATCAAAACAACTCTGAGGTATCACTTCACACCTAGCAGATTGGCTAACATGACAGCAGAGGAAAGTAGTGAATGCTGGAGGGGATGTGGCAAAGTAGGGACATTAATTCATTGTTGGTGGATTTGTGAATTGATCCAACCATTCTGGAGGGCAATTTGGAACTATGCCCAAAGGGTGATAAAAGACTGTCTGCCCTTTGATCCAGCCATAGCTCTGCTGGGTTTGTACCCCAAAGAGATAATAAGGGAAAAGACTTGTAAAAGAATATTCATAGCTGCGCTCTTTGTGGTGGCCAAAAATTGGAAAATAAGGGGATGCCCATCAATTGGGGAGTGGCTGAACAAATTGTGGTATATGTTGGTGATGGAATACTATTGTGCTAAAAGGAATAATAAAGTGGAGGAATTCCATGGAGACTGGAACAACCTCCAGGAAGTGATGCAGAGTGAGAGGAGCAGAACCAGGAAAACATTGTACACAGAGACTGATACACTGTGGTACAATTGAACATAATGGACTTCTCCATTAGTGGCAATATAATGTCCCTGAACAATCTGCAGGGATTTTGGAGAAAAAACACTATCCACAAGCAGAGGACAAACTGTGGGAGTAAAAACACCAAGGAAAAGCAATTGCTTGACTACGGGGTTTGAGGGGACATGTCTGAGGAGAGACTCTAAACGAACACTCTAATGCAAATACCAACAACATGGAAATGGGTTCGAATTAAGAACACATGTGATACCCAATGGAATCGCGCGTCAGCTATGGGAGAGGTGGGGGGTGGGGGGGAGGAAATGATCTTTGTCTCCAGTGAATAATATTTGGAAATGCTCAAATAAAAAAAAAAGTGTAGAATTGCAAGCATGGCCCATTCTATGAAAGAGCAGTGCATTGCAAAAGTTTTAGGATATCCTTTCTTGCTACTATTCCTGGGAGTACTGACTATATACCTTGCAGCTGATAGCTTGAGCACTCTAGAGATTCAGGGGGGGAGATGCATCTCTCTATACCCCCTTGCCATTTTGGCTTGCCAAGTCTGGAACAAATCCAATATGAGGTTCGTCCACACTCTGCCCAATATGGGTATGGGAACCCCAGAGGTGTGACCAAAAAAATCTAAAAGGAGGATGGTAGTAGGGAGGGTAAGGAATCTTAAAGAGTTTGGAGGTGAATTTTTAAGCCTTTTTTCAGACTCCATTGTTTTATTGATGTTAACCATTCTATTTTGTTCTCCTCAAAATAGTGAAGAAGTCTCTGTAGTGCAACTATCAGAACTGGAGAAAAAGACTCTTGAATTCAGTGCCTATATCCTGTCACATATATTGTATTTGTTGATTGTTTAAGATTAATTTTTTAATTAACATATTAATCTAATCTATACTATTCTGTTACATTATATCATTTTCAGCTATTGTGTTTTGGCCAATTAGCTATATATTCTGTTACATTGTCTTTATTTGTACCTTCCCTATCACTTCACTGGATAAAATGCCACTGTAAAAGCCCATAGTCTAGTTGCTCAAACCTTTTTCCATGGGGAAACGATAGGTCTTTATGGATACTGGATTTGTTACCATATCCATTGAAGTCACATGTCTAAATAGCCTCTTGTTCCTCTTTGCCTTTAGTATTTTTCACATAGATGATGATGGATGGACTCCATCAAACTGGTTACAACCTGTGTGGGTAAAAAAGACTCCTGCCCCCTTATACTTGATTAGATTTTAGTGATAGTGATAGTTTTTAGATAATCAGCATTGTGGTTATAATGTGATTAGTATAAATTCCATTATAATCTTAATATAATCAATAAAATTCATAATTTTACAAGGATTTCTAACTAACGCATAAAAACTGCTTCTAACAGGATATCTAACCTCTCCCTAAGGTTGTACTTCCCCTTATGATAAGATGCTGACTATCCAGATCTCATGTCCAAATATGGCACAAATATCACGTTCCCTTTCCTGATTGGAAATAGTTATCTCTTCCCCCAGATCTTATGAGAGTGAGGTAATGGTCACTTGACTTGACTAAGTCATTAGTCAAAGGACTAATATGGACTTTCCAAAACAAACTAACCAATCAGCTTTGTAATTGGGTAACTATTTCTAAAATAAGGTCTATATGATATTATGTCTTGTGATCTTATACAGAAGTATTCATTTTGTTATAAAAACCAGGTCTCAACCTCTGGGCATTGTCTCTTGCCGGGGTCCATCAATGGAATACATGCAAGAGAATGCTTTTATTGGAAGACTTGGCCCTCTTCCAATAAAATCTAACTTTTTACCTTGACTTGGAGAAATTTAGCTTTTTGACTTTATTTATCTAAATTGTCTATATGGGGTCTGTGTGTTTCTATTTCACAACACCTGTATACACCATTTGGAGAATTTAATGACCTAAAAATTTAAATTGATTTTAAGGGGTCTTCATGAGTTATTTTTCAGGATATCTAAGAGCACCACTACCTTTGACTGATCGTTTGCCAGCCTTTGTGTTGTTTATAACAAGAGGTAAGGGTCAGTTTAGTAGTTGAAGTAAAGTGCAATAGCATTAAGACATATAAAGACATGCCTTTTATGGCTGTTATAGTCTCATCCAGGAGGTGGGAAGTTTTCCTAAGGGGCATGGTATCCCTGGGTGGCTCCCAAGAGGGAGCATTTCCCATGAATCCTAGTGGGTTCTGGATAGTTTTTATATTTGTAACTCTTCAGATTACTCTACCCTTCCACCATAATGATCTAGATTCTTGGTGACATTTTAGACCCAAAAGCTTTTCATCAGCAGTAGAGAGGTTTTTCTAGTCTCTCCTTGACATTTTGGAATGATGGCAGTAATAGACTTTGTTAAAAATATCTCAGCCAAGGTTGAAAGATTGGTTAGATCTGGAGAACTTGTGACAGGTATCCATGAGCTTTGAAAGTTTGTTGTTTTTTATTTTTTTTTAATGTCACACAGGAAGTGGCTATAGAGACTCACATGAATCCTAATGATAGTGGGTTTGTTTGCTAATGTTATTAAATGGACTCTTGTGACTTTGAGGTTTTTGGTACCTCTTTAAATGTGCACTACCTATTATACTACTGTTTTATAAATCTGTTACTTGGTGAAAATCATTTGCACTCACATTGTAGATCATGGCTAAGTTAAAAAGGAAATGGATCTCATTTTTGGATGAGAAACCTTTGTATTCTGGTTCTCCTTGGCTGACACTTTTTCTTGGAATGTGAACTATACATTGTTTAATTTTTTTAAATTATTATTGTTTTTCCTGGTATATGCAATAGAGTATTTGAACTTTCTTTTTCTCTCATTTTTGTACTTGTATATATTACCAGTATTAATGGTTTTATGATTTTGCACTAATATACATTTAAAATATACATTATCCCTAATATTAATGCATACCCAAAAACCTGCCATTAATTGTTAAGTATTATGGGACTTTGATTAATGATTGTGTCTGTTTCCAGGAGAAGGCACAACAAAAAAACCTTCATATAGTGCTAAGAAGCACAAGGTCATTGGGATTGATGAGAATCTGCACCAAGACAGAAGACTTGTTGGGGGGTTCAAGGAAGAGACTCTTTGACATCAGATGCAGGATTTCGCCGGGGCAGATGTCTAGTGACAATTTTGGCTCCCTATCTCTGAGAGTGAAGGTAAAGTCAGACCAGGGAATGATATTTCCCATTTGCTGCAAAAACCTAGTCCCTTTTCTGTCTTTATTAGTGTGGCAATTTTCTGTAGTCCTGGCTGGTGATTGGGTAAGTGCATATTGCTGCAATGGTCTTATAGGCTTATGGGATGTGTGAGATTTAAAATAGTGAAGCCCATAAACTGTAGTAAGTTAAAATGGTGGAAGATATAAATTGCGATAGATATAAGAGAGGGTGAGTAAATTTGAACACAGAAAATATGTTTCACTACAGTGTCTTGGTTTTTAAATCAAAATATAAGGTGGTCGCCAGGGAAATATTCCCACTTTTTCAAATACCCAAGTCAACTGGGTTTTATAGAGATTTTAATTAATACAAATGTGGAATTAAAGAAAAGAGAGAAAGAGAGAAAAAAGGAAATAAGTATGAAGGGCCTTAAGCCAACATGGTCTAGACCTGAGTCTTAAGAGAGAGATCAGTCAGTCAAGTCTTTTAACACTCACCACAAGGTCTGCCTAAGCAAGAATTCTAGTGACACCAGGCCAGCATCATCTCAGCTGCTTTCACCAGCTCCCTCCTCCTTCTGAATGTTTCAGAATCAGTCCTTCCTCATTCTGAATGTTTCAGAATCAGTCCTCCTCAATCTGAATGTTTCAGAATCAGTCCTCCTCAATCTGAATGTTTCAGAATGACCTCTAGCTCTTTTCTGAGCTCTTATTTTTAAGGGCAAAATCTCCTATGTCACCTCCCCTAAGTTCTTCCATCTACCAATCACTGTAGATGTTTTCCAAAAGACAGCCCATTTTGAATTCACAGCTGAGTAGATTAATCTCTTTAGTAAGTCAGAAAAAAAAATGCTGCTGTATCGACTAATTTCATTAAGAGAAAACCTCTGAGTAAGTTTTCACATTTTAGCTCTAAGTAGTTTATAAGTTGCCCCACCTTTATAGGCACCTAGCATCCCATTGTATCAATTCCAAAACAGGCATGGCTCAAAGAACTCCTTTCCTTTATAAGTATGGTTTTTTAAGTACTTTCATTGTTTTGCAAGGAGTTTTCTGCCCTAAAGCAGTCTTAAGTAGGGGTGGAGTAGGGATACTCCCATAGCAAGGAGTTTTCACATTCAAGTAGAGTTCTCACTATCTAGTAGGGAATGATTTCAAGTAGGGAATTGGAGGATTCCTCAATGTGGAGTAAAATTTTTAACATTCATAAGTCTGTGAAATTTTAAGGTTTACAGATGTAAATCACTTTATTGGATTCTGATTCTAGGACCTATTATGGGCTTATTCTTGCTTATTCAGAATTTTTAGATACTATTTAATTTTTTTTCTTTTCTTCTATTTTTTTGTTTTTGACTTCCTTTTAACAATTGATTCACATATCTCATAAATAAGCTATGTATCCTTGGGTGATCTATATATTGGGCAACACTCTCTTGGGTAGGGGGGTTGTAAATTGTAGTAAAATCCTAGATTTATAAAAACTTTTATTGTTTGAGAATAATTTTATTTTATTTTTTTAAAACCCTTACTTTTCATCTTAGAATCAATACTGTGTATTTGTCCTAAGGTAGAAGAATGGTAAGGATAGGGCAATGGAGATCAAGTGACTTGCCAGGGTCACACAGCTAGGAAGTGTCTGAGCCCAGGGTCTCCCATCTCTGGGCCTGGCTCTCAATCCACTGATCCACCCAAATGCCCCCTTAAAAGTAATTTTAGGATAAAAACTTGCTGGCTCCATGAATCAAGAATGTGAACTATTTGGAGAAGGTGCCATGGAGATTTGTGCAGAAACCTCACACTGCACCAAAAGATCCAGAATGAACTTTGTGAGGTATTGAGATTGAACTCTGGGGGGTTGAAAGTATTTATTTTGAATGTTAACTCATGCCAAAGGGGACTAGCTTTTTGTCAATTCAACTAACAATCATTAGTTTTGTTCTCTTTCTCTTTTATTTCACTCTTACTCCCAAATTATTGTAATTTTCCATTAGAAAGTACACTATAATATGGACCTCTAGTTGAAAATCTTTAGAGATATAAGTTGGCTATGTGTACTGAGTCCATGAGGAAATTAGGAATTTAAATCTGGGAGATTTCTATGTGCTTGTTTCCATGGGAATCATGCGGGGGGGGGGGTTGTGTAATTAGAACTTGCTCCCCTGGACTTTAATTCCCAGTGTCCTACTTTTCTTCTCACATTATGTGCTAACTTATGGAAGATTTAAGTTTTGTATAGCACTACCTCTCTCTTTCCCTCTTCTTGTGATTGTGGCTGGCTGAATTTGTCTTTTTTGGGAGAGGAAAGAGAACTTACTCATGTGGTCTTATTTTTGTTAGATAATTAGGTTTTATTCCCTTTAATTCAATTGATTATTAGTAAACTTTATGAAATATGATACTTGGAGTTTTGGACATTAATTTAAATCTTACAATTGTTTATATTTAATTTTAATTTATTTAATTTTTTTTAAACCCTTACCTTCTGTCATGGAGTCAATACTGTGCATTGGCTCCAAGGCAGAAGAGTGGTAAGGGTTAGGCAATGGGGGTCAAGTGACTTGCCCAGGGTCACACAGCTAGGAAGTGTCTGAGGTCAGATTTGAAGCTAGGACCTCCGGTCTCTAGGCCTGGCTCTTAATCCACTGAGCCACCCAGCTGCCCCCTTTAATTTTTATTTTTAAGTAAAAAAGTTTTAAAAGCAATAACTCCTTTAGGTAGGTAATACAAATATTATACATGCTTTTACAAATGAGTAAAGTGAGACTCAGAAGCATTAAATGACTTGGTGAGGACCATAGAAATAGTGTCAACGTGAGAGTATAACTCTGGTTCCTAAGCATTAGTAATCATGATAAACTATGGACCATCAGTACAGATACTGTGCATGAGCCAATTAATTGAACTTTACTTAAATGAGACATCATGAGAAGATCCTGAAAAGTTTTTTCAGCCCTGAAAGATATGATGTTTTCTAATATTTCCAGATGTACACGGAATGAATTAGTGAATCTAAGCAGAAGGAATTTAGTGAGCCCAAGAACCTTTGGAGTTCATTCCATTTTTAGATGCTAATTTGATATATAACTTTGAGCAAATCATTTTTCTCTCTGCGACTCATTTGAAACAGATATTTTGTAGTATTTCATGTTTACACAACATTTTATGGTAAGTAGAACCTTCTCAATACAGTGGTCTTTTTCATGCATTCCTCTTCTTTTACCTTTGTGTTGCTTTTGACCCTATTGACCACCCTCTTCTACTACATGTTATCTACTCCCACACCTTCAGAGTTGTCCTACTTTCCTGGTTCTCATACCACTCTGTATATTTTTGACTGACTCCTCACCATAATCTTGTGGTGGGCATTTTCTAAGCCTCTGTCCTTAGTACTCTACTTCCCAGAAATAATCGATTGTTACTATCTGTATTTATATGCCTCCCAGATATATATATATACATATATACATATATATATATGTATATATATATATATATATGTATATATATATATATATATATGTATATATATATTTCTACTGGTGACCTCTAATCCATAATTATATCCAGATCATTTTAACTTGATATTCCAATGAAATTTCAAAGTCAACAAGTCAAAAAATCCAATGCATTTTCTCTCTCCTTAAACTTCTTCCTTCTTCTAACTTCATTATTATTGTTTATGGCTCCATTATTCACCCGGCCCCTGATTGTTGAAACTTTTACATTATTTATGATCATTCCATATCCTTCTCTAATATTCAACTAGCTCCTAATTCCCATCAGTTTATATCTCTGCAACAGCACTTGCCTCAGTCTCCTTATTATTAACATTACTAGCACTCTAGCTCATGCTCCCATTTCCTTTTATTTTTAATAATTTAGGCTATTAAAGAAACCTTCTAAAAGGTTCAATACTCTGTCCTCTTATATAACTTCTATAGAGCTGTAAGAATGTTCTTACTTACATAAATAGTTGTCTTACTCTTATGATCTAAACTCTTAGAATATCTCCATAAAATTCAGCCCCCTTCACCTGATGTTTTAGGCTCTCAACAGACTGGTAACATCTTGCATTTCCATACTTACCTTGTGATACTATTTCAGGTTGTTCTCTGCATTCTCTATCTCAATGGAAATGGACTATTTTCTCCCTTCTAAATATATCCAACAGTCTTGGGTCCTTGTGGTTTTGTTCTTGTCTGAAATGCCCTTCTTTTTCATCTCTGTCTATTTAATTCTTGCTTATTCATTAAAATCAAACGTGTCACTTCCTCTAGGTAGTCTTTCTTAATGCCCCCTTATCAATAATGACATTTCTTATTAGAACTCACATAAGCATTTTGTGTTACATCTCTCTGTCATATATAATTCTGAATTATCTCTGAGCTTTATCCTCCTATTCCATGGTAGTAGAAACTATACTTATATAAACTAGGATTTCCACTCATCTTCTCCCACCAACCTGTCATACTATTCTCTGCACAAAAGAAGCATCCAATAATATTTGTTGAATGAATCCAACACTTTCATTTATACTAATAAGGAAAATTCTGCCCACTGAATTTGAGTATTTTGTCCAAGGTCAAATAGTTAGCAAATGTTAATCAGCTTCAGGTCATCTAATTTTACTCCAATCAATTTCTTTCCTCTTCACCAAACTAGACTAAACATTCTCTGAGGCTCCTTATGCTTCTATGTTTCTAAGATGTTAATCTGTAAAACATCAGAAAACATAGATCAGGCAAAGAAAAGCCCATAGATCTCTTCAGAATTGACTCTGGCTTAGTACATTGGACTATGATCAAGAGAACTGTGTTCAAGTTGTACCACTGACTATATGAACTTTGATGGCATCCTTATAGGACCTGTTTCTACAACTATAAAATAAGAGGGATGGATTTAATGATTCTTAATCTCTGTTCTTGCTTAGGACTTTGCACTTTGCTCTAAGAAGTCTGGTTGGCTATTGACATACATAAATCTGATTACAAGTTGAAAACATTGAATACAGTACAGCAAGTATTGGGTGCCCAGTGCTAAACATTTGAAAAATGAGATAATAGAATCTATCTTGTCTCTTAAAACTAGACATTGTATTTTCAAGAGACTTCCTTAGTAGTACAGAGTTTATTATTCAAATTAAAAGAAAGGGACCATGCTAGAACTCATTTCTTTTCTAGAGTTAAGTATATCATGGACTTTTAAGAACCTTATGCAGCTATTTTAATATAATTTTCTTTTAATGCTATCTGCTATCCCTTCTCTATTTTTATTCCTTTGGACCTTTCATCCACAGAAGGTTGACTGAATTATTCATCCAAAGAGAAAGTCACAAAATGGAAACTTACAGGTTCTGTCCTACTGCTGTTTGAAGGAGAAGTTCTCACCTATCCAAGTATATGTCAAGCTACTCAAGGCTCTGTCCTTAGCTTCCTTAGCTGTAGCCTAAAGTGGATTGCTCTGGGATTCCATGATGAATTTAGTGAGTCTCTAATCAACTTAATAAAGCTATATAGTTTAGGTTTTTTTCTGAAGAATGAGTTTTTAACCTGGGGTCTACAGAAGCCTAGGAGTCCCTGGCCTCTGAGATTGGTACAGGGGAGTTATGGATTAAAAATATTATTCTGTAAAGGGTTCTCTAGACTTTATTAAACTGTCAAAGGAGCACATGGCACACAGACCAAAAATGGTCAAGAATTTCTCATCTCAAGGGAAATTCCTATGGACCATAGATATGTTCTCTGATCCCTTTTTTTTCTAGGGAAAGGGATGATAGATAGCTGAATGGAGAAACCAGAAAATAAGGTCTACATCCTTTTTGGAACTGCCATACCTTCTCCTCAGGTCTATTAAAGGAAGTTGTGAGTGGTTCAAGAAACTTTTTATCTATTGCTTTCTCTCCCTCCCTCTTCTTGCTTGAAATATAGAATGGAGAGGAGAAGATTCCTTTGCCACATCTTTCCCTACTGATCACTTCTCAGAAGTAAAATTAAAAAAAAAACCAACTGGGGGGGGGAAGGGGGGACATGGAGAGTCTAAAACTCTCAGTAGAAGTCAAAGGAAGGTTTCTGAAAATGATTTTTCCCATGCTTCTGAACTTTATCCTAAATAATTTTAATTTTCAGGGTTCATAAATAAAAGCATTCAGAAATGAGATCACTTTTTGACCTTTTATTCCTCTCTGACAATCTCATGAAACCTTTCTACTCCTTCCCAGAATAATATTTTTAAATCCATAAGAAAATACACAGAATAACCAAGGAAAAAAATGTGCTGAAATTTAGTTAATGAAATATTTATTAACTTTTTTTCATGGACTTCTTGAAGACTGTGGATGCTGTTGGTTAAGAACTTCAGTAATAAGATTTCTTTTAACAGGATGATCTTTGAGAATGAAGATAATCACCACAGAAACATCCATAAAAGGTAGAATTAGCCATAACAAAGGGTCCAACTAATCTTAACCTTGTTATCTGTCAGTAATTCTCAGTACACTCCTTCCCCCTAAAGTTTTTTTAACCATCTGTGAAAAGCTAAATGGTGTTTTATTTCTCTGTATTTATTCATAGGCTATCTCAGATTTGTTACTCATCTTGCACATTGAGTGCTTCTGTGACATATGGGGACCTTATTAACCTGTGTGAAGAAACCTTGGTAGAAAAATATTGAAGTCAGAGGATTTTTTTTTTAATTTTTTTTTCAAAAATTGTATTTAATTATTTAATTTAGAATATTTTTCCATGGTTACAAGAATCATGTTATTTCCCTGCCTTCACCCAAATCTTCTCCTGTAGCTGATGAGTAATTCCTCTGGGTTTTACATGTATCATTGATCAAGACCCATTTCCATACCATTGATATTTGAACTAGGGTGATCCTTTAGAGTCTACATCCCCATTCATGTCCCCTAGACCCATGTAATTGAGCAATTGGTTTTCTTCTGTGTTTCTCCTCCCATTGTTTTTCCTCTGAATGTGGATGGTGTTCTTTCTCATAGATCCCTCCAGGTTGTTCAAGAACACTGTATTGCCACTAATGGAGGAGTTCATTACATTTGATTGTGCCACAGTGTATCCATCTCTGTGTACAATGTCCTCCTGGTTCTACTCCCCTCACCTGGCATCACTTCCTGGAGGTTGTTCCAGTTCCTATGGAATTCCTCCACTTTATTATTCCTTTGAGCACAATAGTATTCCATCACCAACACATACCACAATTTGTTCAGTCATTCCCCAATCAAAGGGCATCCCCTCATTTTTCAGTTTTTTGCCACCACAAAGAATGAAAGAATATGAATATTCTTATACAAGTCTTTTTCCTTATTATCTCTTTGGTGTACAAACCCAACAGGGCTATGGCTGGATCAAGCCAGAGAATTTTAAACTGTAGCTCATGAACAGTTAAAAAAATTTTTTTTTGTTAACTGTAAATTTCATTAAACGTAAATTTCAGTAAATTTCATTAAATGTAAATTTCAGTAAATTTTTTTTCCTTTGTATCCATATGCATTTTGTCAGATGAATATTAAAACATTATTCTGAGAATAAATCAAAAATATTTTCTTTTTTAGGGATGAGCAAAGGCCAAAGAGAGAGAATGACCCATGTAGGCAAGTTTTTCAGAATGAAACCAAGTTCATGAGAGTCCTCATTCCTTGGAGGGGGCATTGATTCCTTAATAAAAAATAGAAAATCATAAAATATTTACTAAGTGCCTTCTTGTGCCTAGCATTATGTTAGGTACTTAGAAGTTAAACAATTAGATAAGACCCACTATCTGCTCCCAAGGAATTTACAATTGAATGGGGTTGGGGGGAGGGAAAACAGGAATCATAACACAAATAATTATAATATAAAACTATACATAAGCATAATATAAAACAAAGTGCTATGAGGGATTTGAGGCACAGATTCATTTCTTCAAGTTAAAGGTGATTTTAAAAGGACAGTTAGGAATTCAACATTCAAAGAAGAAAAAGAAGAGCATGCTAGGAATGAAAAACAGAGAAAAAGAAAGTGAAGGAAGTATATCTAGTTATATTCAGTTAAAGATTCATCAATTTAGAGCTAGAAGAAGCCTGAGAGGTTTACAAGTTTAACCTACCCATTTTACAGAGGACTGACCTCAATCTCACCTTCCCTGGTGAGATCTCCAAATGAGCTTTCCTTTTAGGATTTCTGAACCAATGCTTTGCCTGGAAGGCATATAAGGATATTTCTTGATGACATTCCCAGGAAGAGTCAAAGGGATCAGCAGGGCTTCATCCTTCCAGACAAAGCCTAGAAGAGAATTAGCTCATGCCATTCAATGAGATTATCTCCTGAGTATTAAGCTCAGGGGATGCAGAGAAATGCATAAATTGTAGCTGCCCTCAAAAAACTTACATTAAAATGAGGGAGATGGCATGAAAATAATTAAGTACATACATGATGTAAGCATAGTAGATAAAAGATTACCTGAGAGGAAGCACTAGCAGCTGTGGAGATGCTTTTCTGGGAAAGATCCGCAGCAGAAGGTGAGATTTAAATAGAATCTTGAAGAAAGTCAGGGAACCTAGCATTTTAGTCTTTGGGGGGGGGGAGCCAATCAAAAATAAAAGATGTTAGAGGTGCTAGAGAATTAGTTGTGGAGAAAAGCTACTAGGATAGTGACCTTGAATCTTATTTATGAGGCATGCTTAGGAGGAAAAGAAAAGTAGAAGACTAATAAGGTAGACTAGTAAGTATAGATTCCAAGATGGAAGGTAAGGGTTAAAAAAATAATAAGAGACAGATTCAAGGGAATAGCAAAGAAAATGAATGAATAAAAATAAGGAAATTAAATAAATTATCATTATCAAGTCAGAAATTGTGTAGGAGATGGCAATCAAGATGATGAAAGGCCTTGGGTCCATATCATATGACAATCATTTAAAGAACTGAGACTCCAGAGGGGTATGACAGATATATAAAAATATTTGAAGGTTTCTTATAGGGAAATAGGGATTAGACTTTGGGTATGTTGTAGTGGATAGTCTTCACATGTTTCGGTAAGAATATATGATTTCTGAATTCCCTTCCTGTTTTCACATTTTATGATTCTGAGAATAGAAAGAAAAGGACTGAAAATACTGGAGTTAGAGAATCCTTAAGAGAATTTTCACCATGGTGTGTCTGAAATAAGCCTATCAGATGATCTTATCAGAAGAGCTTATACTGAGAAAGATAAAGGACTGAATATTTCACCTCTAGTATATGTGGAGAAAAGGGATAATTATTTTGAAGTAAGCTGTTGTAAATGTGTGATATTAGTCCATCTGCTGGAACTAAATACTTATGATTTACATATAATTTGTAGGCTGATCATCTTCTTGGCAGAGGAGATAAAAAACCTGAAAGAATCAATCTCCATCCTCTAGGTTTTGAAGTATGGAAGAGTATTCTTTTTTAAAATGAAAGGATTCCAACCAAAAAATAAAATAAAATAAAAGACATCATCTGAAGGGACAGAGAGAATTCTGATGTGTATCAGGAATTTGGTAGGTGGAAGAATGTGACACTAAGAGAGAAAAAAGGACATCAAACATTTGGTGATTTGAGACTATTCCAGAAGTGAGGGGGATAACTTTGCTTCTGAGAATTATGAGGTAGATATAAACAATCTGTTAGATGACATGTCACTGAGTAATGGTGAGAGGAAGAAGATGTGGGTTGAGGTCAATAGTTACTCACTGCAAAGGGATATGAAGACAGCTCTCTGTGGAACTAGTGAAAACAACAGAAAATTCCGCTCTTTTCCTTGGGCATGTATATAGCACTTGACAAAGAATCACCCAAGACTTATTGAAACAAATGACCATTAACAACTTAAAATAAATTACAGATACAGGTGATATGACTAAAATAAATTTGCAATAGAAAAAAAAATGTCATGTATCATGAAGTCCTGAGTGAGTTACTGAAGACTTTGGGAATACAGGAGTTATCCTCATCACTTCTTTGAATCAGAAACAAAGATTTTGGAAGAAAAAACAGAGACTTGGAGAATGAACTGCTGGTTTAAAAAAGATCCTCTGTAAGAATAGAATTTTGATTTCTGATATATAAACTAAAACGTAAGAATAATGGGCTCTTGGCCAGGAATTGAATATATGGAATCAGACTAAAAGAGTATTAGAATCTTTAAAAAGTCACTTAGTATAAATCTCTTATTTTACAGATGAAGAACTGAGGCTTAGAGTATTATGCAAGTAGTAATTGGCAGAAATAGAATTTTAACTCAAATCAAGTAACTATAAACCCAACATTCTTTTTTTGTTTTGTTTTTCTTTCCATTTTAAAATATGTTTTTCCAATTATATGTAAACATATTTTAACATTTATTTGTTTATTTTTATAATCTTTATCTTCCATATAATAATCATTACTATATTTTGGATCCAAAGCAGAAGAGTGGTCAGGGCTAGGCAATGGGATTTAAGTGACTTGGTCTGGGTTACACAGTTAGGAAATGTCTGAGGCCAGATATGAAAACAGGACCTCTCATCTTTGGGCCTGGCTCTCAATCCACTGTGAATTATCTAGCTGCTAATTTTTTAACATTAAAAACAAACAAAAAACTTTAAGTTCCAATCCTCTACTTATCTCCCTCTCTTTCCCCTTCTTTGATAAAATAAGCAATTTACTATATGTCTATAGTCAGGCAAAACAAATTTCTACATTTGTCATATTGTAAAAGAAAATACAATCTCTCAAAAAAATCAAGAAAAATAAAGTAAAAAGAAATATGCTTTGGTCTGGATCCAGACTCCATTATTCCCTTCTCTAGAGGTGGATAGTATTTTCTCCACCATAAGTCCTTTGGAATTGTATTGGTTTATTGCAATGCAGAGAATAGCTAAATTATTCACAGTCAGTTGATCATTGTTCAATATTGCTTTTACTTCCCACAAAGTTCTCCAGATTCTGCTCACTTTATTCACATTAATTCATATCTGTCTTTCCAGGTTTTTCTTAAAACATTCAACTCATCATTTCTAATAGCACAATAATATTCCATCACAGTCTTATACCACATCTTGTTCACCCATTACCGAGTTGATAGGCATCCCCTCAATTTCAAATTTTTTGCCATCAGAAAAAGAGTTGCTATAAATATTTTTGTTCAAATAAGTACTTTTCAGATAATGATAAATATTGGAGGGGACTAATGCATTTTTGGTTATGTTGTAATACTACCAAATCATTCTGGAATTATGCACAATTATAAAATTCTGCATACTTTTTTACTCAGCAATATCACCACTATGGTATTCTGTCTATATTACAAAGAGATAAAAAATGCTAAAGGACCTATTTATACAAATATATTTATGGCAGTTTTTGTGGAAAAAAAACTGGAAATCGAAAGTACGATCATTAATTGAGGATTGGCTGAACTGAATTTAGAATGTAAACAATTTGTGGTATGTATTTGTAAATCAATATGATTGTGCTATAAGGAATAATGAGCAAGCTGATTTTAGAAAAAATAAACAAACAAACAACCTGTAAAGAATTACATTAATTGATACAGAGTGAAGTAAGCAGAACTAAGAGACCATTGTACACAGTAACAGCAATACCATATGATGGACAACTATGTATTTAGCTATTCTTAGGAATACAATTGTCCAAGATAATCCCAAAGGATTCATGATGAAAAATGTATCCATCTCTAGAGGAAAACTGATAAATTATGGAATGTAGATCAAAAGATACCATTTTCATTTTATCTTCTTCAAGAGTTTTTTTTTAATATATCTTCTTCTACAATCTGATAGATATCCAAATATGGCTTATATATCAGTATATGTATAATCAAAATCAAAATGCTTACCATGTTGGAGAGGGTAGAGAGGAAGGAGGGAGAGAGAGAATTTGGAACTCAATATTTTGGATAAAATATGCCAAAATTGTTTTTATAAGTAATTGGTAAACAAATAAAGCATTACTAAAGATTATGTATATGCACATGTATGTATATACTATTTGAGACAAAAACCTTGTACTGATATTTTTGGGTCAAAGCATTTTATAGTTCCAAGTAGCTCTCAAGAATTATTGCATCAGTTCACATCTCTAACAAAAGTGCTTTAGTGTCCAAATTTTCCCATATACCCTCCAATATTTGTTATTTTCCTTTTCTGTCATATTAACCAGTCTGATAGGTGTGAAGTATTACATTACAGTTTTTTATTTTGAATTTCTTTAATTGATTGTTATTTAAAGCATTTTTATATGACTATACATAGCTTTGATTTCTTCGTCAACCATTTTTCTGTTATTCCAGAATTTATTTTGGGTTATTATTTTAAAATAGTTTGTAGAGGAGTTTGGGAGAGCTCAGGTGGGTCCTCTGCCTTTTCTCAAGACCTTGGACCAACATTCTTTCTGCTGTACCTTTTGCCCATTTGAATAGTTCTAAAATGTTTTGACCTCTGCACGTTTTGTATTTTTAAAAAATTATCAAGGTACTTCCCAAAGAGCTTTTGTTTCTGTGGTTATATCTTTTGACATTTATTGCATTAGAAGTTAAAACATTTTAATATTATTATGAAAATGATTCTGACATTCCCTTTTCATGTCAAGAAAGGTCTCCTATATCTTCAGAGATTGTGATACTATACTTTAAGAATTACTTATGCAGAGGTGCTGACAAACTTAAAAAGAAGTCAGGGAATAAACAAAATGACTCCATTTATCCAGTGAGGTAAATAACATAGAAAATAGTTGCAACGAAAGAATAGCCATAGGTTGTCTAGAAATTCATAGATGGGGGGAAAAAAAAGGAAGGGGACTGAAATGAACATCATTGCCTCAAAACTCATACATAGAAGCATGAGGTTTGGGTAACAAGTTGGATTAGAGACTCCAATGAAAGGAGACAAATCAGACTTCATAGATATCATTGGGATTTCAGGGCATGGACCTGTGATTAGAATGTGACCCAGAAAGTTTTTACCTTATTTAAAAGGAAGAAGTCATGTAAAACAGGATGGCATGTGGGGAAGAGAAATATTAGAGATCAATATGAGCTCTACCCATGGGAGGATATTCAAGAGCAGGGTAAATCAGGCATGAGGACAGAAAGAGAAAATAGATCAGGAGATCATAAGACACACAGACCCAGAGAAAAAAGAAACTTCAATTATGCAGACATCTGCTAGATGACTCCCTGCCAAAAGAAGAAGAGGTAACAACTTCCTAGCACTTCTTAATGATCATTTCATCCTTTAAAAGATAGAGGAACTTCTGAGAGAAAATGTGAATCTGACTTTCACCTCCAAGGAGAATTGGTTGCTAAAGTTGATTGGATAGGGATGATTTTGAATATGTGTGTATATATGTGTGTGTGTGTGTGTGTGTGTGAAAAGTGTGAAAGTGAGAGAAAATATTAAATATGTTATTTGTTATATAATTATATTTTATAATTGGTTATTGGGAGAGAAGTTGAATATAGACTTGTATGCATTGGTTGAATAGTTAGACCCAAAGAGTAATATTAAATAATTTAATTTTTTTATTTTCAAAGTTAAGTTTCCAAATGGTCTGTGCTTGGTCCTTTGTTGTCCAACTTTTTGATTAACATGTAATAAATTGTCAGCTTATTAAATTCATAGATGACAGAAACCTGGGAAAGTATAATATTAAAAATCATCCTACTAACATGATTTTCAGTCATGAAAAAAGCCTGGTCAAATGGCTCAGGAACTAGAAAAAAATGGAACAGATGTAGTAGAGACTGGGAATAGAGAGCTTGTAAATGAAGATGCAAGGCTGGAGACCCAGCTGTCAATCAAGAGAAGGTTCCAATGGAATATTCCCATGAGTGGCAGTTTGGGGTTTCTGGCCACACTGGGGGGAAGAAGCAGTATCAAAAAGGCTTTGGACTTTGTCTGTGGCTCTGAGCAGTTGAAGCTGACCAGAGGGAGGGGTCTGGACCTGGGAGTCACTTTCTCTCTCTCTGGAGGTTGAAACCTGGCTGAAAGACCCTTGTGGGGCTGACTTGGTTTTTTGAGGTTCTCTGACTTTGGACAGTTGAAGTTGACAAGAAAGAGAAACTTGGCTTTTGAGTTGGTGGTCTATTTAAGAGTTGAGCTGGCCAGGAGAAGCTGAGAGACCTTGAACTTTGTTTCTCTCTGGGGTTGAAGCTGAGAAAGGAGACAAGCCAAGCTGATTTTGTGAAGAAGTAGAAAGAAGGGTTTGAACTGCTGTTTTCCTCCATCTCCCTAACCGTCTAAGAGTCACACTTATGACTCTTAGACAATTTTACCTCATTTAGATTAGGGACATCCTTATCCTTCTCACCTCAGTTTCCCATCCTGTTATCCCAATAAACCCTATGACTTGAAAAGGAAAAGAAAACAGTATATTTATAGTTCACTCAGGGGGGAGGGAAGAATTGTGAGGAGAGGGTGGCAGGAAGAAGAGGGTTGGAAAAGGGAGGGAGTGAAAGGGAGGAGGAGATTAGAAAGATAATACTGATCCATCAGCCATCAGTAGGGATCAGCAGGCAAACCCCAGAGTAAACCCCAGAGCAGTGTCCTCTGTGTACCAGTATCTCTGTGTGGCAGTATCCCTGTGTGGCAGCATCCCTCAGCATTTCTCATTCCTACCTCCATTACAAATAAGCAGCCTCAGGTTCCCTTAGCAGCTCTCTCTAGTTACAAGCAAGAGAATAGAGCAGTCATTGAAGAAGAAACAGTTCTCCTCAGTTTACCTTTTTCTATTTCACCAAGTAATAGTTTCTACATCAGTTTATTACTCTATTTCATAGATGAAATGAGAATTGTAGGGTGGTTCTAACAAAGCTAGGCAAAAGATAAAAGAGCACCTAAGGCAGTTTCTTTAAATGTGATAGATACTGTGCTACAACAAAAACATTTGTTCTAGATTCAGAAAGCCTGGATTCTAACCTTAATTTTGCCCTTTATTAGATATCATGATTTGAAATTTAATGGTATCCAGTTTAACAAATGAGAATTAGTATCACAGATATGTTTAAAAAATCCTAAGACATTATTCAGTCCAATTCTGAATCTCAGAGTCATAAAGTTTTGTTGTTGTTCTTTGCTTCAAATCATATTATCTAATAAAGGGCAAAATTAAGGTTAGAATCCAGGCCTTCTGAATCTAGAACAAATGTTTTTGTTGTAGCACATTATCTATCACATATAAAGAAACTGCCTTAGGTGCTCTTTTATCTTTTGCCTAGCTTTGTTGGACCTGCCCTACAATTCTCATTTCATCTGTTCCATTTTTTCTAGTTGTTGAGCCATTTGACCAGGCTTTTTTCGTGACTGAATTAAGTGAATGCCTTAATTCATGATACTTTGCTCCCAGTCAAAATAAGTTAAACAGACATTGTCTTTGGCTTCTAGTAGTATACTGGATAATCTGTATAATGTCAAGATGCAGAGACATGTTCAGGATTCTGTAAGAAAAGAGGCAGCAAGCAAACATGGACAGATATGTATTTAATGGGAAAAAATGACATTTTCATTACACATACCTTTTATGTATGACTTCAGATTTATTTCCAGCTCAAGTTTTTGACTAGTTTTTATAATTTTGGTTTCCATCTATATGCAAAAGCAGCTAACCCTATTTGCAAATCCAATGTGCACTTTCACACTAGAACAGAGGAGGCAAAATCTCTTTTTGCTTTATTAAAACAGAAATAAAATAGCTATATTTCTTTCTACTGGGATTTATGTTGACATTTTCACAATTTTCCATTTAAAGCCATGTATTTGGGGGAGGATATTGCAAGATGCCCTTAGGGTTACAAAATACATAAAAATCCTTATTAGCCATCCATCCCTTCCATCCTTCCCTCCATCCCTCCATCCATCCATCTATCTATCTATCCATCCATCCATCCATCCATCCATCTATCCATCTATCTATCTATCTATCTATCTATCTATCTATCTATCTATCTATCTATCTATCTATCTATCTATCTATCTATCCTTTCTCTCTCCTTACTCTGAACATGCACGCGTGTGAAAAACTTTATCTTTAATATCCCTTTCCTCAGAAACCATGTATATTAAGGGAAGAGAATAATCTCAGGGACCTGGAAGTGTTATATAATTGAAGAAGGAATTTATGGAGTTACTACGAAAGAATTAAGCTAATTTGCTATTTCCTGTGAGATCTGTCCCCTGTAAAAAAGTCTTAAATGACAAGAGAGTTAGCTGTCTTGCTGAATATTTAACTGTTATTTTATGATAGATTGGAACTGAAGGAGTTAACCAGCATCTGTATGGAAGCTGCAAAAAGACTAGGAGATTTAGGTATTATTGAACAAGAGATAGTGTGAGTAACTGCATTTAGGTCTTATTTTGTGAAGAGAAATGAAGAGAACTCTTGAGAGCCTTGAATTATAGTCTTTCCAGAGGTAAGCAGCCGTGCTCTGGGGAATATTTCATCTCACATCTTTGCTGCTTTTGAAATGCACAGAAATAGTGGTCTGTGCTGTTTACTGCAGACACATTGTAAATACCTGTTTAATTGTCATCTCCCTCCCAGCCTGCCCCCACCCATGTCCCCTAACTTAAACTCCTCAAGGGCAAATATTGGTTTACTTTTGTATGTGTATGCCTAATGCCTAGTACAATTCTTGACATACAGGAGAAGCTTTATAAATACTTACTAATAGAGTCAACCAATATTAATGTGAGAGCATTATTTCACTTGAGACTCACAACTGTGGTAAGTTTATCTGTGGCTACTATTACCTGTAGTAACCACAAGTATTATTATCATAAAGATTTCAAGGAACAGAAAATAACATTAATCAATTAATAGCCATTTATTAAGCACCTGTGTACTGTGCTAGAAATAGAAAAAGAGGCACGAGATACTATTTGCCTTCAAGGAGTTTAACAATGTAATGGGGAGGCAATATACAACCAAATATATAAAAAAACAAGCTAAGGAGAGGGGGAATAGAATCATAAGGGACTTATCTATGCTCACACATTCAGTAAGTACGGAAGACAGGATTTTAACCCTTGTCTAACTGAATTCAAGCCCATTCCCCTTTCTAATTATACCATACATTAAATATATATAAAATCTTTTTGTTTTAATTTTCTTTCTAGATTATATCAGCACAATTTTCAATAATCATTTTCAGACATTTTGTAATCCATGTTCACTTACTCTATCCAACTTCTCTTCCTTCCTCAAGTGGGCAGGTAATTTTACATAGATTATACATGTGTTATTATACAATCCATATTTTCATGTTTATCATGTTCTGAAAAAAGACACATGTTTACACTAGAGAAAACTTCATGCAGGAAGTTAAAGGAAGAAATGGCATGGCATCTATATTCGGATCTCATCAGTTCTTTTTATAGGAATAGACAGCCTTTTTCATCATGAATTCCTTGGAATTGTACTGGATCCTTGCAACACTGATGATAGCAAAGCCATTCACAGTTGTACTTTATTGCTGTTACTGTGCACAGAGTTCCTTGGTTCTACTTACTTCACTTTGTGTGACTTCATCTAAGTCTTTTCCAGGTTTTTTTTATGATTATCTTGTTCGTCATTTTTTATGGCACAATAGTATTCCATTACACTCATATACCATAATTTGTTCAACCTTTCCCCAATTGATGAATATCCCTTGAGTTTCCAGTTCTTTGCTACCATAAAAGAGAACTATAAGTATTTTTGTACAAGAAGGTCCTTTCCCACTATCTTTAATCACTTTGGGATACAGACTAGTAGTGCTATTGCTGGGTCAAAAGATATGCAGAGTTTGATAGTTCTTTGGACATGGATCTAAATTGCTCTCCAGAATGATTATATCAGTTCAAAGTTCCACCAACAGTATATTAGTGTCTCAATTTTTCCACAACACCACCAACATTTATAATTTTACTTTTTTGTTATATTAGCCAGTCTGATAGGTATGAAGTGGTACCTCAGATTAAAAAAAATATTTCTGTAATTATTAGTGATTGGGTGCATTTTAATATAACTAAAGATAGTTTTCATTTCTTCATCTGAGAATTACCTATTCATATTCTTTGACCATTTTTCAGTTGAATAATGTTTTATATTCTTATAAATTTGACTCAGTTCTCTATATATTTGACAAATGAGATCCTAGTCAGAGACACTTAATATGAATTTTTCCTATTTGTTTTTTCCCTTCAAATCTTGATTTCATTGGTTTTATTTGTGTAAAAACATTTAAAATGTAGCTAAAGTTATCTATTTTACATCTCATAATGGTCTCTATGCCTTCTTCATTTGTTCATAAATCTGACAGGTAAACTATTCTATGGTCTCTTAATATAATTTACAGTATCACCCTTTATTTATAAATCATGTATCCATTTTGACTTTACCTTGGTATATGGAATGAGGTGGTGGTTTTGTCTACTTTATATGATAGTTGCTTTCCAGCTTTCCCAGCACTTTTTTTTTTAAATAATGAGTTTTTTTCCAAAGCTTGGGTGTTTGGGTTTATCAGATACTAGATTACTATGGTCATTTACTACCGCATAATGAGTACCTAATCTCTTCCATTGATCCATTAACTCTATTTCTTAGCTAGTACCAGATTGTTTTGATGGTTGCCACTTTATAATACAGTTTGAAGTATAGTATAGCTAAGCTACCTTTCTGTATATTTTTTTTCATTAATTCCCTTAAAATTCTTGGTCTTTTGTTTATCCAGATATTATTATTTTTTCTAACTATGAAATAATTTTTGGGGATTTTTACTGGTATGGCATTGAATAAGGCAAACTAATTTTGTTAGATTTGTCATTTTTATTGCATTGTCCTAGCCTATCCATGGGCAATTTATATTTTTCCAATTGTTTAGTTCTGACTTAATTTGTTTAGAAAAGTCTTGTGTGGTTGTGATAAAAAAGTCCTTTGGTTTGTCTTAGCAGATGAACTCCCAAGTTTTTATATGATCCACAATTATTTTAAATGGGATTTCTCTTTTAAATTTCTTGCCATTGGACTTTATTAACAATATAGAAAAATGTTGATTTATGTGAGTTAATTTTATATCCTACAACTTTGCTAAAGTATTCATTGTTTTGATGAGTTTTCTAGTTGATTTCTATGAATCTCTAATTATACAATCACATTTTGGGCAAAGAATGAAAACTTTTTTTCTTCATTGCCAATGTAAAAATGGAGACTTGAATCCTTCCTTGCTCCACTTCCCCAGAATGCTTTGTAATCTCACTGAATTCTCACCTGGGCCAAGAGCAAATTATTATTTAAAGGGTCTCTGCCTATGGAGGGGTCTCTCTTGGCTTTCCTGTTTCCCCTTGCAAGAGACTGGTCTTTTCATGATGTAGGTGAGGTTGTCTAGGCCTCTCTCTGACCTAGACAAGTGCTTTTCTTACTTGTATATTCTTAAGTTTTTAATCTTAAATAAACCTCTAAAAATATAATACTCCTTGCACAGAGAAACTAATTTCTACCTGCCTCAGTTTCCCCAATTTTAACTCTTTACATCTTTTCTGATTACTTCAATTTCTTCTCATTTTTGAATAGTCACAGTGATAATGGAGTGATTGCTTTACTCCTAATTTTATTGGGAGGGCTTCTAAGTTTATCCCCATTGCAGATAATGTTTGCTTATATTTTTAGATAGGTGGTATTTATCATTCTGAGTAGTGTTCCATTTATTCCATTGTTCTCCAGTATTTTTAATAGGAATGGACTTTGAATTTTATTGAGAGCTTTTTCAGGATCTATTGAGATAATTACATGATTTCTTTTGGTTTTGCTATTGATATGGTTGATTATGCTGATGGTTTTCCTAATGTTGAACTATCTCTTCAATCCTGGCATAAAGCCCAACTGGTCATAGTGTATGATCCTTGTGATAAATTGACATAATCAACTTTGCTAATATTTAAAAAAATTGCATTAATATTCACTAACAAGAAAGAATTTCTTTTCCCTGTTTTTCCCCCATTAGTTTAGTTATTAGCACCATATTTGCAACATAAAAGGAATTTGGTAGAGTTCCTTCCTCAGCTATTTTTTTCCAAATAGTTTCTATAGTATTAGATTAAGCTTTCTTAAATGTTTCATAAAATTCACTTCTGAATCCATCTGACCCTGGGACTTTTTTCTTAGGGAATTCAGTGATGGCTTCTTCAATTTACTTTTCTGAATTCATAAGTCAAATTTACATATACATATCTCTTTGAATGTATGCATATTTACACAGAGCAGTGCAAAAATATTTTGATTTATCTTGCCTTTATATTTTGGGGTATATTGTAGGCTCCTCAACTCATGGCTTAGCAAATAGTTTATTGTTTGAAAACACACATATACACATATACACCCACATATTTTATCTATTGGGAACACAGTAATCGTTATTTAGGAGAACAGTTTTTATCTGGTGATGGGTCCATACATTTCTACTTTCTTTACTGTATCTTCTTAAGAAGAGCTCAAATTTTCATTTTTTTTTAAATGGCCACATTAATCTCAAAGATCTGTTGGTATGGTAGGTGACCATAATGAGTTCTCTTGCTTAGTGGAGAAATCAAAGCTAAAAAAAATTTCCAAACAACAAAAGAAATTAAACAAAATTTTAAAAAAAGAAAGAAAAAACCCCAAACTAAACTTAGTCTTTCGTGATCACTCAGTACACAGTATAATTACAATCTATCATTTTATCCTTAATTTATTAATCCAGCATTATCTTAGACATTGGCAGAGTGGGAAACTGCCAATGCAGTCTGATTTTGGGGGCTCTAGAATTCCCAGTGCTCAAAAATAATCTTTACACACTTCTGATGCCTGAAATCCTTTTATTTTTTTTCCCTTGCAAAATAGAGGCAAAATGATTACATATCAAATATTTCCCAGATTTGAGGTAGATACAAGAGGATGTGTGATAGTATAAGGGTGGGAATTCTTCCACTTTTGTCAGTCACAATGCATAGAATATTTAGTAAAGTTTAGAGAATTTCCAAATGCCCAAAGAAATTAATTGACAAGGGTTATACAGCTCGCATTTCTTTAAGAGACAAGATTTGAATCCAGAGCTTTCAAACTTCCCTTATGCTGGGTATGCCATATTGATTTAAATTCACTCTGATGTTAAAGAAAAATCACTGATAGCACATCCTTTCCTGAGAGAATATAGTGGCTAAAGAAGAAAAAGGAGCCCAGTTGTAATAGAGAGAAGAACCCAAAAATAAAGGCAGGGGAAACAAAAGTTTGCTGACTGAAGACTTTTGCTGAGTGCTTCTCTTACTACTCTCTCTGTAGCTCTCATTAGTAGCTTCCTACATGTTAACTTCCAATTTTTTCCCCTCTATTTCCTGTAGGCATAGGGTTTATTAAGCAGAATCACTTATTCTATAAAGAGTTTAATTAAGCAATTCTTTCAGGAAATCTATCAAGTCTAGGTTGATTAAGATTGCTTCAGAAGGATATTTAATTGGTATAATGGTTTAAATTGGTTATTGATGGTAGAAAATGTGATTGTGATGAGCTCAATTCCCTCTGGATTTTGGCCAAAAGCTTTTCAGCTCCAGTGCATTGTTACTTGGATAATTTTAAAAATTTTAGGCGTGAAATTTAAAAGATTGGAACAATGCCTGGCTGGAGGCAGTCAAAGGAATTAAGAAAACTTTTAAATGTGCAAATTTGGGATTATAGATACAGATTAAATCAAAATGCATCTGTACTTGACTTGGAAGTCATTGTTATTGCTTGTTCACAACATTTAAAGAACCTTTTTTCATATTTTTGTGCTTGGTTTTTTCCAATAAAAGGTGCTATTCTGATGCTTTATTTTGGTATGTAAGAGGACAACCCCAGGTCATCAAGGCAATGACAGAATCACAAGCTCCAGTAGATTCTACCAAGCCAGAAAGGGTTTGGATATAAGCTGATGATGGACAAAACGCTGATCAGCAAAGGGAGAAAAGGAGTGAAAGTTATTTGTGAAAATACTTTTTTTTTTAATCCTTACTTTCTGTCCTGGTAATAATTCTACAACAGAAAGGCAAGGGCTAGGCAAAAGGACTAAGTGATTTTGACTAGGATAACAAAGCTAGGAAGAGCCTGAGGACAGGTCGAAAACATGTGAAATATTCTTTAAAACCCAAAATTGTTAGCTTCACTGACCAAGAAAGGACCCACTGTGATACTGATGAGGAAAGCAGATACCTAAAAGCCATTCTCTTTCCCTTCTCCTCTGGTATTTTAAAAGCTTATCTCTGTTGCAGTCCAAGAAAACCAAAGTTAGAGAATTTTCAGTAGTCTAATGAAATAGTCTGCCTATGTGGCTATGAACATTTCAATATTTAGCAGCACCTCTCCTTGATTTCTTGGCAATGGTATTATTTTCTATTCAATCAAGAAGCAGTTGGTATGTGAAGAAAGGCTGAATGTTAAGGTAGATTTTATAATTCTTGAGATTCCAGTACATATAGGTAAGCATATAATATATATAGAAAAAATGTCTATTTTGCCAACTTAGCTAAATCTCTGATTTGGTTTTGGGTGCTAGATATTAATAATTATACTAAACTGCAGCTCAACAACACAACATGTAAGACCTGACAAGGATGATCTTTTAAAGGGATGACACAAAGGCATTCTCTGAGGAAAATTTCAAAATGGGCCCACTAGTGATATGTAATAATCCCAATCTTATTTTACAGTTTTAAGATGTTTTGGCTTCTAATGTTTAGGAGGCAGACAGATGGAGCAGTAGACTTGGAGTCAGGAAGTTTGAATCCTACTTCAAGCAATTACATAACTTTGTGACCATGGACAAGCCATTTAGCCTCCAGGCTTCAGTTTCCTCAGCTGCAAAAAACAAACAAACAAAAAAAAAAACAAAATTAAAAAAAAACAACAACAACAGGATAATAATAGCATATATTTCACAGAATTTTTTTTCATTTTTTTTATTTTCATTTATTTTCATTTTTCCATGGTTACATGATTCTTGTTGTCTTCCTCCCCTCTTCTCTCCCCCTTTCTAGAGCTGACAAGCAATTCCACTAGCTTATACATGTATTATCATTCAAAACTTATTTCCATATTATTCAGTTTTATAAAACCAAGACCCCAAATCATATAATCACATAAACAGGTGATAAATCAATTTTTTTCTTCTGTATTTCTACTCCCACAGTTCTTTCTTTAGATATGGATAATATTCTTTCTCATAAGTCCCTCAGAATTGTCCTGGATCATTATACTGCATTTAATAGCAAAGTCAATTACATTTGATCATCCCACAATGTTTCAGTTACTTCACAGGGTATCTGTGAGAATTAAGTGAGCTAATATATGGAAAGTGCCTTGCAAACATAAAAAGCACTATGTAAACAGTACTTGTCATTGTTGCTATGATGATGATGTGAATTTAATAGTATTGAGCACATAGTAAATGTTCAATAAATGTTTGTTGACTTGACCCAGGCTGCACATCTAGATTCCTTCTCTACTATCTCCTCTTCTCTGACTTTGTTTCTGTTTTTTTACTTTTGACCCTTAGCTTCATACACTTGTTTTTAAAACTTCATACACACACATACTCTTGTTTTTCTCTCTACTTCTGACTCCTTGGTTCAGGAAATTTTCTTCCAGCCCTCCCATCTGCTTAGGAGTCTTTTCATATAATACAGGGCTATCATCTACCTCTGTCCCAGTCTAGCTTGTAATTTTTGCCTCACTAGTTGCACCTGATTAAATATATGATAAATGGCATTATTTTATAGCTTTTAATTTTCATTTCCCAAAACAATATAAACACAAGGAATTTTAGAGTTTGTTTTTAAGCTTATTAAAAAAATGTCTTTGTGGTTTCCCAAGTTTCAATAACAAAATGAGTATGATCTGTCAGTTAGCAGTATCTTGGTCTTCCTGTGATAAATTATTGAGCAGCTGCCTTTTCATTGTCCTTCACATTTTATAATAAAACTCCTGATCCTCCAGCCGCATTCTGATTAGCAGGTGAACATTCTACATGGACAGATTAATCTGGAAGGGTTATACCTGCACCTGTGTGGGAAGCCTTTTTAACATTCTAAACTCTCTTCTCTATTTCTCCTGAAAGCAGACAATTTCAAATGAGAAGGCAAAAAGTTCCCCTCCAGGGGGTAAGTTTATCTTGAGATTAATAAGGTTATGGGAGGAGAGCAGAGCTGGGTGGTTGTCACTATTCAAAGAGGCAGCTTTATCTTTCCTACCAGAGTATTGCTAATTTTTTAATGATTGTGAGCTTCTTTCTCCTATATTCACCAAGTACAAAGACAGCCCTTTTACTCATTTTATAAAATAATGCTATTCTCCATGTTATTCACTGACAGGGAACAATCATAAGGAGTTGCCATTTGATGACCCATCACAGGAGACTCTCAATTCCTCTGCCCAAGAGGTAACCAAGATATACATCCAAAGGAAAAGAGAAACAGAGTCCACATTTGAATAACAGAAACTGATACATAAGCCTCAACTAAGTAGTGATTTATACAAAACAAAACAAAACACCTTGTTTTAAACTTCCAAGTTGTGTTCATAGTTTACATGCCATTTAAGGAGAGGAAGAAGTTGCCTTTTTCTTTTTCACTGAGAGGCTTCTTGGTGTAGAAAACATGGATTTTTAACTCCCTCAGTTTTTTTTGTTTGTTTGTTTTTGGTCATGGATCTTTTCATAATAATGTTTCTAAAATCAGATTTGAAGGAAATGTTTCATTTCATTAAAGATATGCTTTTCCCCATTCTTGAAATATATCTGAAATCCCCTTGAGGTCCCATGTACCCCTGGTTAAGAATTCCTGATATAGTGGAAAGAGCTGGAAGTCACAAAATTGAGATTCTAGATCTGGTTCAGTCATTTATTAGCCATATGTCTTAAGGCATATCGCTTAATTTTTCTCAGCCCTATTTTTCTAGCATTTATTTAAATAAATAAATAAAATTTGCAAAGCTTTGTACATGTTATCTCTACAATCCTGTGAAGTAGATACTATTATTAACACATTTCGTAGATGACCATACTGAGTGATATACCCAGAGTCACACATCTAAGTTAAATATCTGATGAAGGATTCAAATTCAATTCTTCCTGTTCTAGTAAGATCTCCAAGTCCAGGACTCTCTCTGTCAACAGAACCATCTAGCTGCTGCCATCCTTATTATTGCTCCATACATTTTTGCCATCTGTAAAATGTGGATAACAGCCAGCTGACAGGGTGGTCAGGATGATCAAAAGAGATAATGTTTATAAAGCAATTTGCAAACCTGAAAACCTTAATATAAGTACCAGATATTTTTTATCAGATCTTCAGCTTCCTCATGTTCCACCTAGCTGTCATGATGATCCAGTGAGATCTTGAAAAGAATTTTGTAAACTCTGAAGTGCTTAATCCAATGTCAGCCAGCATTATTAGCTCAATCATTCTGAATGACAATCCCTTTTGACTGTAAAGGGACATGCCTGGATTCAGCATCACACTTCCAAAGCCTTGAGAGTTGCTGGGTGAATATCCCATGAATATAGAACCTTGGGACAGCTCAACTGATGCAGACAGTGATAAGGCTGTCCTTTTTCTCTCCAGCCTGTATAAACAGCTGCTGCTGTTTGCTTTGAAGACTGGAGTTTCATCTGTCTTTCTGAGTAAATAAATTGACATGTTGGTGAATCCCTAAAGGATGATAAGGGTATAAAAGGAAGTTTAACTTTATCTCCTAATTAAATGATCTTCTCCAAGACCTCACAAATGTTAAGATGAACTTTTCTGATTTTTTTATCTTGATTAGCTTTTAGATGTGATTATGTGTGTATGTCTAAGCACTCTCTGTCTTTTTAAAAGAATCTGATAATGACAATGCATGAACCAAACTCAGCACTGAACCAAAAATAAGAACAATTTTATTTACTGAACTAAGTAATTTATCAAAGCAAAATATATTTTTAAATTAAGCTACAAACTAACTAAAATATTTTCTATCCCCAAACAATTAGTAAACAAGTGTGATCTAGAGATAAATGTTTAT
Organism: Monodelphis domestica; assembly: GCF_027887165.1. Classification (NCBI taxonomy): domain Eukaryota; kingdom Metazoa; phylum Chordata; class Mammalia; order Didelphimorphia; family Didelphidae; genus Monodelphis; species Monodelphis domestica. The sequence continues at coordinate 102,520,968 of NC_077232.1, forward strand.
ATTTTAGGAAAGTATAGTTGTGGGGCAGCTAAATTATATATTGGATAGAGGACTGGACTTGGAATGAGGAATATTGACTTTAAATTCAGCCTGATTTTGTGACCTTGGGCAAGTTATTTAACTTCTTTCAAATTGTTTCCATATCTCTAAAATTAGATTAATAGTAACATATGCAGTATTTTGGGAGTATAAAATAGAAATAACTAAGGTAAAGATATTTGCAAACCTTAAATTGCCATAAAAATTCTAGTTATTATTATTTAAATGAAACTCATACATAGCCAGGATAACAAACAACACTAATTCTGCTTATAGAACTAGTGCAACAAAAAGCCTTCTACAAATTTTATGATATATAGATTCCAGATATTACTAGTGTTGTTATTTTCAAATCAAAATTGCCTTGAACTATAATTTCATTTCAAATCCTTGGAGTTTACAATTAGACTTGACTCTCTTGAAAGCAGTTTCTGTCTAATTGATATCAAAAGGCAATTTGATCTGTTTCAATAATTCCTCAAAGGCAGATCAATCAGTTTCTTTTGTGAAAGCTCTTGTGTCAGAAGGAAGAGAGGATAGATTTGAATTCAGGATCCCCTATAGATTATCAATTATTGGTTAATAATATAATTTCATGCAAAGTTGCTCTTGGGAAACATAGATGTACAGATGGGAGGGAGATTCTTTACAGAGGGAAAACAGAGAATATGAATGGGATCAATACATATTTTATTAGTATTGGGAAAATAGCTAATAACTAATATATTTTAAATAGCAGAAGGTTTAAATATTACTAAATGACCTCCTCTACTCATATGGCAAGTAATAAATTACATGTATACCTCAACCTCAGTTTTCTCATCTATAAAATGGGAATCAGATAACAGTATTTTTCTCACTTTTTTGAGAGTATAAAGCAAAATAATATGTGAAGTTCTTAGTCTTAAATTATTATATAAATGTCAGTAGAGTTTTCATTATTGTCTTTGTTGTCATTATAACCATCTTCATCATCACCATTAATTTTATCTTAATGTCAATGAAGTTCCATCCTATTGTAAAATTGTTGTTCCTTCATTTGAGTAATGTCCAAGTCTTTATGGCACCATTTGGCATTTTCTTGGCAAAGACACTGGAGTGGTTTGTCATTTCCTTCTCCAGCTCATTTTACAGATGAAGAAAATCGGGCAAATGGGATTAAGTGACTTGCCCAGGACTGTAGAACTAGGAAGCATCTGAGGGCAGATTTGAATCCCATCTCTAGGCTTGACTTTTTATCCACAGAACAATCTAGCTGCCCCCAAGAATGAACTTTAGATTGTTTTATGTCCTTATGTCATTATCATTATGAACCCTTCTATTTTTGTAATTCAACTCATTGAACTTAACTTAAAAAAAATCCTTTTGGGTCAATATATTGTTGTTGGAGTCATGGAGACTTACTTCTCAAGGGTCTCCATCTCATTCTTCAATTTTAGTTATTATATAGGCTATCACCCATGGCATATCAATATCAGTTGTATCTGAAAGGTCCATTGCCATAAATCACTTATTGATCTTAACTTTTGTTCTGTTAAATAATATGTATGCAGAGAATATTTCTGTAGGGTTAATCTGTTAAACATGCTTTCTGAGAATATCTATTAATCTCCATCTTCCTTTGGGATGAATAAGGGCTAATGTTTTTAGAACTGCCTTAGGGTGGTGGGTCATCTAACTTGGTAATAGTGAACAAGGGTTTGTTTGGATGCTTTCTAAAACAGTTCTCATCCATTTTATTATTACAAACTTTTGCACTAAGACCATTGTTATGTGTGGGTTAATTGCTCTAAAGTATTCTTCCCATCTAGCTTGGACTTCGGGATGCCAGTGGGTCTTGATATCTAAAGTTCTAGCTTTCTCCTTGATAACTTTATGCCAAATATATCTTGCCTGGAGTAGACTGATATATATCACTTTGCTCCTTAGTTTTATTTGACCTTCTGCTTCAAGATGAAAGTCATCCCTCATTTTTCCTTTGGGGCTGATTGAAAGTTTTATACTTATTTAATACAAATGATATTTTGATATCACTAGAAGAGGCTTCCATGAGGAAAACAATAGCTAGATTTATACAGCATGGTAAGGTTTACCAAACATATATGTTATCATAGTGCCTAGCACAGACCACATCCTTAATATTTATTGACTGACTGATCCCCTAAAATCCTCTAATGACTCTAAAATTAGGTACAATTATCCCCATTTTACAAAAAGGAATCTGTAGCACAGAGAAGTTAAGCAACATGATCAGTCACACAGTAAGTGTCTATGGCAGGAAGGTGGGTTTTCCTGACTCTAGGCACAGATCTCTATCTACCATGCCACTTAGCTTCCTCAAATAAAGTTGCTACTTACTTTTTTCTTTTTTTTTAAACCCTTACCTTTCATCTTAGAATTAATACTATGTATTGGTTCCAAGGCAGAAGAGTGGTGAGTTTTAGGTAAGTAGGGTAAAGTGACTTGCCCAGGATAACACAGCTAGAAACTAAGTCCAGATTTGATCCCAGGACCTCTCATCTCTAGGCCTGGCTCTCAATTCATTGAACCACAGAGCTGCCCCTTTAATTTTTTCAATGGAATCATACAATTTGTCACATCAAGTATTCAATCCAGTGTTTCAGGGCTACAGACTCCTTAAGTCTTACTACATAAGGATTCCTTTGGAGAGGGTATTGATTGAGTTTTAAAATATAAGGTTATTTAGGTTTTATTTTTATATATTTATTTCATTAAATCTTTTCTAATTATATTTGATTCTGGTTTGAATTATACTTGGTAGTGTTATGGACCACATCTGATACAGAAACACCTCTAGTATAGGAAACATGATTTTATTTTAAACTTGAATGAAAAAAAAATATTAGTCTGAATCCTCTAAATAATAATAAAAAAAAGGCAGACAAGGTATCAGGGCAAATATTTCAGTCCAAGGATGCTTGGAATTCAATTGGTACTGTGGAGCTCCAGGTGGGAGATTAGTCCACAAAGCAAAATAAGAACTCCTCCCCTTAGCCTTCCCCCTCCCCCCAAAAAATAGTTGAACAGCTACACATTCCTTTTCAAAGACATTCCTCTGCCTAGGCAAAAGAACTACTTCAGTTGTACATGGAGGAGTACTAACAGGCCAGCCTCACTCTTAGTCAAGAGAAATAGGGGGAGGAGAACCCTTCTTAAACAAACATTTCATTTGCTTTACTTCAGAGCTTCATGCTTGAAAACTGACTGAAAACTGGAAGAATCAGCAAGCTGAGGAAAATGGCAATTCTTAACAGAATTTCCAGTTGCATCTTGCAGTTTCAAGTGCCTCAGGGCATTCTACCTAATGTGGATTCTACTGTTTGAATTATGGAATTCCAATCAAAGGAATGGAATGTGACTAGTACACTGGAGGCCCCCAGAAAGAAGGACTTTTGGTCCAGGAAGAGTGAAACTATAGTCCATCAAAGCTCATTCTCTCTCTCTCTCTCTCTCTCTCTCTCTCTCTCTCTCTCTCTCTCTCTCTCTCTCTCTCTCTCTCTCCCTCTCTCTCTCTCTCTCTCTCTCTCTCTCTCTCTCTCTCTCTCTCTCTCTCTCTCTCTCTCACTCTCTCTCTCTCTCTCTCTCTCTCTATATATATATATATCTCCCTCTCTCCTTCTCTCTCCTTCATTCTTCTTTCCTTTTCTCTCTCTTCCCCTGTTGTCTCCCTCCACCTCTCTCTCTATTTTCCCCCATTCCCTAACTCTCAACCTTTTTTCCTCCCCCATCTCTTACAAGAGCTAAAAGAAATCCAACTATAAAACAATATGTAGGGACTCCTCCTCTTGGGAGCAGTAAAAGCATGTATAATCTCATTATCTTGTTGTTAGCAGCTCAACAGATTTTTACATGGCTGGAAAAGTTTAAAAATAGGGAAAAATACACTTCTCCTTTATTTGGAATTTAAGTAAAAAAGAAATTGAATACATTCCTGATTTTACATACACACAAGACCCCCACTCCCCTAACATCATACACTTAAAAGAAGGGATAAAAAAGCATATAGATAATGAGAGTTTGACAAATGGTGAACTGGATTCTGTGAGCAAGTGATGCAAATAGAGCCAGATCTAATATTTATGAACACTGGACTGAAATTCTTTTAATATCTTGTCCTAAGAGTATAGTGGTGTGGTGTTAAGTCACAAACTGGGAAAATGTGGTCACAAAGATTGAGAAGGTAACAAGAAAAAGAAAGAAAATTTATCAGTGCTGTAAGGATTAAAAAAAAAAAGACATTTATTGTAAACGTATTCAGAAAAGACATAGGTTTTAATTTAGTAAGAGAACATGAAGGTTTAGCTTAAAAACCCAAAAACATAGGATGGTTATTATATATTCTAGTCATTGGCTTCATTCTTTTGTTTTCAGCATGCTGAAGTATTAAAACTTTGCTTAATTCAGGTCTAGATGTGAAAAGGTATGAAGAAATTTTGAAACTTGAAAAAAGGGTAGAATTTGGTAGCATAAAGAAAGAAGAGGGAAAGGAAAAAAAATGAATTATTCAACATACTCTTACATTCCCAATTACTTGAATTTAGTTGTAAAAATGAAGGAAATTCAAGCTCACTTTCACTTTCCTCATTGCCATTTATCTCCATAGAACTTTTTTTCACATTCCTACTCTAATGAAGAGACAAATATTTAAAAGCAAAAATTGAGAAAATATTAAGAAATTGAATTACTTTTCAGTGATTCCAGGAAAAGTATACCTTTAGGCCAGTAATTAAAATAAACAAGATATTATGAATGGTAATTGAAAACCTGGCATTAATTGACAATTATCATATCAAATATTCATAGTGTTGCAACTTAATTATCTAGAGCCAGTCTATCCATACTTTTTTTTATTCTAATGATACAAACCAAAGACTCAGTAATCTTTCTGATCTTTCCAACACTTGTTTATCAGTTGACATGATTCAGAAGTCTTCTCTGTACTTAGAAGTTGGTTCTTTTTATGAATTAACTTGTAAGACATGCCCTTATTTCTCCTGTTGTTTCATGAGTGTAGAAAAAAAATACATTATAGGGCAATAGAAATTAAGTAAGATGGTAAGAATTGGGTCTGAAGATGGGCTGCCTTTAGGGTCAAACCAGAATCTGGATGAAGTCTAGAACTATTAAGTCAAGAATATAGGGCAGTGATAGCAAACCTTCTAGAGACCAACTGCCCAAATGGCAAATTTTATGCTGCATGTAAGCCACCACCCACCTTATCCCAGACAGAGGAGGGAGAAAGTGCTCCCATTGGGCTGCTGGGCAGAAGGGTGGGTAATGTGAGAAAAGTCCTCAGGTGAGGGTGAAGAGAGGTAAGGAAACCATCCTGTTAGGATTATAAAAGGAGGAGGGAGGAGGTGAAGAGATGAGGGATAGAAGAAGGGAAGGAGAGAGTAGGATAGGAGAGTTGGTGAGGAGAGGAGACAAAGATGAATGGCACTGGGGGAAAGTCTGTATAGCTTTATGTCTCCCTCACACCTTAAAACATACAAGGATATCTCTGTGAAGATATAATGACAGGGATGGACAGAGGCTGTATCCCAGTAAACAGGCTTCTATGAGTTATGGTGTAAACTTTTCCCCAGGACTTTGCTGGTGCCTGGGTCCCCCCAAACCTCTTCTGAACACCCAGTCCTGTCGGTGAGGCTGAATGGTATCTGCTCTGGACTTTGCTTCTATGCCACAGCTGAATAGACAGCCTACCCCAGTTCCTTCTTCCTCTCTTTTAACTTTCTCTTAACTTCTATGACAACTTAGATCTGACTGCATTTTCCTTAAAAAGGGGTGGTTTATTTGTTCAGGATACAAGGGAGGGTTCCTTCAGAGGGATCAGGAAACTCTACAGGATTATCCAAGCAGTTTGTCCCTTCTTTCTTCAGCAGAGCCAAGTGACTCAGGCTTCAGGGGTCTTTCCTCCTTTCTCTCCAATTTCTCTACTAGCCTACTCTAATAGGTCACTAGTGTCCTTGTTGGGAAGGCAATGGGTCAAGACAAGACTTCTGGGTGACCTTCATGAGGTTATGTGGTTGATTGCCCATCTGCAGCAGTTGTTATCTTTGCTTCTTTATTCAATGAATCAATGAGGTCAGGGATCTTTCTGTCTTCCAGGGCAAGGGGAAAATAAGGCAAGACTCTGGTACCACAGATTTGGGGTCCCAAGCTCAGGTCCTTCCCTCCTGTCTCTCTCAAGTCCACAGGGCAAAAGACCACCTCCAAAGTTCTATCTCCCACAAGCCCCTTTTCTCCTCCAACTGCCGTTCTTGTCCCTCCTCCCAACATTCAAAAATGGTTCCTCTGTTCTAGTTTCCTTCCTACAACCCCTCTGGCAGACTCTAGTATGGGTGCCATAGGTTTGCCAACACAGATATAGAGTATTCCCAAAATATTTTTAAATGTTTATTCAGATATTTTATTTTCCCAGTTACATGTAATAATTTTCAACATACATTTTCCAAAATCCCAAGATCCAAATTGTCTCTCTCTGTCCCTTCCCTACCTCTCCTTTCAAATGGGTAATCAATTTGATCTGGGTTATATATTTATTATCATGCAAAAGATATTTCCATCTTGGTTACTTTTGTAAGAAAATACTCCTATAAAACTAAAACTCCAAAATAAAACTATAAATAAACTAATGTGAAAAATAGTTTGCATTGATCTCCATCTTCATAGTTCTTTCTCTTGAGATGAATAGCATTCTTTGTCCTAAGGCTTTCAGAATTGTCCCATATCATTGTATTGCTGAAATAGCTAAGTTTTTTTTCCAGTGGAAAATTGTACAATATTGCTATTACTGTGTATTCCAGTTCTGCTTATTTCACTCTGCAGTTGTTCACATAGCTTTTTCCAGCTTTTTCTGAAATCATTCTGCTTGTCATTTAGAAGAGCACAATACTTTCCCATCACCAATATATATATGACAATTTGTTTAGTCATTCCCCAACTGATGAATATCCCATCAATTTCCAATTCTTTCCCACAAAAAATAGTTATTATATTCTTGAATAAATGGGTTCTTTCCACTTTTTTATGATCTCTTTGGGAGATAGATCTAGTATTACAGGATCAGAGGATATGTAGAGTTTACAGTCCTTTGGGCATATTTTCAAATTGCCCTCTAGATTAGTTCTATCAGTTCACAACTCCATCAATAATGCATTAGTGTCCCAATTTTGCCATATCCCCTCCAGCATTTATGACTTTCTTTTACTGTTATATTGGCCAATCTGATAAATATGAGGAGGTACCTGGGAGTTGTTTTAATTTGCATATCTCTAATCATGAGGCATTTACAACATTTTTATATGATTATTAATAGCTTTGATTTTTTCAGCTGAAAATTGCTTGTTGACAATTGGAGAACTGAGTATCCCCAAAATCTTTGGGAAGCTTTAAAATGTAATAACTTAATAAGGCACAATGTATGTCTTGTGGATTTGTGAACCTATGATTCCCCTTCCAGTTATTTAAAATCTACATTCCTTAGCTTACTACTGCCCCTTCTTCTTTGAAATCATAGACTATGGTAACTTCTAAAACAATTGGCAGAAAAACATGGCCATATCCCTAACTTTTTGAGAAAACAAAATTACTTAATTGTCCCTGTCTAGGTAAGATTTTGAATATTTTTCATGTTTAATGTTGTTTCAGAGGGCATAAATGGCAATTGCCAAACTCCTCTACAACTCTACAGAAACACAGGGAAGCAAGAAAGGATCTTTCAATATTCATTTCATTTTACACAATAAAAGTGTCATCATCATCTCTGTCTTGGTCATTGTAGTCATCCTCCTCATTCTTCTTTTTCTCCTTATCCTCCTCTTCCTCTATCACAACCACCACCACACATAAACCTTTATTAGATAACTACTATGTGTAAGAGACTGTGCTATTCATTTAGGAGAGATTTAGGCTGTCAACAAAACTTACCAAATTAGTGATGTGGATATTTTGGTTTTTTTACTCCTTCAAATCAAATTGCTGGTTCCAATTCACCATGAAAATACTCCTATCTTGTGTGAAAATGAGAGCTTGGTGGTAGGGGAGCGTGGGAAAGTTTTTCAATATTTAAATGACATATGTGTTGCCCACTTTTCATGTGGTTACTATCTCATCAAACTACATGCCTTACAATCCTAAGATAGTTGGTCCAAATTGGAAGCAAAGAGTGGAATATCCTTTCAAAGGAAGAAAGGCAGAAATGATTCCTGAGATCCCATTGTGAGATAGAAAGAGCTGGTAGCTGACGGTATAAACTTTTAAGACTCAGGAGATTGAGCCATCTGGATTTAATAAGTATAAATCCATAGTTTGCATTAGCTCCACAATTAAGGTCCTCATAAAAATCCACTGTGTGAGCAAGAGATTTTCTGAATCATCATTTAACCATAATATTCTATTAAATGACTATTTCATGCTTCAATTTCAAAAAACAAAGAAAATATATGCAGTAAACGGAGTCCAAAAAGCAGGGATAATTTACCAGCTGAGCTCATCATTGTTCTTATTAATGTTTTTGATGATGAATAATAGCTTAGGTATTAATGAGCTTTAATAATGACTATTCAGCATATTTACATTATGTTTAAGAGCCAAAGTGAAACAAAAGTTGAAGAAAATTTCAAGAGCAATAGAATGGGATATCTCTACATTGAAAAAGAAGAACAAATGCAGTCAGAGTTCCTATCTTCAATGAATTTATGGTCTAAGACAGAGGTGTCAAAATTAGATCAAAACAGGGGGTCAATAAAACATACAATAAATGATTCTAACAGATGGCATATTGATTTAGCAAATGATATATTAACATTATCTTTGCTCTGCTGTTTGTATTTATTTTTAAATACTTCTCAATTATATTTTAATCTGTTTCTGGCTTGCTCAGGAGTATTGCTGGATGCAAATTTGGCACCTCTGCTCTGGAAGACACAGGTCTTATTTTTGCACTGTATTTTGAAAATAAGTTCTTGCATTCTAACAAACAGGGCCTACTTTTTAAATCATATTTTTTTCTTCTTATTAGTTCGAGGAGGCAATGAGGGAAGAAAAAAAGATTGAAGGAAAGGAAGATTTAAAAAAGGGAAGAAAAATGTGACTATCAAATACAGACCAGTTACAAAGTAAATCCATAGACAATGAAATAATGAGTATATCTAACTTGGATAGAGAAGGAAAAACAATGTACTAATGAATGATCTGAGATTTGTTTAGTCTTCAGACATCATGCACTTCTCATAAACTCACATGAGGGATTCAAGAGACTTCACTAGTCACCTCATTTATCCTCAGTTTTCTAGTTCAGGAAATAGATTAGAAGATTATCTGGCTGCAATCATTTTATCTTCTTGGAAGCATTCCTCTAAGAAACTCTTAGATAAAAGGAAATCTTAGAATCTAGTTCTAGGCAGTCAATGCATTTCTCTGATAGGGAGGGGTGTCCTGGTATAAAATGGGTACTCATTGCTACTTTGCAGTTAAAATACACACTTTATTTACTAGAAGAATGGGCAAGTTATGAAACTCCCTTTCAAAAAAATGATTGATGATTGAGAAGCGACCCCTGACAGATGTGAATAAGCTAAAGTAATTTACGTAAGAAATATATACCTGTTGTGTTATATTTTAAAATGAAGAGGATAATGTAGGGCTTTTCAGACTAAATTGGTGATAGTTTTTAATGTGCTTATGTGTATTTGAACAATATCAATCACTGAGAAAATGTATATGTTGACCCCTTCAAGACAGAGATGCCCTCCAGACTGAGGTAACTGGATTTGTAATACCTATAAGGATGAAGAATTTTTCAAGTGATTAAACATGAAGCTATAGTTTGAGGGAAAAAAAAAGAGCTAGGAAAACTTCAAGAGAAGAGGAGCCAGAAGAAAAGGCTATTGAAAAAATATTAAAGAACAAAGAAAAGAAAGGAATAGATTCTTCTTAGTTAATAAAGTCAACCAAGTTCCCTTATTGAGTATATTATGATAAGAGAAAAGTCAAAGGTGACATCTTTGAAAAATAAATCTTAATGTTTACTTGAGTGATTATAGTTAATTGAGATAAAAACTGGAGAGAGAAGAAAGTGAGGCCTGAACTGGGGTGATTTCAAAGGAGAATGGCTATGGTGAGGATGAAAATTAAGTTTATAAGAAATGAGGCAAAGTGAAATTTAAAAAACTATCTTAAATGGGAATTTCAGAGTTAAAAATAATGGAGGTAACAATTAGTGAGTTCTAAGGTGTATCTGCTTTTGTGGTTTCTTAAATTCTTAATTTGCCACAGCTTTGTCACTTCATCCTGAGATGGTATATGAAGAAATGTAAATGGACCAAGATACCAACCTTCTTTCTCAGATACCTCAGAGCATAGTATGTGTTGTACTTTTAGGGTCATAAAACTTAGGTCTTCTAATGGATCTCCTCAAGATCTCTAAGAGCTAAGTATATAACCTCTATATAGACTTTCTACTGCCAAAATGAAATGTTCACCCTGTTCACACCCTAAATTTGCAACCAAGTGGAGGACACAATGCAACAACAAAATGAAAATTTCTATTTTACCTGGCCTCATTATGAAAACAATGTAACCTAGGCAAAAGAACCTTCAATTCATGGAGACCAAATCCAATTCCACTTAGGGCAAAGGTTCTTAATTTGTATTTGTGTATATGTGTGTATGTGCATGATGGACTCCTTGGTACAGTCTAGCAAAGTTTATTAACTTCTTTTCAGAATAATATTTTCAAATGCGTAAAAAAGTGCACAAGATTTAAAAACTAAATCAATCATGTTAAAAAAAAAAAAGCTTAAAAAATGTGGGAAAAAAAGTTCACAGACCCCAGGTTCAGAACCCTTGACTAGAAGAATATGTTGTTTGTTGAAATCATCAAAACAACCAAAGATTAAACTATTAATATTTTTACTTCTTTTTACTTTGATTAAGTGGCAAAAAGGTACTCTCAATTAGAGTGGAGGTAATTTAAATTCCACTCACATATATGAGGTGAAGGATAAAAGTTCCCCTGTGCAAAGACACTGATGAGAGAGAAAGAAGATCACCTTTTGAAGAATAGCAACCCCATCGGTTTTTCTAGATCATAGAGGGAATGAAAGAAAATAACATGAAATAGGGCTGGAAAGATAATCTGGATCCAGATTATGAAGAGTTTTAAATGCTACACTCAGCAATTTGTATTTTATCCTTGAGATAAGAGGATTCTATTAGAGTTTCTTGAATAGAGGAGTGACATGACCAGATGTATACTGTAAGAAGATTATTTTGACAACTATGAGAAGGATGGATTGGAGAGAAGCTGGAATCTAGAAGTCCAATGAGAAGACTGTTACAATAGTTCATGCTATAGGTTATGAAGGTCAGAATTAAAATAGTAAGTCTTTGAGATAATATGGAAATATAAGACCTGGCAATTGTCAGGAAGAGCTAGAAGAAAGAGTCAAGGGTAACTTCAAGGTTATGAATTTATTTGGCATGAAGGATGGTTACACCATAAATAGAATTAGGAAAGTTTAGAATATGGGAAAGTTTACATGGGAAGATGGCAAGTTCTAATTTGGACATATTACATTTGGATTCCTTTTAACATCCAAGCTAGATTTCTAGCAGACAGCTGATGGTGGAAAACATGATCTTTGTAGAGACCAGAAAAGATAGAGCTCTGGGAGTCATTTTTGAAGAAAAGATATTTGAAACTACTGGATCTGACAGAATTACTGAGAGGAGGCAGAGCAAAAGAACCACAAAGGCAGAATCTTGAGGAATGGATGATATAGTAAAGTTAAATGGAGAAGTCAGCCATGTAGGAGAACTATGTAAGTTGTAGAGGGAAAATAATATCCAGAAAGGGGGAATGCTTCACAAATAATAAAACCTTTAGAGAGAAGGACAAAAATCTGAAAAAATCGATGAGAAAAGAAATTGGGTTTAGCAATATAAAAACAAAAATCACTGCCAACATTTTAGAATAGTTTATCTGGGCAATGTGGTATAAATCTTGCAAAAGACTGAGATGGGAGTGGAATGGGCGGAAATGAAGGCAAGAAGGGACTTTTTCTCTCTCTGTAATCTGCATGTGATAGGGTATTATAGAGGAGTGGAATCTTATTTTACTGTGGATATTTTAGTATTTTAGTTTAATTTAAATATTTTAGTATTTAGAGTGGAATCTTCATGATAACAGGATACCCCCAACTGGTTCCAAATTCATCAGGTGAGGGATGCAAGTAGGTCAGTCCTGGATCATTGAATAGTATGTATATCTTTTAGTTTATAACAAATTGGAAACATGGAGAACTTTTCATTCTCACTATTATTTGAATTTGAAATTTTCTTCAATGATTACTTGACATATTACTCCAATCTATAGTATTTTATTCATTCTAACAACAGTTTAATGTACCTAATATGTGCTAAGAATAATAGGAATTTGAAAGACCTTTAATAGCTGTCCTTTGACATGAGCAAGCTTATGACAGAAGCAGGGGAGTAAAGGAAAAAATAAAGCAAGAAAAAAAATGGACTTAATTTGAGAGACAAAGGAGAAGAAAAAGAGTAGAGAACAAGGAAGAGGAAAGAGAAGGAAAATTATGCTAAAAGGGAAGAAAAGAGGTATGTACATATGTGTGTGGATGGGGAATAGAATTTCAGCATTGCTGACAAACATATTTGCTTCCACATGGCCCTTATGCCACAAGTTGATGGTTCTGCTATAAATTATGAGGTAATGCACAGCCATTTTGAAGTCATGTGATTTAACTTACAGCAGTACACCCCCTCCAACTGGATTTTTGCCAGGACTAGACATTTTTTTCAGGAAAAGTGATGCAACCATGAAAATGTTCATTTGCCATGCTTGCCAAACACTTCCTGGAATATGAATGGATATGTGAGCCCTATAATTCAAGGAAAGCTAAGAAGTGCTATAAAATAAGAGCTTGGGGTTCCAGAAGACAACTCATTATAATGTTCGATAACAAGTCATTCTTTCTCAAAGAAATGGCCTCAGACTAGAAATTGATTCACAACATTAATCCCCCATCTGGGTTCTCTGTCCCAATTTGCTTGTACAAATTTAAATGACCTAAAGGGAGGGAATATCAATTCTACACTAAAGGTTCTAGGGGATAACTCTAAAGAATTGGAATTTCCTATTATTTTCCCTTATGATCTCTTCTTGACAAGACATAGCAAATAATAAAGGGATAGAGAAAAATATACATATATATGGAGAGAAAGAGACAGAGAAAGAGAACTGTAAGTCACCTTAGATATTGACTACTCTAATATATTCAAATATGAGGAAATCATAACATAGATATTTTAAGTGATTTATACAATATCATATCAATTATAAGTGACAGATCAAGGATCAAAACCTGTACATTATATTATGAAAATTACATTATTTATTTCAACATGTTTTATGTATGTCATTTAATATATTATAAAATATCATGCTCGATGATAGTTCTTCCACTATATCATGCTTTATCCTATATTCATAGCTAATTGTCTTGCACCTCTACTCTATAGCTTCTTATACAGGATAGTCATTACCATCTCTACAATTATCTTCTGAATAGTGTAAAAATTAAAATTAATATACAATGATTTCAATACTATATTTTATAAGATTTATTAATAATCACTAGAAATAACAAAACAAAAAGGTAACAAAAAATTATGCGTCCATGCTAATCTATCTGTTCAAATAGCTCACTCCACCAATGTCTTGATGCAGGAAGGAAAGAGATGTAGACAGGTAACTCTCTGCAATTTATCTTCTGTCTATGTCAGCACTTAATGACAGGAAGTCAGTGGACTCCTGGGAAATGTAGTTCAAAGGCACAAGATTTCCAGTTACAAAATAACCTATTCAATAAATTCTTGTTGTGTTTGATTATATGTGTTGCCAATATCTTTCTTCAATTAGGTGTCCAGAATTGAACATAATTCTCTGGGTTTGATGTGATCAATGCAGAAGTAATTGAATTGTGTTTTACTATATTCTAGACACTATATATCAGAGAATACAACCCATAATTGCATTAACTCAAGAATTAATTTTTTGCAGACATGTCACTGGTAATTTCCATTGAACTTTTTAAATTTTAATTTTAGTCAATTAAATTTTTTTTTAATTTTAATTGGATTCAATTAAAATGTGAGATAGCTGAAAGAATGTGCCTGGTTCTGGCTTCAGTCATTTAGTCGCTGTATGATCCTATGGAAGTTACTTAACCTTTCTCTGCCTCCATTTCCTCAACTGCAAAATGAGGTTAATAATATCACCATCCTTGCAAAGTTTTTGTGAGGATGAAATGAGATACTATTTGTAATCCACTTAGTACTTTTACATGGCACAAAGGAGTGCTATAGACATGCTAATTATTATTTCCTTTAAGTTTTTCAAAATGCATTACATATATTATCTCATTGGACCATCACATGCCATCATTCTCATTTTCCAGTGCCTTGCACAAATCAGGTACCTAATATTATAAATATTTGTTAGCTTCATTTTTAAGTGGAAAAAACTAGGGTTTGGAAAGGTTAAATTTGTCTATGATCAAAGAGACTGTAAATGAGTGATCCAGCTTTTGAATGAAGTTCCCTTGACTCAATGTATTTTCCTTTATGGCAAATTCTCTGCCAAGACAAACAAGATGAGGAAAAGTATAATAGTTATAGTGACTGTTCTGTTGTTCTTCATTCAAGACTGCAGGGCAGATCTCTTGTTATTAGTATGTGATGATATTAAAGTTATTTTTTTTTCACTGAGCAGGTAAAGATTTGTGTTGATTCCTCTAATAAAATAAGTCTCTATACTTGTCAAAAATTTGACATAGTCAGAGAGTGGTTTCTGGCCATGACTTTGGGCCATTTAGATTTGCTAGGGTGATAATTATTGCTATTAATATTGAATTTAAGGAATACAACACACTTTACTGACATATTATTGGATCTCCATAATAATCTTATGACATTGGTAACTACGGTTATCAGTAATCACATTTTACAGATGAGGAAGCTTCTGATCAGCAAATTGAAGTGATTTCCCCAAGGTCACTAGTATGTGTTTAGTGACAAGTTTCAAGCTTTGGTATCTGATAATATCAAGATTCACAGTCTTTCTCCTCTATCCGAGTGCTTCTCTTAAGTTAGAATTCCCTAGCATGTTACTTTCTAAGAGACATTCTTAGAAAATGTATCTAGCTGACAAGTTGCATAACCAGATGGATGTTATTATTTCTGCTGCTGAAGCTGTCTGGCATTTCCATAAATGTTGTCAGAACAGACCCTTTCATGACTGAGAAAGAACCAGAAAACTCTAAAGAAGTGGGGATGCCCTCTCCCTTTTCCACCAAGAACTCCATTTGCCTTCATTTCTCAGATTGCTACTATTTCTGTGAGGAAAGTCACTTTTAGCACAGTAGCATATTTATATAAAAAAAAAAAAAAAACAAACACTTAGGATCTTCTTGGGTGGAGTTAGAATTTTGCCACTTGAGGGCATCCTGTCATTATGTTCTGTAAAAGGCCTTCAAATCTAAACCCACTTCATAATTGTAGATCTCAAATACACACACATACATACACATACACACACAACTTAGTATTTGCTGGAAACATTGATGCAGTTACAAAAAATGGTAATTTGCTATGCTAAATTGGTGTTTCCTGGAGAACTAGGTCAGTGAAGACTGTATTTCAGGAAATGCTAAGTCAACAGAGGAAGCAAAGTGACACAGAAGGCACAGATTGATGGCCTCTTCCTGGCAAGAACCAATATAGGCTTTAGACACTGGCTGGGAACTCTGTAAGTCAAGGTGTGTTGAGTCAATAGGGATCTGATTTTGAGTATTCCTATGTGTAATAGGAACAAGTGAATGAAGCTACATTCCTTAGAATAAAAGACAGAGATCTCTGAGCTCATTTCTTCTTCTTGAACATGAAGAAGTTTAGCTTTTCTAAGACTGTGAAATTACAATTGATGGTCCATTTGACTTCAGTTATTAGGTTTTTGATGCTGGGTTTTGGTACAAGAAGAAGGAGATAATTGGGGAAGTGACAGCAGGCTAGGATTTAAGGACCATCCTTTTTTTGGACCACATTTTAAGGAGACTCTGCCATATTGCCTGCTTGCCACCATGGGAGAATGACAACAACAACATGCTTCTCCCTAGAACTCTCTGAAAGTGACAGGTAGGGAATAGGGGAGGAAAGTTTGTACAGATTCCTAGTCTTTCCCAGACCTTCATTCCTTTCCGTATTCTTTTAGTTCTGATGTTGATTTCTTTTTCCCAACTGTTCAATCTTTCTCCCTGAAAGCCTTCAACTATATGATTGACATGCATAATAACCAGAACTAATCAAATCAGACCCAGATGCTGAGAGGCAATCACTCATCCTCAGTGAGGGAAGAACAAGTATAAAAGTATTAGGGGAGTTGGTCAGGAGATTATTTCCCAACAAATTTTATGAGCTTTCAGGGTGGGAAACTTTGTTTGGCCCTCTCTAATGGGGTGCTTCTGCCCATTAGTATCCTTTAGAAGATGATTCAGTGCCTGGATTTCTCCTCCAAAATTGTTTTGGAGCTATCCATTAATGTATTCTCAGGGATGGTCCTGATTATGTGGAGTGAACCCAAGTTAAACTGGTACTCCAAATTATTGTGAAGATAATCTCTTGTGAGAAGTGTGCCCCTCCCATTTTTCTTTAAAGGGAAACTAATCAAGTATTCAGTCTTTTTTTTTTATCACCTTTCCCCCTCCCCCTATCTGCTTTTCTTCTTGAGATATCCTGAAAATTCATCAGGTGGGATCAAAGTGTTTCTCCTCACATCTTTCATTGAGGTAGGAAGTAATAATGACTGTCAGCAGAAGCCCTACTTAATTGTACAAGTTTATCCATATAGTCCAAGAGGGGGATTCTTGGATTATGCCACATTTGAGTTGCTTTGAGAGTCACTCAAATTTATGATTTCTAAAAATCTAACCCCACATCCAAAAATAAAAGAACTTCTTGGGCAGTGTTACCCTCAGAGATGGCTCATGAGCCACCCCAACTTTCAGCAATTAGGGATCTGTACATTATTCCATAGGAAGGGAATTTCCTGAGCAGCATCCCTATGGGAGAAAGAAGAGGATCACTTATTGTTACTCTTTGCTTCTCTTTCCCTCCAATCTGTCATCCCACACATATCTGGAGAGACTTCCATGGACTAAAGCCATAATGCAGGGAGAATTAATGGCTTTTTTGGTATTCTATTATCATGAACTATATAGATAATGAAGACTAATAGGAACATTGTTGCCTGTATATAATTCCTAAACTGTATTTTACTTCTGGAGGAGTCTAAAGCACTCTGAAGACATTTGTGTGATGTGATGGGGACGATAAGATCATTTGTGTGTTTCATATCTAGCATCTCAAATATATGTTTCATATGGAGAAGAGGGAGGCAAGAACTCCAAACCTCAGGGTAGCACCACAAGTCTAGGAAGAACTATGTAGAACTCTACAAGAAAGAAAAGACTTATTTTGACTCTGGGTGGTCATTTGTCAGTACTATTGTTATTTTTCTGAATTATTTATGGATGGTTCCATTTTTTTCTCTTACCTTTCTGTGAGGTGAAAGGCTGTCTAGTACTCTGCATGCTTTTGTTACTTTTGACTATTTATATAGATTGTGGGAGCCTTCTTTACCCACATCTATAGAAATTTAGACATAGTCTATATAGCTGGCAATTTTCTAAGAGTAATTGGGATTGGGGAAATATGAGACAAAATGATCATAATCTTTTGGGGAGGCCCCCAAATCCCACCTACTCCATGTGACCACAATGGTTGGGGTCCCTGAGCCAAGGCAGCTACTAGAAAAAAATGTTAACTGACATGTTCCTATTTCTTTAGGGAGTTAAAATCAAAGTTTAAAAAAATGGCTCACCTATTTCAAATGACACATTAGTAAGTAGTTAGATTCATCTAATCTATATCCTACCTAGAGAAGCAAAAAGTATCTAAAAATTGCAGATATATGGATAAATCTAGATGGTAGAGCACTATATCAAAAAGCCCAGATGTCAAATCTAATCTCAGCCACTTTCAAATCATGTTATCTAGGCAAGTCACTTAACCCTGTTTGCCTCAGTTCCCCATTGGTAAAATGAACTGGACAAGGAAATGGCAAGCCATTTCAGTATCTTTGCCAAGAAAACTTCAAATAGGGTTACAGAGAGTCAGACATCACTGAAATTACTGAAAAAAAAGAGTTAATAATAATATCATTCTTTAGAAGAATGATTTAATGTATACTTTAATGGAGAGTATGAAAATAAATACTCATTTAAGGTCATCTTGTGCTCCTGGTACACTGTTTAGCAGTAAGTACACTCAAGGGACTTGGCACATAATAAGCACATAAGGCATGGTTATTGACTTTACTATACTTTTGCAGAGAGAGAGAGAGACAGTAAATTAAGGAAGTAATTAAGGTACTAAAAAAAAGCTAACAAGAAATCATATTTGTGGATTTGTTGTTCAAAGCAACCCTTTATTCTAAGAAATGTAAGTTTTGTTACCCTCTATTATCAGATTAGGAAATTGGGTCTCAACAAGGTTAAGTGGCTAGCAGAAAGTAATATAATAGCTAGTAAATCCTGAGCTTCAGATCCAGATAATCTGACTCCAAATATGATGTCCTTCCTACTAAACAATACTACATAATTAAATAAGATTAAAATGTATTATAAAAGAATAGGGACTGGGCCTATAATTTCATCAGAATAGGGAGTTTACTAGTGAAAGTAGGTACTTTCTTTATAATTTATATCCTTACATAGTTATCAGCACCATGAGAAGTTAATTGACTTGCTATGTGTCAGGGTTAGGATTTGAATTTCAGGTTTTCCTGGCTTTAATGCTATTCTATCCATTGTTCAACATTGTATCTCTATAGAAATTCAAGGCTAAGAAAAGGAAGGAAATAAAGATTATGTTGTAACAAAACTTATTTTAAAGGTCCCTTTTCGGGAGAACATGGTCAGTACCAATACTTCCTCTAAAACTGTGGAGAAAGATAGTATTATAACCTGATATATGATATATATATATATATATATGTATATATATATATATATATGTGTGTGTGTGTGTGTGTGTGTGTGTGTGTGTGTGTGTATGCATATAATTTCAGGGAGGTTTGATGCCCCCAAGATCCCCAGTGAGAAAGCTTAAAAGCAATCCAGTGATGAATCTCTCCAAATTTTTATTATGTCAGTTCTAAGATGACCCTCAACAATGAAAAGTCTTCTAGAGCTTACATTCCCTCAGATAACTGAAGTTTGCCTCTTTACCATGATGAGGCATCCAGGAAAGCTTTAATGAGAGTATTAAAACAATCTTTTGAAAGGCAAAATTAAAACTAAACAATTATCTAGGCATGATTTAGTCATAAACTAGCAAACATAATTGTCTGCTTTTCTTCCTAAAAAATTAAAGCATTTATTGTAGTTTGGAAAACAAGTGGTAGTTATAGTACTAGAATTCACTGAAAACAGTTTCTATGTGTAGACACACCTCAAGTTCTCCTTTCATCTCCTATTTGGTCAGATAGATAACTGTCTTGTGCCCTTTAGGTCTCCGTATAAGCTATATTTTAATAGTTTTTGTTCTTTTTTTTTTATACCCCCCACCAAGGGATTTAAGAATTAAGTTCACAAAGTACAGGTGGGAGTTTGAACTGTATTATGTGAAGTAAGCTGAGCTTTATGCCTCAAAGTTGATGTTTCATATCTCATAGGGAGTTTGCTTGAGCAAAGGCAGCCAGAGGTCAATAACCTTCTTAAAGCCTTTTATTCTCACAGGAAACAGAACCTTTTCCCCACCCCCTACACTACCAAAACCTTCAGCAAATAAGACTAGAAGTAAATAGCAGCTGGCTAGGTTTAGGAAGTCTTCTCTCAGCACCTTATCTATTAGTGATACCCTCCCAGCACCCCAAAAGCTCTTTGGTCTTAGTTTTTCTCTTCACAATCTAAAGCTTAGATCACCTTTTTGTGGTTGATATTAGATAATTAGAAGAGATCACAGGTCAGTGGCAGAATAAACTGTTAAGCTTTTCTTTCTCTGAATCAATCAATATATTTATCTATCTATGTATCTATCTATGTATCTATCTATCTGTCTGTCTGTCTGCATATCTATCTGTCTGTCTATCTGTCTTCCTGTCTGTCTTTCTATCTATTTATGTATCTATATATCTACTTATGTATGTATGTATCTATCTGTCTGTCTGTCTGCCTGCTTGCCTTTCCTGCCCACTGTCTTTCTGTCTATCGATCCATCAATCTATCTTGTTTTTAATATATGTATATATTTATAAATTCATAATACAAATATTTCTAAATATATTTACATATCCAAAATTATGTATCTATATCTTCAAAGCAAGAAATTTGACAGTTCACTCCTCATTCATATATATGCATGTATAAATAAAACATATATTAAATAGTTCTACATATATAAACGTAATCCTATATAGAGTTCAATTAATTATATATAGGTATAAATGTGTGCATGCATATAACTACTTGAAAGAATTATATACACAAACCTCATATAAGTATCTATGATAATGTAGCTGTGTAAATGTGTATATATACACATGTATGTATACATATATTTATATATAAATGTGAATGATTAAGATTCCTTCTATCTATTTTAATGGAATCTGGAGGGAGTAACTGACGAAGTAAATTTCACTTGTGAAAGACAAATTATCATTTTTTTTTCAGATAGAGATGATTTGTTAAGAGCTTAAAAAGAGTAAAAGCTGTAGTAATTGGCTCTTGGTTTACCTCTCAGAAAAATAGATCAGGACATTAGTAGCCAGAGGTTAAAAATGGAAAGCTATGTCAGGCTTGATAAAATCAAAGATTGACAGTTTTACAATGAATGAAAAATGTGATGTCAGGACAAAGATCATGTGTATTGTCAGATGAAAAAATTTTGTTCTACCTCCTCTTGCAGGAACGCATAATGATCCAAGAAAAGGATAAAATAAAGCAAAATAAGCCAAAAAAATTAACAACAACCATAGGAAATCAAGAGGGCAGCTTGATAGGCATATGTGAAGTATAATAAGGTCTGGATTTGTGTTCCATAGTAAACAACTATCCCAAATTGATTTTCTTGAAGGAAAGAAGAGTTGTTATCTGATAGATTTTAAAAGTCATATTAAAGAAGCACACACACACACACACACACAAATCGTTACTCTAAATCTCAAGATCAAGTTATAAATGAGGGAATGAAGAAGCCAATAGCAGCCCTAACTTCTTGTCAGTCCAAATAACAAGCTGCTTGTGCTCCGTGAAATGAAATGAAATGAATGCCACGGCCTTTTTAAGCGGCACAGGGGAGCTCTCAATTGTGGAGAGAGATTTGCTGAATGACCGTAAAATGCAGAGATAATTTTGGAAGTCAGCTAACATCTTTGACACTGAACACAAACCATGAGCTAGCTCCCAATCTCTATTCCACTTCCAGCAGGCATTTCATTTATTTGACATCAAATTCTCACCATCCTCAGAGAAAGTGTCTGGCCTATTCAGAAATAAGTTTTAAGAAACTACATTGACAATGACCTATGCAGTGTCCTGGAACAGTAAAGTTTAGCACCATTGGGAATTGCTTTTTACTACACACAAGTTTCACTGGAAGAGAGAAAAATAAACTTGCTTTGAATATTTTTTGTATATCAAAATGTGTCTTGACTATATATATAAAAATATACATATACAAATTACATATAATATAAACATTTATCACATATATAATATATTATTATACAAATTATATATTACTAATATATTAAAATATGTTGTAATATATTATATACAGAATTTGAATTATAAAACAAGTCCCACCAAACTAGAGGGAATTCAAGCAAAAGGCTCATAGTGTCTCTCATCTGAAGACAAGCCTATTCATGTTTTTAGCTCTTTTATTATTAAGGGCTTGGACACAAAGCAATTATTATTTTTTCTAACAAAACAACTAATGAATATGATCTACTAAGACATAGACACATCATAATCTGTGACTGAAGAGGGAAATCCCATTCTCATAAAGACATTGAAACCTGAAATATAAGAAAAATACATAACTTGCTGGAATCTTTATAGTTTCTTTCAGGATGGGAAATGTTATTTGTTTCCAGAGAGGGAATTGATAAAGCCTGAGTACAGATTGAAGAATGATTTTTGGTTTTTGTTTTATGTGGCATGGTTAATATGGAAATGTGTTTTGCATGATTTCACATGTATAATTGATATCATATTGCTTGCCTTCTCAGTGGTTTGGAGAAAGAATGGAGATGGGATACACTTTGGAATTCAAAATTAAAAACAAATAATGTTAACAATACATAAATAATATATATTTTTAAAGCAAGGAGATGTACTCTTGTGTGTGAGTAAAAAGAGAGATCAATTTGACTGAATCAATGAAATAAAGTTAACTGATGCTCCAAGGAGATGAAGTTATTTAATGTTTATGTGGCCTTATTTACTTTTATTCTCCTTTCTTGAATCTTCCCCCACCCCTGACCTTCTCATGTAGCTATTCAAATCCTTTTCATCCTTCAAAAAATAGTTTCATTTCCTACCTCCTTTAAGAAAGATACCTTCATTATTATAGTGATATATCTGCTCTATTTCTGTTCAAAATTCCTATAGTACTTATCCATATTTGTCACACAATCTAACTTTTTATTATAGACTACTTTCTATTGTACTATTTCTTAGGTATAAGTGTTCCCTCCCCCTTAAAGCTCCTTGACTAGAGAAAATTAAATAAAGTGTGTAAATAGTGATAGTAATATGTAATGCTATTCAGCTATCTTTGACTTTTCATGATCCCATTTGGGTTTTCTTGGCAAATATATTGGAGTGGTTTGCCATTTATTTATTTAACTAATTTTATAAGTGAGGAAACTGAGACAAAAACGGCTTAGTGACTTCCCTAAAGTCACACAGCTAGTGTCTAAGAGCAGATTTAAATTTTGGAAGATGACTCCAGATACAATGCTTTATCTATTGTGCCGACTAGCTGTCCTTATTTGCTATGGATTTTTATGTGGATAGACCTATTTATAAATATAGATATCAATATTTGTCTATAAATATATTTATATATCTCTATATAGATATAGCTATAAAATTCTGAATTGGTCTGTACTTAGCTCATAGTCAACACTCCACTTTCAACACAACCAGGATGGTTAAAATCCTCAGTCATGTCACATGAAGATCAGAAAACTAAAGTAGACAAAATTCTCATCTTCAAGCATTGGAAGGACTGAAATGTAAAAGAAGGATTCAGTTTGTTCTGCTTGACACCAAAGGCATTAAACTAGAAGCATTAATTATAAGTTGCAAAGAATCAAATTTAGTTTATATGTTACAAAAAGAAAGAAACAAAGAAATGCAACCCTTCTAGCATTACTCAAAAATAAATAGGCTATGATGTGTAGTAGAGTATTGCCCATCACAGGACTTCATATAAAAGTTGGATATATCATGTATACAAGCAATTATTGTTTATTTATTTTTTGATCTATATTGCCTTTGAGGTCAAGTCCATCTCCAAGATTCTGTGATTAAGCTCACTCTTTTCCACCTATCACATAAAAGAACATAAGGACAAGGACTGTGTAAAAAATTGACTCGAATACAGGACTACAATCCCCATGAGCCTCTGCTCCACTTCCCCAGAATGCCTTGTAATCTCACCTGGGCCGAGATCGAGAAGGTATTTAAGCTGATTCAAAGGCTTTTGAGGGGCTCTCTCTCTTGGCTCTTTGTGGACTTCCGTTTTGGAGCAAGCCCATCTCTTGAGTGATGTGAGGTTATTTTGTCTAGGCCTCTGGCCTAGGCACATGTTTCTTACTTGTATATTCTTTAATCTTTAACCTTTAATAAACCTCTAAAAAATATAATACTTCTTGCAGAGAGAAACTAATTTCTACCTGCCTCACCTATCTCAGTCTCCCCGTCTCCCCTAAATTTTAATCTTTACAACTGTTTCATTTCTTTTCTTTTTACCTCCATAGCCTAGCATGACAACTGGCATATAGCAGCCACCTAATAAATTTGTCTTGATTGATACCATGTCTATATTTTTTTCGAGTTCAAGTCAAGAAATATTTATTAAAGACCAATTAATTTTGTACTAGGCATGCCATTAAACATGGTTGATGCAAAGACAAAAGTGAAACAATCCTTTTTCTTGAGGAAGAAGGCAAAATAAAAATTTGGAGGGCCTATGAACTTTTGAAGGATAAAAATGGCTACTATTTGTCAAAGACAGTAGGAAGAAGTCAGAGTTGAGGCATAAAGAGTTGTTTCTAGGACTAAAGGATGGAAAAAAGAAAAAGGAAGCTGGAAGAGCAGGTATAATTGGGATGCCAAATGGCCAAGCTTCACCTTTAAGGATTTGGTAGAGGGTATGAGGAATTAGAGAAGGAGAGTTGTGTAGCAGTTAAAATTAGTTTCTCTGCTAAAAGTATTATATTTTTAGAGGTTTATTTAAGATTAAGAAATAAAGAAAATACCAAATAAGGAAACACATGTCTAGACCCAGAGAGCCCATTCACAAACACACACATCTTGCCTGCTAGGTAGAGAGCCGTGTGTGCTCAGAAGCAGAAGTAGGAAGAGAGAGTCAGTAGGCTTTACAGCCAGTTTAAATAGAAATTTTTGATCTCGCCCAGGTGGGAATCTCAGTGATTAGAGGGCATCCTGGGAACTAAAGCAAGGACTTCTGGGGATTAAAGTCTGGGGTTCAAATCTCCATTTTTACAGTTGTGAGAAAAAAAAGAGAAAGAGACAAAGAGCCAGACCCAGAGCCAGAGAGACATAGGCAGAGAGAGAAACAGAGAAAATCAGGGTCAGAAATATAGAGATAGATGGGGGAAGGACAGAAGATTGACAAGTGGGTAGGTCTAACAATTCCCTTTTATTACTCTCCAATTTGATTTGAAGCTGAATGGCTCATTGATTTCTGATATAACATATCATATCATATCCCAAACACAACATTGTCATTTTGTTGTCAGTAACTATTTGTCAAACCTGATCCATTTACATAAGTTGTTCTTTAGCAATTATTTCCAGAACACAAGGTGGGTTAACTCAGTAAAGGGGTACTTTCAAGGGATGAACAGGTGCTTCTGATTGGTTTCTGAATCCTAAGAACCATGCAGAGACAAAAACTAGAAAAATCAAACACTTTAAAGGTAGAAGATAGAAATATGGTCAATAATCACAGGTCTGAGAGATCATGATCTAGGTCAGCAGCAGTTGTATTTATGTAGGAAAAGCCAAAGTGAGAAGATAGCATCAGGTACAGATATACGATCTACATAAGAATGCTAATACATATCGCTAATATAAATGTCATGACAAAATATTTGGACAAAGTCTATTTAGTTTCTGAGTTATTTTAAATTAAACTAAACTATGTTTAAAATTTTGGAACTTGGACCATAAATAGGAATAGATTCGAGTCTGCTGATATGGTTTTCCAAATTAAAAAATAATAAAAACAGTGGTAAAGGATATAATAGAGAAAAAGATTTGGGGATGGTAAAGGGAATAGGATCTAGGAGAGGACAACTGATGTTTAAGGTTGGCTCAGATAGAGGAATAAGGGTTTGAAGATTTTTCCCCCTTCTGCCTTCCCTCCTTAGCTATGGCTGCTCTCCCAGACTTTCTCTTGTCCCTCTTGTCCCTTCTCCACTACTAGAATCCAAAGGGTTTCTTCTTAGGAAGATGTATCCCCCTTTGATTCATTCACACTTGATTCATAGCTTGGGGAAAAGAAAACTACTTTAATGTCAATTAACTCAATCAGGGTAATCAAAGGAATAACTGGCAGGGAAAGAATGGGAAAAGAAAGTGGGGGAAGGGAGTCCCTTTCTCTAGCTAAAACTTATTTTCCTCCCTCCTCAAGTTTGGGGGGAAATCAGGCCTTGGCAGCCTAAGCCCCCTGAAAGAAAGTCAGATTGACTCACCCTGGGTTTGGCCCCTTGGTCACAGTTCAGACCCAGGGCAACAGGAGCTGAGGTAAAGTCTGACAGAGTTTCAAAATGCCTTTTCTCAGGTTTCCCTTCACTTAGTCTCTTCAATTGGGAAATGTTGGGGGGAAGGATTTCCAGTCATAAGTAGGAAAAAGTGGGTAACCCTCAGGAGAAAGTCTTATTCAACCTTCTCTCTTCAGCTTCTCCAAACTGAGAGGCCAACTGTTCTTCACAAGGAAACCTTCTGCTCCTCAAGATTCCAATCTCTTGGGGCTCCTCCCCTGATGAGGAGAAAACACTTCCTTTAGTGCCAGCCTCTGTCACAAGGCAGAATTCTATCCATTTCAATGTGAACAAAAATATACATTTTGGGAATCAATTGGAAGAATAAGAGAAATTCATGTTAATAATGAGAAATTTAAATGTTCACTATTTTTTTGCCATTTTCACATCTATGTCCAATTCAAAATTCAAATAGAAAAAATTCTTTATGAATTTTACGGAGTTATATAACTTCTAGACTCTAACAAACTAACGTATGAAGACTTTTAGTGGAAATTTGCTCGTCTGGGCTTCATTCTTCTGATTATTGAAAAAGCATGTATTATGTACCTCCTTTGTGGCAGTCAATATGTTTGGTACTGGATTTATAAGGAAAATATCAAACTACCTGCCCCTATAGAATTTATATTTAATTATAATCTTTTGGCATTGGGGGTGTTACAGAAGCTGGCACTAAAGAAAAAAGTGCCAAACTGAAGAGTATGTGAAATTGATCACCTCGATGGGGGAGGGGCCCCAGGAGTTTGGAATCTTGAGGAGAGAAGATTCTAACTCGGAGAGGAGGGTCTTTCTCAGTCTTGAGAAGCAGAAGACAGAAGGTGGGAAAATGACTTTCTCCTGCAGGTTATCCACGTTTTCCTGCTGGTGCCTAGGAATCCTTCCCCCCAACATTCTCCAATTGAAGGGATTTTCTGAAGAGAAACCTGAGCAGACTTTACCTCAGCTCTTGTGCCCAGGGGTGAGTCAACCTGACTTTATCTCAGGGGGCTCAGGCTGCCAAGGCCTGAGTCCCCACCCCCAGACTCGAAGAGGGAGGAAAAGGGTTTAGATAGTGACAGGGACTTCCTTTTCCCACTTTCCTTTTCCCATTCTTCCCAGCCTATTATTCCTTTTGTATTACCTGATAGAGTTGACATTAGAAGTTATCTGTTCCCCAAGCTGAGAGTGAATGAACAGATCAAGGGGAGACCCTTTGGTTGCCAGTAGTGGAGGGGTGACCAAAGGGACTAGAGCGAATTGGGGAGAGCAGCTTTAGCTAAGGAGGGAAGGCAGAATGGGGAAAACCTTCAAATCCCCTCTCCTCTCTCTGAGCCTACCTTAAACATTAGCTGTCACCCCTGAAGCCTGCTTTGAGAAGGGGGAGGGTCTCCACTCTTTCCCCCTCTCTATACTGAAAGTCTTAATCTTTTTTAATATAGTTGGCACACTGGATTTAAAAGAACCCTATTTATTAAAAACAAATAAAGCTTTAGTGATTGTCACCAACTGTCATCAACTGTCAGTTGTGAAGTTGTTGTCAATTACAACTCCTGAGGCTATCAGCCTTTGTCACTAATTCTGCCTAGAAGTTTCCACACAGGATCAAAAACCTCTTGATTCCTGACTGGTGTGTGTGGGGAGTACAAGTCAGTTACCAACTGCCACTCTGGTCAGTTACAAAATTGAGGAAGAGAATCTATTGTAAAAGGGAGGCTGTATCAGGGCTTTCAGGTTATAGGTTCTAGCCATCTTAGATTCTGGTTAGAAACAAACTTGTGGGGATAACAACCATCTACTGATTATTAACTCTTGCCAGTTAGAGCCTAGAAAAGATCTAATGGCAACTATGTTACAACTAATACTGTGGTCTGCTGTACTAGGAATAATTACAATTTATTGGGGCTACTGTATCCTTTATAATATAGTGGCAGGGATGATAGACAATGTTCTGGGGACATTAACCAATGTGAGTATGGGATGGACACAGTTGTCAATGAAACATTGCTATGAACAGGGCCAATATAAAAGAGATGGTAAAGGTCAAAATGCATATTATCAGGGAAAAGTATATCACAAAAACTATGGGAGACAGGACTCTAATACATGTGAATTACCTCTGGCAAATCATACCCCAAGTCTATGTTGTGTTCGTGGCAGTGACTAAAATCTTAAAGAATATCAAAGCTGGTGTCAACCTGATCTTCCAAAAGAAAACTGTACATGCTTTAGTCATTGATAATAGATTAGAGGAATTACTTGGTCAGATCCCTATTATAACTGAGATGTACCAGGATTACCTGAAGAGAAAACAAGGCATGGGGAAGGGTACCAATGAGGAAACTGGGGACGTGATGAGATAGACTAATAAGGACAGTGTAGTTACTAATACTAATACTGGTGCACCATTAGGGGCAATGGGGGAAATGACCTTGCCAATAACATACAGGCACAAAACAACAAGGTGATCAATTTCACATACTCTTCAGCTTGGCACTTTTTTCTCTAGTGCCAGCCTCTGTCACAGGGGAGGATAACATACAAGGAAAAGTAATGACAAAATTGACTGAAAGCAATTTTTTAGTTTTAGTTTTTTGTTATTTTTATATATAGCAAAGTATGTAGCATGATTAATATAACACATATGGTTTGTTATAATATATAATAAATTATAATAAATATCCTTATCCAAGAGAAACAGATTCTCATATTATGTGTCTAAAAATCTCTCATTTTTTCCCCTCTGTCCCACTCCTCCCCCTCTCCAAGAAGGCAGATGATATGATATAAGTTTTTACATATATTATATAATACATATTTCTCTGTTCTTCATATTGTGAAACAAGATACATATTACTTATACAAGAAAAAAATTCTTGGAGGAAATAAATTAGAGTGGTATGTTTCAATCTACATTCAGACTCAGTCTATTCCTTTAATTATAGGGGGAACTAGAAACCAGGGGAATCTAGATAGGCTTCTGTTCAGAGGTAAGTGGAAATTGAGCCAAACTTTCAAGAAAGCTAGGAATTCTCTGAAGTACAGGTGAGAAGTAAATGAATTGTAGAAATGAAGCAAAGCCTATGTAGGGGTGTGAAGACAGAATATAGAACACTCTATATATTAGTGACACATCAGTTTCATTGGAATATAAGGCATGGGAAGGCAAGTTATAGTTTAAAAGCTTGGAAAGGTAGTGTGGGTTACAAAACTGAGGAATTTTCAGGCTTTAGGCAATAGTTAGCCCCTGGAGTTTCTTGAGCAGGAGCAGTATGATTTGTCCTTTCTAAAAAATAGTGAATATATGAATTTAACTCAGATATAGGTATTTCGTTGCTTTCTTTGCTAACATATGCAGATCAATAATATTTTTGATATAATTTTTTTTGCAGACAAAAATGACTAATTAATGAAGCAGAAAAACTATCTCAGGCACATTTGTAAATGAACAAAGTTTCATTTCTTCCTTGCCAACCCCTACCACCTTACAAGTGTAAGCAATAAACTCTAAAAGATTCTAGATGAGCTCCAGAAGAATCATTTTGCTTTAGGAAGGCATGAGCAGTCTCACTCTGCATTTGTCTTACTTCCTCCACATCTGCACTATCATGCAGATCTCACACCTATATCCCAGTTTTGGTGCTTATTTGTCAGCTTTTCCATAGTGACCATCTCAATTCATTTACACTGATTCATTCTGTTCTTTGTGATCCCATAGCCAACAATGAATTCTTTTCCACCTATGGCATTAGTCAAAGGGAACAAAATTTTTTTAAAATTTATTTTTATACCTTTTCATAAAATGGTAGAAGAGTGTCCCTGGGTCTTTGCAGGAGAAGTCTTCTCCTTTGCTTTTCATTTCTGCAGATATTTTCTCCTTTCCTGATTATAAAGGAGAAAAGAAGCTATATACAAGACTGGTCCTGACTGCTGAGGAAAGGGTATATTACTAGTCTGGAAAAATTGACCTCTTATCTTATCTTTCATGTAAATCTCCAGTTTTAAGATCCATTATGCCCAGACAACTCACATCTTCCTATGAGATTACAATCTCCCCAAAAGAATTCAGGCTGTCTTCATAGAGTAGAAAACTGGGAAAATGATAGTTGTTGTCCAGATGGAGATATGCCTATTGATGGAGAATTCAGAAAGGTGTCCTGTCAGCCTATTTATATTAAGAAGATGCCACGTGGACAAGGAACTGAACTCAGAAAGGAATTGAAGGTGGGGGCAGCTATGTAGCACAGTCGATAAGGTTTGAGCCCACAGTGGGAAGAATCTGAATTCTGTCCTCAGCCTCATCTTGCTTTTTGACCCTGGGTAAGCCATTTAACCTCAGTTGCCTAGTCCTTACCACTCTTCTGCCTTGGAATCAATACTTGCATCAATTCTATGGCAGAAAATAAGGGTTTTGAATAAATTTTTAAAAAGGAATAGTAGGATGAGAGCAGTTGGGAAAATTTCCCACTCATTTAATGATCCCAAGTTTCTCACTGAAACAGAAACCCATTTTTAAATGCCCATTATTCTTTATTAATGTTATAGAACTACAATATGGAATCTAACAAACTCTGAAGGACAGAAATTGCAAGCTATTTAAAGGATAATAGCTAGGCATATGCTGGGCCCCAAAGGCTACAAATCTTACTAGGGAAGAAGTGCATACATAGCAGTATACTTAGAGCAGTGGATAAAGTCCTTGGCCTGGAGTCAGGAAAACTTGAATTCAAATCTGAATTCTGACACATTAGCTAGCTATAGCATCCTGGTTTAGTCCCTTAAAGCACTTCACAGGCTTGTTGTGAGTATGAAATGAGATAATATTTGATAGCATTTATCACAGGGTCTGGCACTTAACAGGGGCTGAATGAATATTTGTTCCCTTTTCTTTCCCCTTTCCCCTAAAAGATATCATCAAAAAGGCATAAAGGTGAGAGAAAGGGTTGGCCTTCATATGATAAAGAAAGGACAACTTATAATAGGCTTCTATGATAAAATTATACCTGCTCAGAGACATAAAGCAAGGTCCTCAAGATGCTAGTGGATGCCCCGTGGAAAATGGACAGTGGGACAACAAATGAGAGCCAAGGAGAAGAACAAAGTCCTCTGAATTGAGCAGCACCACTGGAGGGTATAAGGAATATCAATTAGAACACAGAAGCACTGAAATTTGAAGGATATGATTGAATTATAATTAATTTATCAAAGTACATGGGAAGTTATAACTTTGATAAATTAATTATAATTCAATTATATATTATATTATATATATCATAAGTATATATAAGTATAAAAGAGTTTTAAGCAGCTTTTGAACTAGAGAAACTGGACTCTGAATATGAACCCTAAATTGCAGTGTGAAACTTTACATATAAACACTTTTGCCTGTGATGTTTGCAGTAAGAAAATGTTTTAAGTTTAATCATTGTGGTATTTGTAAGACGATATTAATGTTGAATCTGATAATTATGGGATAGAGTCTCAAAACTATAAATTTCTCAGCAATCTTGGGAAATGAGCAGTAGTCAGAACCTGTATTTAACTATAAAACTCAGTTTCTTTCTATTGTATATAATATTCTAATATCCCAGAGGAAAGAGTTTGAAGATGGGACATGGCAAAGAATAATCAGATTGACACGCAATCAGCTTTGAATCTAATATGCCATCAAAATGGAAGGATGTTTTTATGAGGGGAGGCAGAATAGGAAAACAACAGTTTTTCTTTATTTTTCATTTCAGCATCTTAGATCTTGTTTTCTTTTTAACAAACTTTTTATTTTTATTTTATTTTTCTCATGCTTTCAAGTCATTTGAGTTTAGATAGATATATAATATATGTGTATATAAATTTATGAAAATATAAAATAATCACTTGCCCTTTCTAGATATATATTCACACATATGTATATATATGATAGTATATATGCACAAATGTAGATATGTATATATGTTTTAGTCTATACTAGGTACTGTTCTGATCAAGATAGCTCTTGCCCTCAAAGAGCTTACATTCTAACTTGAGAGAGACAATAAATAAGGAGATACTGGAAATGGTGGGTACATGTAGACATGCTCAGGAGAAAGCCAGGATGTGATATTGAAGGTGAGAATCAAGCATTAATTACGTGCCTATTATGTACCACACACTATGCTAGAAAGTTTCCAAATATTATCTCCTTTAATCCTTAAAACAACCTTGGGAGAAAGTTGCTATTATTATATTGTTATCCTCATTTTATAGTTGAGGAAACTGAGGCAGAGGGATATTAAATGGCTTGACCAGCAAGTAGAATTTGAAGATGGATTTGAACTAAGATCTTTCTAACTTTTGGATCTGAGCTCCAACTACTCTGCCACCAGGTGCTTCATGGAGTCTTAACAAGATGAATTGAAAATTTACTTTTCGGATCTGAGAGAGATAATGGACTGTTCATGGTTCTGATGAGAGGTAGATGAATATGATAACCTGAGCAAAAAGACAACTGAGAAATATAGCAATGGCTCATTTCAAATGTCAAGGAAATGGCTCCAACCCTTTATCCTAGACACCATTGTTAAGAAGCAAGAATGGGAGTAGGAGTTTCAGTGAGAAAAATCAGCATGTGAGATGGGTTGACACCATCAGAGATATAGGGTGTTCTCCCCACTGGATCATTGGCTCTCCATAAACTGATTTGTTCTGCTGTTATTATTTTAGCCAAGTTTAGTAGTATAGTATAGTAGTATATGTATTTCCCTGATGCCCTTGACTAGATGTATATCAATGACATCATCTCTGCCCTCCAAAATTATTATTGGTAACTATTTTTAGCAAAGAATAATTCAATTCATCTAAATTCATCTAAAAGGATTGGTACTATTTCCTACAGTCATGAATCTTTGAGTTGGAAGATGCCTAAAAATTCATCTAGTCCCTAAATGTATCCCTCCTGGAGAATATAGCATGGATGGTTATTTAAAGACTTTCAATAAGGCAGCCCATTCCCCTTTTGTACAGCTCTTCTTATTTGGAAGTTGTTCCCTAAAAATCCAAATATGTCACTTTTTATCTTCCAACCATTATTTTTAGTTCTGGTCTCAGTGGCCAAGAAGAACATATCTAATTCATCTGTCACATAGCAACTCTTAATTTGCTGAAAACATCTATCAGGTCCTTCCTACTTCTTCATTCCTCTAATAAAAATAAAATCCATTCTTTCAACTGTTCTACATATGACATGATCTTGAGAACCTCACAATCCTGGTGGCCCTCCTCCAGACCCTCTCACACTTATTGAAAGCTTTTTGTAAAAAAAAAAAATCCTACAAAAAGTGAAGTGAACAGAGCCAAGGGAACATTGTCCCCAGTAACAGCAATATTGTACAGGTATCAACTAAATGACTAAGTGGTTGAAACCACTTAAGTGGTTTCTGAACCCTGAATACAAACCCCAAATTGTAATATGAAACTTTACATGTCAACATTTCTGTCTTTGATATTTTTAGGAAGAACCAAAACATTTTAAGTTTAATCATAGTAGCATTTGTAAGAATATATTAATGTTCAAAAGGATATTTATTAAAATTTCAAATATTTGCAAAAAATTGCTAAAAATGCTATTCCCAGCCATACAAAGATCCAAGACAATTACAGAGGACCATAATGAAAGATGCTTTCCAACTCCAGATAAAAAAGTGTTTTAATGTTCTTTTTTTGGGGGGGGGTTATTTTGTTTTACATTTATCTGTTTTCTATCACAACATGACTCATATGGAAATAAATTTTGCAGGATTGCACATGAATAAAGTTGATTGCCTTCTCAATGAGGAGGAGAAAAGGGAAGGGAAGAATGCTGAATTCAAAATTGAAAAATAAATGAATGTAAAACTTTTTTCATATAATTGGAAAAATATATGTATTTTAAAAAACATTATAAAACTGAACAAATAATTCATATGTGGACTAATTAGGGGAGCGTAATTACTTGACTAGTCCTAGGTATGCGTTTCTTTTTAATGTAGACTAAGGACTTTTTCTAATAAAGGCCTAATTTCTCAAATACATGAAGATATAAATGAAATGTAAAAGCATACAAGTCATTCCTCAATTGATATAAGGTCAAAGGATATGAACAGGCAGTTCTTGAAGTTATTCAATCTCTATATTCATGTAAAAATGCTATAAATCATTAAATAGAGAAATGGGAGTTAAAATAACTCTGAGATACCATCCCATGCCTATCACATTGGCTATAATAACAGAAAAGGAAAATGACAAATGTAAGAGGGGATGTGGAAAAACTGAGACAATACTGCATGGTTGGGGGAGTTGTGAACTGATTCAACCATTCTGGAGACCAATTTGGATCTATGCTCAAATGAATAAAAGAAAAGTCATGCCTTTTGACCCAACAATAACATTGGTAGGTTTGAATCCCAGAGAGGGAAAAAAAAGAAGTACCTATTTGTACAAAAAAGTTTAAAGCAGTTCTTTTTTTTTGGTGGCAAAGAATTGGAAAGTGAAGGGATACCCAACAATTGGGGAATAAGTGAGTAAGTTATAGTATGAGAAATGTCGAGCAGGAGGAGGTCAGAAAATCCTGTAAAGGCTTAAATTAATTGAAACAGTGCAGTAAGAAGAACCAGAAGAACATTGTACATAGCGATAGGAATACTGTAAAATGAACTACTATGATAACTAATATAATAATACGATAATAAAATAACTAAGCTATTTTCACCAATACGATTATCCAAAACAATCCCAAGAGATTCATGAAACAAAATGTCATCTGCTTCCAAAGAAAGAAACAATGTAGTCTGAATCATGACCAAAGCAAACCTTTTCTTTTCTTAATTTTTTCAAGTTTCCTTTCAAGAAAGGATGAATATGGAAAAATGTTTCATGTTATTGTACATAGAAAACATATATCAAATTGCTTACCATCTCAGCATGAGTAGAGGAAGTGTGGAGGAGATTTCAAGACTCAATTTTTTTACAACTGCTTGATCACATTCATTGATGAGGCTATGCGGGTCTTGATCAATGACACATGTTAAACCTAGTAGAATTGTGAGTCAGACATGGGAAGGGGGTGGGGGGAGGGGAAAGGAAGAACATGAGTCTTGTAACCATGGAAAAATATGCTAAATCATCTAAT
Source organism: Monodelphis domestica (assembly GCF_027887165.1). Lineage (NCBI taxonomy): Eukaryota > Metazoa > Chordata > Mammalia > Didelphimorphia > Didelphidae > Monodelphis > Monodelphis domestica. Next base: position 102,556,313 of record NC_077232.1, read on the forward strand.
TAAATAAAATTAAAAAAATATTTTTTTTTATAGAATTCTTCATAGGACATCTTTGGTTCTTCCATTGTTAGATTAAATCATTTGGGGGCAAGAAAAAAAAGACTCAATTTTTAAAAAATATTGGTAATTCTTTTTACTTGTAAATTAAGAAAAATAAACTGATTTTTTAAAATGCCAACTGTGTATATAACTTTATGTTCAGTTCTGGAAGAAATTAAAGCCATTTTCCTAAAAGCCATGACTTGTTTAGTAAAGGAGATTTATTTTGGATATATAGATTGTAAGCTTTCTAAGGGTAGAAACTATTTTTCACTTTTGTCTTTGGGTAAATTGTAGGTGCTTAATAAATTCTATTTGATTCATTGTCAACTTAGTGTGAAAGAAAAAATGAGCCTTGCTGGGATTTGAAATTACACTATATTTTTCAGGCTTTTAAAATAATTTTGATATTATATAATTTTAATGCTTTAATTCTAGAATATTTATTCCACTTGGAGAACACTTGAACGATGAGTCAGTCACTGAAGTGATCATGAGAAAGTATATGGTGATGCTAATATGATCCTGGAAAGATCAGGTCTCTCATTGTGCTCAGAGATTGCATATAATGTATGCCTCAGTGACTTGGAGCTGGAGGAGATCAGGAAAGGAAGATGTCAATTTAGGCTGTAACATTTAGGACTTCACTGGCAAACTACCTTAACTCAATCACTGACTGCAAGGTTTCTTTAATCTCCAATACTCAGTACTTAGAGGGAAAATTGCCAGCATGATGCAATCCAGTCAGAGTCCATGTAAAACATAAATTAGTAGTATTTACACAGTTCACAATGTGCAAACTTGTCTAACTGGAATCAAAATGTTTCTTTGGAGATCACTTGCCAGTGTGCTGCCTCATTGGGTACTTTTTTTTTTTCAAGACATCTAAAGTCTATCCCTGGAGCCTCTATGCTTCCTTGCTGCCAAACTTAGGCTGGATTTTAGGATAATTATCAGAAAGCACCATTATCAAACATAGTTCAGGAAGAGACCCTGTTCTGGGTATTAACTCGTCACTTTGCCTTGTTGGAAATTGATAAAGTGAAAGAAAGAAGTCCCAGAGTTCAATTTTGCTTGCTTCAGCATTCCTCTGTTCTGGGGCTGCCCTAGGGAGCTTGGTCTACATAGGAAGCAACAGAATATTCTGGCAAAAATTCAGGGGAAATTCTCTCCCTAGTGAGCAACCATAGATTTGGGAGTACAGTTTGTTTTTATTTTCCTTGCTGTTCATAATTCAAAGGCAACCACTTCTCCACATGAAGTAGTATTTGCTTAGGATTAATATTAGTTTTATTTCATGTATTAGATTTGTAGGAGCTACACCCTTTGACCGCTGAGCTCCTGACATATGTCTCTTGACAATGTCAAAGATAGAAGTAATAATGCATTTATTTGAAGCTGTAAGATTTAACAATAACTAGCTTTCATAATGTTATAAGATTTGTGTAACATTTTATGTTATTTCATTTGACCCTCACAGCAACTCTTTAAATGGTGCTTTTACTTAAGGGAAAGGATCAGTGAGAGCAGTATGGTGGCTTAGTGAATTGAAAGCCAGGGCTAGAGAAAGGAGGTCCTGGGTTCAAATTTGACCTTGGATACTTCCTAACTATATGACCTTGGACAAGTCACTTAATCCCCATTGCTTGGCCCTTGCTACTCTTCTGCCCTGGAATCAATACTAGTATTGATTTTAATACAGAAGTTAAGAATTAAAAAAAAAAAGAGAGGATCAATGATTTGCTTAGGGTTATGCAGCTCAGTAAGTGATTGAGGCAGGATTTAAATTAAGGTCTTCCTGACTCTGAGTTCAACATTCTAAACTCTCTACCTATTATATGCCCCTTTCCTGAAATTTCCTTATAACAAATCTTGTGAGGTAATTTGTGAAATTACTATTACCCTCATTTTCCAAATCAGGAAAGAGGCAGTGTTGTGGTCTTTAAAGAATCAGCCTCAAAACAAGGAAGACCTGAGTTCATAGCCCACTTCTGATATATACCAGCTATGTGATCCTGAACAAATCACTTGATTTCTTAGTGGTCTAGACAATTCTCTAAGATAGTGTTTCAGAAAAAAAAAAGATGCTGATCTCAGTGGGTAAAAGTTTCCTCACCTGGGAGCTTCCTATACTAATGGAATCATAGGACCATCTTAGTTCCTAGTCCTATGAGGCAACTGAAGCTCATAGATGTTCAGTGGTCCAACCAGAGTCACAGAACTGTTAACTATTTAAGGCAATACGTGAAGGCAACTATATCTTGAAATAGGATAATTTACTAGCACACAATCTTATTTGGAAGCGATCATAGATATAACCTAGCCCAATCTCCCATGTAAGATAGAAATCAATTTTAAAACCTTAGGTCAGAGATTTAGAACCTGAGGATATATTAGAAATAATGCCATTCATACATGTAAAACCCAGTGGAATTGCTTGTTGGCTACAGGAGGGGATTGGAAGGAGGGGAGGGAAAGAACATGATTCATATAACCACCAAAAATATTCTAAATTAACTAATTAAATAAATAAACTAGAAAAAAAGAAATAATGTCATTCAACCTCGTGATTTTCCAAATGAAGAAACCAAAGACCAGAGATGTTGAGTGATTTTTCCCACTGTCCATAAAGAATTGAGCCAAGATCTCGCAGGTTACATGTTTCCAAAAACAGAACTCTTGTCTACTATACCACATACTACCATCTTTGAAAGTTTTAATTCTGAAAAAAAACTCTTCCTTATAGTAATACAGACACATAGCACCCTACATTTTCAGCTCTTAATTTGATGACCTCTTAATTTGATGACCCACTAGTACCTTGACTTGCCCCAAATCAAGATCATCTTCCTCAAAATAATATTTCTCTTCTTATTTTACTGTTTCTGTCTGTTGCAGCAATATCCATATGATACTCCAGTTTCAAAACATGTTGTTACCTTTGAATTTATCTTCTCCCTAAGCTCCCTTATCTAATTATATACCAAATACTTAGGGATCTACCTTTGTAGTATCTTACATTAAGAAGCCTTTCCTAATCCCTTTTAGCTCTAATGCCTGGACTCTTTGAATTATTTTCTATTTTTTGGTATATGGTTTACTTTTTCATATTTATTTGCTTTTTGTTTCATTTGCTAGGCTTTGATATAGTTGAGAGGCAGGACTATCTTTGCATCCCCAGGTCTAAGCACAGCACTTGGCATATATTAGTTACTTGATGAATGTCTATTGACTGATAAGCATCCACCACTCTTTTCCTCCTGCCTTCATCTTAGCACAAGCCTTCCTTATTGCAAGTCTCCTGTTTTTTCCTCCTTTCTCCCTATCTCCTTTAAACTATCATTCTTATACTTACCAGATTGCCTTCACCAATCCCCTCATGCAAAAATGATCTCCCTCCCATGGCATTTTACTATTACTTATTTTATGTATTTATATATCATCATCCTACTACCAAACTCATCTTCCCACTTTCTCTGGTATAGCTGTTCTTCCTTCTTCAGGATGAGTTTCTTCTGCCCTATGTTCTCGCCCTCCTATCAGGCTCCTAATGTCTGTGTTCCATTCTCAAGGTATAAAGTACTCAACTAAGGTGTTAGTTAAAAATTTTTCCTAGAGGATATTTGTGACTCAATTTCCAACTTTGGAAGACTAAAAAAATCCTTAAGGTAAGAGTTAAAGAATTTCTCTATAAAAATGTAGTAATAACGAGTGAGGTTGATATTTTGAGGCAGGCACCCTGCCTGACCCCATTCAACCCCCTGCAAAATGACACCATGTAGGCAGCTGCCAGGGTTCCTCTTTTAATGTCAGAGTTCAGTGGGGACAGCCTCTGAAGTAACTGGGATGAGATAATTAGAGCAAAAGGTCCGTTCCTATTTTGCCTTCTTTGGAATGCCAAATACCCATCTAGTCTATGCATTTTCTGAAAATTATTCCTGTCCCCTGTAATTCCTATTAGGCAAAAATTTATCCATTCCGTTTTCTTAGCACAGAAATGTTTGCCTTTATTTGTCATTGTGATTTAAGAAAAGCACATTCTAACTCCCAAATTTAATTTCAGACACATGTGCCTTGGATCAGATATCCTACTGGCCCCTAACCAGGGCTTATTACCTTGGATTGCTTTACTTAATTACTGCAAGCCCAGATAAAACCAAATCCAAATTGTATGACAAACCATTTTTATATATCATTAGCTGTTACCAAATGGGCTTTGGATTTAAAACAATAGCAGAAAGTAAACCTGTATTAGGATAATGAGGATCTGATATTCCAAGCCTAAAAACATTTTCTGAATCAGAATTTCACTAGGCACACATTTGCTACAAATATAATTTCCCGTTACCATCTTTGTCAACCACATACCAAATGGAGCTATGCAGTAAGGTTAAATGAATTGGGGATTGTTGAAGTGATTCAATAACCACCTTCAATTACAAGAAATATGATTGTATATGGAGGATGGTTACCAGCTGTCTCCTACCTCATTAAGGCAAGATTGAGAAGAAAGGAGCCTAAATGGCATCAAGAGAGAATTGGTATGATAGGATGAACTTTTCAGCCTTATAGGTTGTTCAGCTCCACCTTTGAATTTTTCACATCATAGGATTTGGATTAAAATTGGTAGATATCTTAAGCGTTATTCAGACTAATCTCCCTATTTTTCAGGAAAGGAAATAGAGGGCCAAGAGTAGCCCAGTGACTTTTCCAGCCTATATTTAGTAGAACCAGACGATAAAACTAGGTCTTTTGATTATGCATCTAGTTAGGGCCCCTTGGATAACAAAACTGGAATGATGGGAAATTATGCCCTGACTTCTATAAATTCTTACTAGCCCCTTTCCTTTAGGATTCCACTATGTAACCCAATTATATGGTTTTCTTTGTCACTCTCATTACAAAGCAGCTTTGTTATGCAAATGGTATATAAATGACTAAATAAATTGGAGAGCCCAAAGTAATCAATAACTTTCATCAATTTCTGTAGAAATGAAATTCAATTTTTTTCAACAAACATATTAATCATATTATTAATCATAGAACAATGTGCCTAATGTAGGTGAGGAAGAAGGTGGCAAAAAGACTAGCTAAAAGAGTCTCTTATCTCAGGAAGGTAACATTTTCACAGAAGGATGGGTGGTCATAAATAAACACAGTACAAAATAATTCATGAAAAGTGTACTGAAAAGGTACAAGTGCTATGTGATATTCAAGGATGGATGTGTCAGGGTGGTAAATTATTACCAACCCAGGAAGAAGACTGCCTAGAAGAGGTGGAATTTGATTTGAGACTTCTAAAGATGGATGGAAATGGAGGGATATTTTATAAAATTCTCCTTTAACCTCCTGTGATATCATGGTTTATGGAATTCTAGATTTAGAATGGAAGGATACTTTCAAGCTTTCTTGCTTCTACACCTTCAATTGAGATCTAGAGAAGTTAAGAGATTTATGCAAAATTCCTCACATAGTGGGAGGAAGAGCTTGGATTTAAACCCAGATTCAATGACTCTTAAGACAAACTCTTTTTCCACTCCACTGTATTATGAGAGGCAAAGAAACTGAAGTTTTTATTCCTTCCTTTGAATAGAAGTCAAGTATCCAGAATCAATTACATTCAGATGAACCTTACTCTCTCTTTGGAGATAGGATCCAACTTGTAATTTCTGACAATCATCCAATAAAAAACTCTCCTCTGAGTCACTAGCATTGTCTTTTTATGCCTCACTTGTCCTGCCTGTAATTGGGAATAATATTTTATTTTTAAACCATATCATCAAGACAAAAGAACACTGAGAACGGGGAGAGTTCATATTGTTACTGAGCTCCAGCTAAGAGCCCAGTGCTGTGTCAGATAATGGGAAGTGACAGTGGAGAAATGGGTGGTGCTAGCCCTGCCCTAGAGGAGATTACAATCCCCAAGAAGAGTCAAAGCTTGAGGAATTTAACGAGCAAAGGGAAGAGTCTAAAGTAAAGGGCAATTATGAAGAAAAAGTTTTCTTATTGCTCCCAAGAAGATGAAAGTGCTCAACAGGGAAATGAGTTGGAGCTGCTCTTAGTGGTCCAATGAGCTGCTCTATTCAGGCTAAAAGGTGACAGAGAGTCAGAGCGAAATAAATGTGACTGTCCTGAACGTTAATGGAAGTGAGTCAAATGAACTACTGAATCAAATTGAAAAGATGTTAAAAGGAAAAATTACAACAAATATAAACCTCTGAAATATATATGTAAATATCTGTGTTTAGCTTTCCATTCAGTTGGGGGAAACACTTTAAATGAAGAGGAAAGAGACTAAATGTGATTCTTATTATATTGGAAGTCATGAAAAGGGGAGCAATAATGAAGAGTGGTCTCTTTGGAATTGGTATCTTGATCTTTCTAGGGCTCTACCTTCAGCTAGTCAGTGGGAAATTTGAGAATGAGGCATCTAGACCTACAGGTATCACATCCAGAGCCAAGTAATAATGCCAATTTCCCTGTGACTCTGCTGTACCAAGTGGTTATTCCAGTCTAAACAAGTTGGTCAGTACTTAGTGGGCACTTATAACAAGCAGGTGAGTGGTAAGGCTGATAGAGCACTGGGCCACAAATCAGGAAGGCCTAAAGAACTGAGTTCAAATCTAGCCCAAGACAATTACTAGCTGTGTGAACCTGGATAAATCACTTATTCCTGTTTGCCTCAGTTCTCTCATCTATAAAATGAGCTGAAGAAAGAAATGCTAAACCATTCCAGTATCTCTGCCAAGAAAAAGCCAAATGGGGTCACTCAGCTGAAGTGACTGAACAACAGCAACAATAATTAGGTCTAAGAGACTTTGTATTTAAATTCCACTGTAGAAAAAATATCACCATTATAATAACTTTCAGTTTAATGCAGTGAAGTAACAGTCACAGTCCTTAGCTTGAATTTGAGCTCTTTCATTTAGTATGTGTTGGACCATGAGCAAATCATTTCCTCTCTTGTCCATCTAAGATTTTCAGCTGTAAAAAATATAAAATAAAATAAGGCCAGACTTGATTATCTCAAATGTTCTTTGCATCTTGAAGTCCTATTGTCCTATTTTACAGAACTATTTATATGTATGATTGAGCCTAATTCTTTCCCCTCTCACCAGTTTAAGATCATGGCTGCTATACTGTGAGTGAATTGTCATTTTCACAGTCTGAAAGCAGCAAGAAAGAACCCATAGGAAAAGAGAGAGAGACTGTCCTAGTCTGGCCAGTTTCAAAGCTGTGATCAAGACTTTTCAGCCAGTCAAAGGAAGCTACCTTTATTCATCTGTTAGGGGAATGCAGGGATTCTCCATGCTAGATGATATCTTGGAATGGACTCAGACAAACCTCATTCCATATATATATATATGTGGAATGAGGAATATATATATATATATATATATATGTATATATATATATATATAATTTTATTTGACTCTCAGAACAACCCTTTGATGTTATGGGTCTTATTCTTCACATTTTAAACTGAGTCTCTAAAAGGAGGAATAACTTGCTCAGGATCACACATCTAGTAAGCACCAGGGCCAATGTGCAAATTTAGCTCTTCTTGGCTTCAAGCCTAGCAGGCTAACCATTGGACTGCTCTGCCTGTAGTCAATAGAAATGAAAAAAAAAAAGAGAATCTCTAAGGACCTTTATTACTGTAGATCCTATGAGTCAGTGAGAGTCTCTTCAGTAATATACAAATGCAGTTTTAGGGGTACTTAACATTTATTTTATGTTCAATTTAAAAAGATGTATCTGTGGTTTTATTTTCCACTCTATTATACTAACTGGTGAAGGGTAGGGATTGTTCTGGTTCTTTGTTCATGTGAACATGTGAAAACACACCAGCATATTTCTTTCTTCTCCCTTCCTCCATCTGTGCAGCTAGTGTGAATATTTGTGCATACATGTGCTCATGTAAGTGTGAGCAGAGAGAGAAGGGGCAGATTTTGGAATTCAGCCATCCTGAAGTCTGGACAAAATTGTGCATTTACATGATTGTGAATAATTGTAGCAAATACTCCCATTATGGCATCATCAGGCCTGTGCCATATGCCTACAAACACAGGTGCTGTTAGAACAGCCTTTTGGGGGTCTAGCAGCTCCTATTTGGGCATAGTCCAAATCACAGCTAAAAAAAGAAAGCAAGAAAGCAAGAAGAGTGGTAGGGCTCTCAGGGAGTTAAATTGGTAATAGATTTGGAGGGCTCAGAAAATTGGTAATGGACTCTACAACTGAAGCATGGCATTGAACCTAGTACAAATTGTAACTGAAAGTCATTACCCCCTGATAGTTGTTCATTCAAGTGTTAGGGCCATGTTCCCAGCATTGATTCAGTAACTGCTGGTCTCAGGCCAGCTTCAAAGTTCACTGTGATAACTTTGTTGGGAAACTCAGCAGAAAAACAAAAAAGGAAGACTAGTGCGGTCTGATCAAATAGTTCTTTCTCCTTGGCTGTGCTAGTCCAAAGCAGAGCTAAGGCCTATTAATTGCGTCCCGAGAAGCAGTTATGTCCTTACTGGGGAGGAAAGTGTCCTTTTGTTCTAATAAACTTTCTAAATCTAAATCCTAATATGCATGAAAATAGGGGAAGGTAGACTTTTGATTTCATTGATATACAGAACTCACTGATGAGGAAATTCCATTTGCCAGTGTAGAAATACAATCTTAGACTTTTGCTCTGATCAAGGAGAAATTAAATGCCCACCTCAGGAGTACATGATCAGTGAATGTTAGCAGAGAGACTTGAACACAGATCTTCCCAGTTCCAAGAAGAATTCTCTAAAAACTATACCATGTATTCAATATCAAAATAGGTTATTGCCTTAAAAAAGAATAGACAATCTCTGTACATGTGAGTACACTAAATTTTTAGACAAGAAAATGATGATGAATGTTCTTGTGGTAATGAAATCTCAGAGGGCATCTGACCTGTAAATATCCTAGAGCTCAATGTTAATACAGTTGAAACCAGCTTCATTAATGAGGAAAGTCAATCTTCTCTCACAATAGAAGGTCCCTTTGCCTTTTCCTATGCTGTGCCTGTGAATTTTAAAAGTCTCCATCTTGGTCTAGCACCCAAAAATTGTGCACACCCACACTACACGGGCATGTGCTAGTAAATGACAAATCAGAAATAACCAACTGCCCACCTGGGCTGTCCTAAGCTAAGCTAGAGCCAACCATTGGCACTTGTGAGACACAGGAAGTGAGGTAAGGAATAGCCTCTGGAATTCGCTCACTTCCTGTGGAGAGAGCTAGAGGGGAGTGGGTGTTAGGAGCTTGGACGGAGAGGACGCCCGCAGACAGCTTTCCTTCAGATCTCTCACGTGAGTTAAGGACTGATTCTTTCCACCTTGGCCCTTTGGGCCTAGAACTCACTCTGCCTTGGTCAGAGGTTGAGTAGCCCCTTTCCCTTATCTCTTCTCTCCTTCTCTCCCTATCCTTTTCCCTACTCCCAGTGTGATTAAACCTCCATAAACTCCATTCTGACTTGAGTGTTTCAATTTTAGGAATTTCATAAGTAAATTCCTTGGCGGCCATTGTTCAATATTATAACCTCTCCCAGAAGCTAAAAAATTTTCCCCATTACATGCCACAACACTTTTCCACTTCCTTATTGAGACAGGAAATGTTTATAGCACCAGACATACTTTTAAGCTCACAATTTTTTATGAGTTTTAAAGATAGATACTTGGAGAAATGTGTCCTTTTTGGTAAATCATCTAACTTCTGTGTCCCTTGGTAATCATTTCTGTAAATTGGAGATAAATCATTGGCTTTCTAAAAGCAAGGAAATGGAATAGATGATCTTGAGTTTCCTTTCAATTCTTGTTATTTAGTATTATACAAAATAACAAAGTAATTTAAATTTATTCACATTAAAGTCCCAATGGAATGTATTTAGGGCATTTGAGATACACTCTGGTATTGTAGTTAGAGAGCCAGCTTTACAGTCAAGTCTTTTCCTCTGATATATTTTAGGTGGGTGATTATGGGAACATCACTTAGCCTCTCTACTACTCTTTCTCACTAAGACAGATAATTTGCTGATTTGCCTCACAAGAGGGAATTTTCACAATGGGAGTTGCCCAAATTTATGAAATCATAGGTCTAGATGTGTATATGTGTGTGAAAGAGAGAGAAGAAAAAGAAAGAGAGAGAAAGAGAAAAAGAAAGGAGAGAGAGAGAAAGGAAGGAAAGAAGGAAGGAAATGAAATGAAAAAGAAAAAGAGAAGGGAGGGAGGGAGAGATTGAGGAAGGGGAAAAGGAAGGAAGAAAGAAAAACATATTATAATGGGGAGAAAGATAAAATAGGAGGATACTGAATTCCTCAGTGAAGGAGGGATACCATAAAAAGGGAAATTAAAAATAAATAATTAAATGGAGGAATAAGAATCACAAAGTTGAAAGGTTGTTTTGAGCTATTTACAATAGTGTATATACTAGGATATGAATCCTCTCTACAATTTTCTTGACAAGTGGTCACAAGCCCCTAATGAAGAGAGACTTTCAGTGAAAGGAACTTCACTCATTATCAAGGAAATCCACTCTAATTTTGAATGGTTACTCCACAGTTTTATGGAGGGACATGCTTGAAGTCTATGACTTCATAATTTGAGTCATTAGATATTGGGTTACTCCTGCTTGGGCTGTCCATGCAGTTTGTAAAGAATCCAAATGTTCTGCATATTCTCACTCTCCCTTTGTTCCCAGCCTTGTGCAAACAGAAACAGCAAATCAAATCCATTTGGCTTCCTTTTAGTCATTTAGAAAGTTTAGGGGGGAAGAACATCTAACCTATTATCCAAAAATGAAGTAGGAAGATTATTTGTGGAATTAATTTATTCCTCACTTCCCTAACTTCTATTTGTGATGATTTGACAGCAGATGTATCCAATGAATTTTCAGTGATTAAGTGCATATAAAATCAATTAAAATAAGTATAATTAATTCTGAGTGTCTTCTCTAATTGATTTCAATGTAAACTACATGATTGTTGGAACGTTTTAAGATGAATTCCCAAAAGATGGAACTGTAGGTTCTGGCAGGTATGAGAGAGCAGTTTTGTAATAGCCAGATTTAGATAAATTGCTAAGGGTTAAAATTGTTTTCTTTACAACAAACCTGCTAGATAGTTAAAATAATTCTTCCCCACTTTGGAGATGAGAAGACAAATTCTGAGTTTGTTGTCCTGCCCAAGACTACATAGCTATTAAGTGTTAGATTCAGAAATTTCAAAACCAGATTTTTCTGATTTCAGGTCCAGGACTTTTCCCATAGCAACAGATGGAAATTTTCTTCTGTGCTATAGGAGTTTTGGTTAATTTTCTTTAAGTTCCTAAATATATATTAAGCTCCCTGATGATAGGGAAATGGAATTAACACTGGCCTGGAATTCAAAGGAAGGAGTATACTTGAATCTGAGCTCAGCTACTTTGTAACTGTCTGACCATGAGAAAACCTCTTAACCTACCTGTACCTTAATTTTCCCAAGAGTGATATAAATTTAAGAATATTTACAGTAAAAAAACCAGGATGGATATGAAGAACAACTTTGTAAACTTTAAAATTTAATGCAAATTTGGATTCAACACAACCACAAAACTACATAAAACAAAGTAATTTGCAAAATGACTGGGAAAAAGCTAGATGAACAGATGACATTTATTAGGAAATGATTATGTGCCAAGCTCTACTAATCCTAGGAATACAAATAAAAATATAAAAAATTAAAAAAATAATCCCCGACAGTGAGGAGTTTTCATTCAAATATGGGGAGAACAAATTTAATAGAGTTATGGCAAAGAAATGTATGATTTGCCTTTGGAAATCAGTGATAATGAATTGAACTAAAGTGGAAGCACCTGAAAAAAATTAATTCATTTCATCACTAGTCCTATAAAATGGTAAGAAAAGTGGGGTAGAAGGAAAAAGAAGGAAGTAGCATGATTGATAACCTGATAGGATGTGAACTATGACCTGATTCTGATTAACTACAGTGGACCATACTTAGGTTTGCTGGCTGACACCAGTCAGAATGGTAGGACTCCAAGTGATGTGATGGTCCTAAAATTGAATGGATGAAATCACCTAGGAAATGGTCTCAGTATGTCTTGGGGGTCCAGAGGAATAAGTTGCAGGTTGGATGACAAGGAAATGACCATGATGAATGCTTGATGAAATATGAAGGATGGTTTAGAATATGACTGCTACGGAAAGTGATAGAAGATTATGATCAGTATTATCTTGTAAAGCAAGGAAACCTCCAGGAGAAAAACTTGTAAAGAAATTGGTGAAACTCAGCTAAAACAAATCATCCCAACATTAACATATGAATATAAATTTATTGTTAACCATCAATTAAACATCTACTAAGTTCTAGGTACTATCCCTATAAGGATGAACCTAGAAGGACAACAAAAAGGCAAGCTGCAAAATAGATTGTTTGGGGAATTTCTATAGTTTCTATATAATCTTGTCAATGAGAGTAGAATCACTGATATTGAACTTTACTCAGCGGGATGCAAGTCAATGTCAATGACATTAAAAAAGCTGAAGGTGGGAAGAATGGTGAGACAAGTAATATGTAAAGAAAAGAAAGATATATTTAAAGCCATTAATTATAGATGAACTAGATGGCAAATGGTTAGAGCAATCAGGAAGATCTGCATTCAAATTCAACCTTAGACATTTACTGGCTGTGTGATCCCAAGCCAGTAATGTAATCTATCTGCCTCAGTCTCCTTAACTGTAAAATGGAGGTAATAGTATCTACATCCTAGGGTTGTTGTGAGGATCAGATGAGTTAATAATTGTAAAGTGCTTAGCCTAGTGTTTGGCACATAGTACTGTATAATATAAATGTTTGCTATTAATGTTATTGTTATTGTTGTTACACAGCTTTAAAGGTGCTTAAATGGACCTTCAAGGTATATTGAAGAAGGAAAAAATTCTAAATGGTTGAAAAAGAACAGAGCTACTATTTTATCAAAAGAGATTTAAAAATATCAACAGTCCAAAACATAAGTCTGTTTTATCTCTATTCAGTCCTCATGAGAATGAAGCAAGAAGATTGCCCTGTTCAAAAGTCATCAGTAGCATCCTTTTACCAGTCAAAGTAAGACAATATATTTCAGTTTAATACATTTTGATTCTCAGAACTTGAAATCCTTCTGGATTGATTTGTAGTGAGGGGGCCAGGTTTGAATCTTGTCTCTGTACTTTATTATCCATGTTACCTTATGCAAGTCTCTCTGGATTGTAGCCTCGTCTTTAAAATGAAAGGGTTGAGTTGATGGCTTCTATGGTCACTTCTAGATTTGCTTCTGTGATTTTATTATATAACACATACATTTGAAGTAGTAGAACACTAAGGCATTAAGAATAATAAAACAACTGGTTGGAATTTAAGATGATGAGTTGAACTTTGTATACACTGAGTTCAAAAAGCCAATGAGAAATGCAAATTATGTGGCTATGCAAAGATATGAGGGCAACTTCAAATTCAGGGCTGGAGTTCAAGGAAGAGGCAGAGGCTTGAAATATAGATTTGGAAGTCATTCACATCAAATTAGCGAATAAGATGCTGGGACTAGTTGAGATTTCCAAAGCAAAGAATAATAATTATAAACAAAGAAAGAGGGCATTTAGAGTCTGAAATTGAGGTGGAATAAGCAAAATGAAAAAGGAGTAATTTCGGTGATATGTGTAGAATAACAAAATTATGATAAATAAATAAAAAATAGCATTTTATAGCAGCTTTAAGTATCTCAAAGTACTTTACAAATATTACCTCATTTGATCTTCATAAGAGCCTTGGGAGGTAGGGGTTATCATTATCCATATTTTACCAGAGAGGAAACTGAGACATAGTGAGAAAGCAATTTGCCCAAGGTCACACATATAGTATTTGAGGCTGGATTTATCCTATCTACTGAACAATGTCACCAAATCCAAAGAAGGAGAGTTTCAAGAATCGGTTAATAAGGGAAAGGTAATGACTGATGAGAACTGTCAAAAATCCATTGGAAATGGAAATAGGAAATATTCAGAGACTCTGAAGATCATTTTCAGAAGAAGAGCTGGACATAAACTAAATCATTGGTGTCAAACAAATAAAAATAGGAATAACTATTTAATTAATAATTACATAATATTTAATTAAATGAAAACAAACTAAAATAAATACTAATTATATAATAACTAATAAACTATTAATTAGTAACTAATTAATAGAGAAGAATCCTTATAGGTCACATATTAGACTTACTTTAAAAATATTTTATCTGTGTTTTATTGTATTTTTTTAAAAGATATTTCCTATTTGCATTTTAATCTGGTTCAGGCAGCACACAGGAAAAATGGCTATGCTGATGTTGTATACCTCTGAATTAGAATTACAGGGGTGGGGTTTAAGGAATGAATAGTCCAGGAAGAAGTGGAAGCAAAAAGTTCATTCTTCTTTTGAGCTATTTGATGGCAAAAGGAAAGAGAAGGAAATGACAACAACCCAACTTTCCAGTTAGACATTTGTGGACTTTTCTGTAATGGCTTCAACCTACGTTTCTGGTCTTGTTCCCTAATTGTTACCTAATCATACTCTACGCTGGAGCCAAACTGGATTAAGCAATGTTTCCCTAGTCATAATTTCTCACATATATGTTGGACCAGCTCAGGCTCTTCTCAGCCCAATGATTAGAACATCTCTTTCTTACCTCTCTCTTAAGCTGTCAGTCTTATTTATCTTCCAAGGTCAAGTTCAAATGCTTTCACTTTCATAACATTTTACCTTATTTTTCCAGCCCCAATATCATTGTTCTTCATCTGGACTGCCCATTCTCTCCTTCCTAACAAATACACTTTCTTGCAGCCACCTTTCAAAATAGATAGAGCACTGGACCCGGAAATAATAACAGCAAAAACAAGCACAATCATATCTAGTATTTATATACCACCTACTATGTGCTAAATCCTATGCTCATCACTTTTTGCATATCTCATTTTTGTCAGGAACACTTGAGCTTAAAACCAACCTCAGGCACTAGCAGTATTACCTTGGGAAAGTCATTTAACCTGTTTGCCTGAGATTTATCATTTCTAAAATGAGGATAATAATAGTACCAACATGCCAAGGTGATTTTGACAATTAAGTCAGATGCCTGTAAAGGGCTTAGGAGAGTGTCAAGCACATGATAGGTGCTATTTTTTTTTTCTTTTTCATACCAGTGCAGATGGGTACTTGTTCTGTAACTTCTAGTCTTTGGAAGTTAACCTGAGACAGTGAACGAGAACTCCTTTACTTCTGTGTGACTCATTGAGGTAACAGTGACCCATTTAGCTTAAAGGTATGTTAGTAGGGGCAGCTGGGTGGCTCAGTGGATAGGGATGGGAGGTCCCAAGTTCAAATTGGATCTTAAATACTTCCTACCTGGGCAAGTTGCTTTACTCTAGTTGCCTTGCCCTACTGCTCTGCCTTGGAACCAATACTTCATATGAATTCTAAGATAGAAGGTAATGGTTACATATACATATATGTGTGTGTGTACATATGTATGTATATAACATATGTGTATATGTATGTATATATAATGTATGTATTTTATATATATAGTATATGTGTGTATATATACATAAAATGTATTAGGATGTAGATATTGATTCACGGGAGTACAAGTTTGTTTGTTTCTTTGTTTGTTTTTAGCAAGAATACTTTGTAACTTTGCCTTGATTCATCCTGAGTTTGAGTCTTTTTTCCATGGGGTTTAGCATTCTTTTTGCATACCAAAGTGGCACTGTTTCACCTGAATATTTTCACTACCTTCTCTTACATTAACCATGAATATTTACTTAGTTGGGAATATTTCTGCAGAAGAAAAAGAAATAGTACTCGACTGTTGGAAACTACAACTCAAACTCAGCCAGTTTCATTTCTTTTGAGAGTCAGAGGGCTGTAGTACATAGAGAATTGGCTTTGCACTTAGGGAAAGCTGGGTTCGCCTTGGGGCAGCTAGGTGGCACGTTGGATAGAGCACTGGATTTAGAATCAAGAATACTCATCTTCATGAGTTCAAATATGGCTTCAGACACTTACTAATTATGATATGTGACCCCGACCGAGTCACTTAAACATGTTTGCCTCAGTTTGCTTTTCTGTAAAAGGAACTGAAGAAGGAAATGCCCAATCACTTCAGGGTCTTTGCCAAGAAAATCCCAAATGGTGTCGAATAGAGATAGACATGACTAAAAATGACTAAGCAGTAGCAACAGTCCTGGCTTTGAACAGTCTTGGTGTGTGACCCTGGGCAAGTCTTTTAATCTCTCCATTCTCCAGGCAACTCTCTAAAACCCTAAATTTCAAATCTGTTATGGGCAAAGGGACTTGCTTCACTGAGAATTCTGCACAACCAATAAAATCATAAGTCTGTGCTGAAAACAAACCACCACTTCATTTTTATGGGAAAAATAACAATTTTTTGAAAGATCAATTGTGCTTTCTCTACTATGAAAAAAACCTTCAAAAAGGTCTAGGAATGTGAAAAGGTGATTTGACCTCATTTCCAGGGGTTTGAAATGTGAGCAGTAAATTTGCCAGTTGAAAAAGCAAGCAACACAGAATAAGAAAAGAGAAAGAGTAGAAAACCCATGGCAGTTATAACTACTTATGCTTAGAAAAATGGGTAACATATGTATATTATTTTCTACACAATATCTCATTGAATTTTTACAGCAAACCTACCTGGTTGATTCTACGGGTATTGGCCTTGCTGTCATTTTAAAGATGACGATTAGATGGGCTAAGTAATTTGTACACAGGAATACAGCTCATGTATCACAAGTAATATTTGAATCTAAGGCCTTCCTCACTTTAACTCAATCAACTGCACCACACTATCCCTTTTTCTATATAAAATTAATACAAAAACAACCTCAGAAACCCATTATAATGACAAGGATCATAGGAACAACTGCATGTAATGCAGAAGTCATTCAATAGCATAAAATCCCAATTATATCAAGAGAACTTTGGGAGTTCCATAGGAATCAGTCTACTTTAGGTTACCCAATACAAAGCAGACACACACTTCAACCAAGTGGACCAAAATCCCCTGCCTTAGAAGACAGACATTTATTATGTTTTTTGTAATTTTAATGATGGTGGTGATAATAGTTATTATTGATAGTGATTTATAATTTAAATAAGTGAATCTAAAAAAATAGCTCATTTGATCTTAAAAACAAGCTTGTGAGATTGGTAATGCAATGTTGTCTTTATTTTACATATGAGGAAGTTGAGGCTCAGATGGGCTAAATGAATTAAAATCATGTTTTAAGACTGATGTTATGAAGGAAGTTTAGGAGTCATTTAATCTTATCTCCTGACTTTATAGCTAAAAAGATTGAAGACTAGACTGAAGAAAGGTTTTGCACAAGGTCTTACTACATTTAAAATTAGTAAATAGTGGAAGTATCATTTGAATAATAGTTAGGATTTATATTGCCCTTTGAGTTTTTTTTTTTAAACCTTTATCTTCTGTCTTACCTATATTGGTTCTAAGCTAGAAGAACATAAAGGCAAGGCAATGGGGGTTAAGTGACATTCGTAGCTTCACAAAGCTAGGAAGTGGCTGAGATCATATGTGAACTCAGGACCTCTGAACTACAGACCTGGCTATCCACTGAGCCACAGAGGCACCCCCTGCCCTTTGGGTTTGCCCCAATTTGAAAGTTATGTTGATTCCGTGATCCATTGTTCCTAGCCATGTTGGTCAATCATGTTGGTTGGGGAGGAATCACTTAATGTACAGCTTCATATTTCCTGAGATTTGTCCCATTGTCATGTTACATATTCATTCCTGTGTGGGAATTGTCACCTTTAGTTCATCTGGCCCAACTCTTTTACTGACCTGGAGCTATCCAAATTGTCTTAAGAAAGCTTGTCCACCTTGAAACCTTGCTGATCCCCAGTGAGAAGCCCATTAGTGTGTTAATACAGTGATGTATTTTTAATATGCTCCTTTTAATTTTCTTTGTCCTAAGGTTTGCCCTGTTGATCAAAGTCCAAAAAAATTCTTATTTCCACACCCATTTCACATATGAGATAAGTGAGGCTTGGAAGTTAAATGACTTGCCCAGGACCACATAGTTATTAAGTATTAGAAGAAGAACTTAAACTCAGGTCCTTTAGTTTCAAGCTCCAAATTCTTTGCATTGAAACATGCTACTTCCCAGTTTACAAAGTAGTAGAACTAAGATTTGGTCTCAGGTTCTCTAAATTCAGTGCTTTTTTTTTTTTACTAGCAAGATAAGCCCTAAATAGTATCATTCCTCTTATATCCTCTTTTTTTCTAATTCTTTATACCTCTTTTCCCCCAACATGTAACTGGCATAAATCTATGTTCATGAAATTTTGCTCTGTTCTTGCTTTCCTTTATTAAATGTTTTTTTTTTAATTTTTCAAGCATTTCTGAGGTAGCTTGTTGGTAGAGTGAATGTAGAGTGGGACATGAATTAAGGAAGGCCTGAGTTCAAATTTTGTCCCTGGTACTGTAACTGTGAGATCTCAGAAAGTAATTTAAGTTTTCTGTCTTTTTCCTTAAGTATAAAATGAGGGTAATAATAGCACCTGCATTATTGGAAAATTGTTAGGATAACAATAGAGAAACTATTTGTATATGTTTTGTAAATCTAGGAGCCCTAGAGAAACTCTAAGTTATTGACTGTCTAGCTTCCCAAGACATTCTTCTTAAGTTTGGAGAGTATTGCAACCAGAATTTGTAGCCATTTGGGTAATGAATCGTTTCAAGATCAGTTGCAATCTGCTTTAGAGGAGGTAGGATCTACACAAATAAAATCATATAAATCATACAAATTTGCTTCCTTAGTTGTATACTATTCAGTAAATTCTTGGCTTCTCAGATCAAGAGAATTTCTTATTCCAGTATAGGAAAAGTAAAAGTTACTTTTATGGCAAAATAATGCCTTCTCTTAGTTACTTACCATTATTTTCTCCATACATTGAGTATTTGTTGTCCATTGTTCTCATTGGGAGGAATTCTCTATCTTCAGGTATTCAAGTTGATGATTCATTAGAATAATTTAAGATCATGATCAATTTTCAAATCAATTTCAATTTTTGAATTGCTAATCTTGAGCCATTTATTTTGTTTCTCTTTTTTTGTGCCTAGTTCTTTTAGTAGTGAGCACTCAATGGCAATATGATCTTAGGTATGGTATGGAAACTAACAAATTTATGCAGCAGTACAGTAAGGGTCTTTTAACACCCTTACAATATTGCTATTTTATTCTGGGGGAAAAGTCTATGTGTATGTTTATGTATATATGTGTATATATATACACTTACCCATTCTGATTAAATATGAAATCATGTTTTCCCCCAATATACGCTTTCTTTTTGAGTATTCAGATTTAAAGTCAACATAAAGAGGGGGTATTAATCCCCCTGTGCTTGAACTGTTTTTTAGTAAATACTTCTCTGTCCAAAAAGGAGAAAAATGTGGAATTCTAATTCCAACTTCAGACTAAATCAGTCAGCAGTCAAGAGTATCTGTTTCTAAATTATTTCAATCATTTTTGAAGCTGCAAATAAAAATATGTGTAGTATTTTTAAGAATCACAAGCACCTTGAGATTTATGAAATTGGTGAACTCTGGCTATTTTTCCATTCAGCTGTTGCAATCCCAACAGTTATTGATGGATTAATGATACGTGTAAGAGGGAGTGATATAAGTAGATGGAAAGTTTCAGAAGTCTGGAATGTATAAGGTTTATGTCAAGAGACTTTGAAATGGAATTTATTATTTTATTTTTTTGTAAAATCACATGAAATAGTCGTTTACTCTGAGTCTAGTTTTAAATGGATCAGTGAAAACCAACAATACTCAAATTCCTATTCATACCGAATTTCTATAGCAACAAGATTTGAGTTTCAATTTAACTTAGGAAAAAAAAAACTTTTGCTTTTAATAGGCAATTTTCAAACTTTTTGTACTTTTCCATTGATTCTTTTCAAAGTAATGAACTTTAGCCTTATAAGTGAAAGATGAAATGAGAGTCATAATGTACCTGAACATAGGAACCAATAAGCCACATTTTTGCTGTATGCCAGCAGACACCTCTTTTTACACAATTGTTAAATGGAGGCCAAGTAGTTATTTCCATCAGCAGTTAATTAGCAGTGGGATGCAATTTCAGTGCTGTTCCTGAAACATAGACTGCTATTTAAATATTTTCCCCAATTTTATGTCTAATCTTCTTCAAAACCAGTGGCAGCTGGTCAATTAAGTGGGATTTGGGGCCCTCTCACTGCCCCTGCCACCCACACTTATTCATGGGACCACCCAGTTGCCATAATATGCCTAGGTGGCTTTCTGGACTCTGGTTTCTCCTATAAAATGATAACATTTTATAAAATCATGCATTTTTAATAAGGCCTATAAAAATGATTTAACTAGAAGGAAAGCACTTTACAAGGATTCTAGCTATATCAAAATCCTGCAGACAGCCAAGAAATGTTAAAGTTCCATCATATAACCCAGAGCCACTGATACACAATCATCCAATGTCTCAACTAGTAAGCCTATCTGGTTCTGACATCTAGCAATGGATACTTTTATGTTTGGCCCAGAGCCCCCCACTCAGAAACAAGTAGGGCTATTTTTTAAAATTACTTGTCTCCTTCTGAACTGCTTTACTCCTGGAATGTATGAAATAATGGAATCCTATTGTGACTGGGTCAGAATTTGGCCCCTTTGATTATTGGTGCCATCAACCATGGTGACCACCTCAAATTGTGTTATTGTTTGTGTGGGCATAATGAGGAGAACTACTGAATTTGCTCTGGCACTAGCTTTTAGAATCAAATCTGCAAAAATGAATTATGACCTTTGTAAAACACTCTACTTTTTCATTTGCCCTTCTCTATTCTATTTTCCTTTTCTTACAATTCCCATTCTTCTGATACATAGAATCACAAAATTTTCAGAGTTGGAAGGAATCTTGGTGGTCAACTAGACCAATTAACACCTAAAAAAATTATTCCTCCTGGAACACACTAGGAAACTGGTCATTCTGCTTTTACTTAAAAATCTCCAGGGGTGAAGAATTCATTACCCATGAACATAGGCTGTACCACTTTCATATAATTCTGGTTTTAAGGAAGCTTTCCAGTTTTTCCTACCTAATTTCCTAGACCCTGGGTTCTTCCTTATAAAAAATGGAGAACTGAAACTAGATTATCTCTAAGGCCACTTCCAGTTCCCAATGATATGATTTTTATTATTCGTAGAACTCTACAGGATTCTCTTTTCTAAACCCATAACATTGTTACTATTTGTGTTATTAATTTTTTTTTTCTTTTTCAGTCCTGTCTGATTATACATGATCCCATTTGAAGTTTTCTTGGCAGGGATATTGGAATAGTTTGCTATTTCTTTCTCTAACTCATTTTACAGGTGAGGAAGCTGAGGCAAACAATCTGAAGTCACTTGCCCAGGCTCATACAGTTATTAACTTTTTGAGGCTGGATTTGAACTCAGATCTTTCTGAGTCCTGCCCTGGAGCTCTATTCACTGTCACACTCAGCTACACTTTTATCTTCAGATTATCATTCAATTAAAATCTGACCTGTTTTATCTATCTGTTTCATATGTCTCTGTTTGGTCTCTATTACTAGACTATAAAGTACTTGAAGGCAGCCCCCTTCCATTACACTCAGTAGAGCATAATGGAGAGACCTGAAGTCAGAAATATCTGACTTCAAATCTTGCCAGTGACATTAGATTTCTGGTTATAGGGAAATCACTACCTCTGTCTGAAAAGGGGATAATCCCTATCACTTTTGGATTTTTATTATGAGGTTCAAATAGATAATAGATATGAACTTCACTTAAAAAGTTAAATCAATCAATAAAAGTTTTTTTTCAGACCTGGAAGAGATCTGAAAAGATCATCTAATCATTTTCCAGATAGAGAAACTGAGACCCAGAGAGCTTAATTCATTGACTCAATAGAGAA
Source organism: Monodelphis domestica (assembly GCF_027887165.1). Classification (NCBI taxonomy): domain Eukaryota; kingdom Metazoa; phylum Chordata; class Mammalia; order Didelphimorphia; family Didelphidae; genus Monodelphis; species Monodelphis domestica. Next base: position 102,578,390 of record NC_077232.1, read on the forward strand.
AGCATCAGAGACTGGCCATTCTGCATCCAATTCCAGACTTTTTTCCAATTGCTTCTCATAGTGCTCCACAATACCCTTTAATTCAGCGCTTCGAAGATTGCATTATTGTGGGGAATCCTCTCACCCATTTGGATACCAATGCTTCTGAAACCTTATTGACTCTTGGTCTCTCTCTGTCTCTCTCTGTCTCTGTCTCTCTCTGTCTCTGTCTCTCTCTGTCTCTGCCTCTCTGTCTCTGTCTCTCTCTGTCTCTCTCTGTCTCTCTGTCTCTCTCTCTGTCTCTCTCTCTCTCTGTCTCTCTCTCTCTCTCTCTCTCTCTCTCTCTCTCTCTCTCTCTCTCTCTCTCTCTCTCTCTCTCTCTCTCTCTCTCTCCTAACCCTGCTGCCAGCTTGGCTGGTTCTTGGACAATAGACAGAAGGTTATTTACCCAGCTCCTACTTGAAAGTTTTCTAGGGAGAGAAGAACCACAAGAGTTACAGCTCTAATGGTTGAGCCTTAGAGAACTGAGAGTCAGCTATGTCATAATGAGGCATCATAAAGGACTTTAATGAACAAGTCCAAAATAATAGGCACACCAATACTTGCGATTAAAGGAACTTTGAGAGAATGAAGAGGCACTTAAAGTAAACGAAGGTGGAATGTGTCCCTTCCCACTCTCTCATAGTTAAACAGGGAGTTCAACAATTATAAGTTGAAAAGGGAGAAATTCCATGGTAACAAATATGAGTTTAAAACGCTATTCAAACAAGCCATATTTATCCATGTGAATTGTGCTATGGAAACAGTAAAGAGAAAATACTTTAACTGGACTGAAAAGATTCTTTTTATACCAAGGTTGCCACATTTCGGGGAGGGGGGAGCTTCAAATAAAAATAAAATCCAATCCTGTGAAACAATTTTTTGGACCATTTTCTTTGACCCCTTCTATGAAGGAATACAAATGGTTACTGGAAAGCTTAAGGACTATATATATACTGAGAATTCCTTAAGCTTTATATATATATATATAATGACAGAAAGGCAGATAAATAATTGTTTAGCATAAGATGTCATAAGGTTACACAGGCTAAGCATACCAATGAAGGGAATGGTTAGTGGGTGCTAAATGAGTTCAGAGAAGCTGTGTGGTCTGGGGAAACATTGAGGAAAACAACGATCATAGTGAAACAAGGCAAAAAACTGCAGCAATGATTTTTACTGATTGTATTGTTTTATTTCACAAAGTACTGTAGGTAGAGAGTGTATGATGTAATTTTGTCCATTTTATAGAAGTAGATATGAATAAGCTGCTTCAATAGGCAAATAAATACCTATAAAAATGCAAATAAAGGACATTATCTGAGAAACATTATGATGCATTCTCAACAAAAATGGCAGAGGCATATGGCCAAAGTGTATATATATGTAGATGTATATAAGTATATTTACTTAAATAGGCACATACAATACATGAATATAGGCATGTGCACATATACACTAGGTACATATTTACGACTATGCACATATGTATGTCATATATTTGCATAGACATATTATCTATTGTCTATATATACATATACACATTTACATGTAAATTCAACTAACAACGCATATACACATACATGCTCCAAATATAATACATATCTAAATGTGTTTATGTATTTATACTCCTTTAGAGCACAAGTACATCTCTTCATTTGTTTTTCTTCCTTCCTTCCTTCCTTCCTTCCTTCCTTCCTTCCTTCCTTCCTTCCTTCCTTCCTTCCTCCCTTCCTCCCTTCCTCCCTTCCTCCCTTCCTCCCTTTCTTTCTTTCTTTCTTTCTTTCTTTCTTTCTTTCTTTCTTTCTTTCTTTCTTTCTTTCTTTCTTTCTTTCTTTCTTTCTTTCTTTCTTTCTTTCTTTCTTTCTTTCTTTCTTTCTTTCTTTCTTTCTTTCTTTCTTTCTTTCTTTCTTTCTTTCTTTCTTTCTTTCTTTCTTTCTTTCTTTCTTTCTTTCTTTCTTTCTTTCTTTCTTTCTTTCTTTCTTTCTTTCTTTCCTTCTGTTTTCCTTTCCTTTCCTTTCCTTTCCTTTCCTTTCCTTTCCACTAATGCAGTGTTTAACATATAGGGGACACATAATCAATGCTTGTTAATTGATTATTGAGTGACTGATTTAACTTATAGGAGTCTATTGATTAGAATTCCACAGAATGTATAGACATGGGCAGTTTGTGAATTGTATTTTTGAAGAGAGCATCCACATCCATATGATCCTCATCTCATGAACATCAATAATCCATGTGAATAACTGAAGACAGATGAAAAACCTGAGGCATTATCTTACCTATTGTTATCTCAGGAGCTTATTAAGTATAGTTTGGGAAACAATTAGTATTGATATAGTAGAGTGGATTCCTGGATCTATTAGGTGACTTCTCAGATCCTTTCTCCCTCTCAGATTCTGTGCTTCAAACTCCAGTGACTAAATAGAGTGATATATATGTTTGCCAGGTATTGAAAATTCTCTATTAGAAAGATAGCTGTGAAACTGGGTTTCTGGCAGGACAAGAATCAACAGCTGTGTTTGAGGAAACAGACCCTTGAAATAATCAATTTGGTTAGATAAACTTCTCACATTCATCTACCCTTCTCTGAGCCCTGTTATGAAATCCTGAGTCCATGAAAAATCACAACTGAGGGCAAGCTGATGTGGTAGATTTATTGAATAGAAACTGTCTGATATAAATGATGGTTCCAACAATGGATCAGAATATTGAATCATGGAGCAGTTCCAGCAGGAGGATATTTCCTGAAGCCAGTGCTTTGTAAAATAGGAGAGTCCAGATGTCCTTCCAAACCAGACAGATACAAAAAAAACCAAAAGTAGGAATCCCATAAATCACAGAAAAGAGCATCTTGTTTATTTCTCAAAGGATATCAGAGACACTCCTGATGAAGCCATAAAAACTACTGAATTAAGTATAAACATTAGTGAGTATTGGATGTAGCAAAGCTAAATAAAACCCTTAGAATTCATGCACATATGGAGAATTTCTTCAAAAAGAGGGCATACATAATATATATATATATATATACATATATATATATATATATATATATCAAGTGGATGTAAAGTGTTGACATATTTCTCCTACTCTAAGAAAGGGAATTTATGTCTTTAGTACTGGGAGAAGTGGAAGTGGGAAGAAAAAAGTGCTTGTTTTATCTCTAGAATAAATCAATATATAGGCAATTAATGGTTGATTAATTAATTAACTATCTCTTTGTAAATTCAGACATTATGGGAGACAAAAAGAAACATGGAACTACCCATGACCTTTGAAGAAACAAAACTTTATTCAGTCCAATCCAATAATCATGTAGATTATTCAACAAGCTTTTATCATATGTAGATCACAGAGATAAAAAAGAACACCTATTCTCAAAGAGCTTGCTCTCTAAGAAACATTTGAACAATATAAGGCAATGTATAAATAATTGCTAAACTACCAATTCTGCATTAGATTAGGAGTATTTGTGGGATCATGAATAGTTAGAGGAGGCTTTGGATCAAAGTACTAAGCTCAGTACAAAGTTCAACTTGTACATCCAAAGGCATCAATTGAACTTTGAAAGATTGGTAGGACTGAGATAAAAAATGAAGGACCTATTGTAAAACCAAGATAGTGAGAATAACCATGATACATCTGTGAAAAAATGAGAATAATTTATATGAGAATAACCTAAGCAGGTATAATGGTACCCATTATTGAGGACCAAGAAAGCCAGAGTTTTGCTTTAATGAATAAGGAAATAGAGAATCAATGAAAGTTTTTAGAGGCAAAGTAGTATAATAGATATTGCACATAAGGGATGTTAATTTGCCAAAAAGTGAAAAATATAGATTATTTTGTGGATTTGGTGAGAAATGTGGGGGAAAGTCAAAATATAAGGATAGGCAAAAGATACAAATTAATTATGAACATTTAAAATAGGGTTTTGGTGATGAGAATAGAATGAGATATGCATGAAACATTTTGAAGTAAAAACAATTATAGAATTTAGAACTGGAAGCATTCATATAAGCTGTCTAGTCTCTCTTGCTCAACTTGTAGAGGAAGACATTGAAGTCCAGACATATAAAATAAATTGCTCAAATTTGAACAAATGGTAGTGACAAAGCTGGTGTTTGAAGTCAGGTTCAATGTGAGTTTTTCTTTAAAAAAAAAAAAGCATTTTTTTTTGTCATTTGATATAATGGCCAATGTATCAAAATTTTTATAACACTCATTGCACTTTATGCTTCTCCTACTTTTATCATCATAGTTTAATCTCTTTAAAGTTCTTTGAGAAAAGGTAGAATAGTTGTTGATCTCTGTTTAACAACCAATAACAATAGGATGCTATGTGACCTGCCCAGATCAGAGCAGCTTGTCTATGTCAAAACCAAAGTGAAAATGCCAATCTCTTGGCCTCATGATCTTTTCAATGTTTCATGTTCTCATGGATTCCTCATAACTTCACCACCCTACTGCCTCTAATGTATTTGGAAGCCAGCCAAGGAAATATTAAAAAATTATATACCAATAGAAAAATAGGATATTTTCACTACCTATTTACAGGATATCTAAAAAATATCCCCCCTCCAATCTAGAATAAAGTCTAGCTTTTTTCATAGTGAATTTCTTTGTCTTTAAGTATAAATTGATCCTATATCATTACTGGAGAAGCAATAAGAGACTAGCATACCATTTTTTAGTTCATTCCTGATTTTCCCACTTTGAAAATTTTTATTGTCCCTGTGATTCAGAGGCATTAAAGGATTTCTACCATTGTGATATCTCTTTGAATTTTTACTTAAATTTATAGAGACCTGCCCTTTGTAATGCTGCCCCAGCCAATTTTGTTTTGTTGCAACATAATTAATACATTATAACCAAAACCTGTTGAGTTGTCACAAAATGCTATTGTAATTACACTTGCCAAATCACCTGCAATGCAAATATGATGGTTTATGATGAACGGAACTATTGTTAAAAGCTGGTATCATTAGCTCCCCTGAATACAAGTTAACTCAACTGCTGCCATGGTGCTTGGAGAATATGTACATTGTTCCCAAGGTACAATAGTCCTCCTCTGTGGCATTGTTCCACTTTGTTCTAATTTCATAATATGAACCCAGTTTGCTTGTATTGGTTACCTCAATCCCACTTTGTACTTAATCATGTACAGTAATTGGCTCAATAAAGACTGTTTTACAATGAGCAGTTCCCACTTTTGTGGCAGGATCTTGGGTAGAGGGAAGTTTACTAAATTGGTAATCAAGAGCCCTATGCCATAGTTAGAGCCTTTGCTATCAAAATTGTTGTGTGAATGGAGTAAGGCATCAATTATCCCTGGATTTCAGGTTCCTCATATATAAAACAAAAGAATAGATAGATGATCTTCAAAGTCTCTATTATTACAATGAATCTGTAATTCTGAATAATAGGAATGTTATTGTGAGGAGAACTTTAAACATATTAATTATGCTTAATGATATCATTCATCTTAATTCAATCAATATTCATTTAGCATGTGCTATTTCTAGGGCAATATGTTTGATTCTGGGATACAAAGAAAAAAAAAAAAGAACAGTTACTGGCCTGGAGGAATTTCTATTTGAGTTTGGGGAATAAGAATAACAAGTACAAAGACTATTAATTATAAGATATACATGAAATAATTTTGGGGTGAGCTGAAGCATTAACTCCTACTCAATGACAAACAAGATGATCCCAACAAACTTAGAAAATATGAAGTATTGCAAATTGAAGTGAGAAGAACCAAGAGAATGTTTTATCTAGTAACAACAATAATAAATGATGATCAACTGTGAATGACAACTATTATCAACAAGTCAAAGAACAAGGACAAGTCAAATAAACTCATGACAAAAAAATAAAAAGATTTACTGCTTTGGAAAGAACAGATTGAGCAGAATGCAAATGGAAATATATAATTCTTTATTTCCTCTGATTTTTTCTCTAGTGTAAGCAATATGTCTTCTCTATGTATTATAATATATATATATATATACAACCTCTATCATATTCCATGCATTCTTAGAGAGAAGTGGGAGGAAGACAACATGGATTGATAAATACTAGAAAAATATTAAGAAATTGTATTGACATGTAATCCAGAAAAAAATGATATTTATGAAAATTAAAAAGTCAATAATCTGTTGATGACATATAGCTATGAATCATGGTACCATGATTTTAGAACATGGAGATTTATAGATGGTCCAAAGGGTTATAGAAATATAAATGGTGGTGGGTGAAACTTGTAAAAATGAAGACTTGAATCCAGGACTTCAATCCCCAGAAGTTCTTGATCCACTTCCCCAGAATGCTTTGTAATCTCACTGAATTCTCACCTGGGCCGAGAGCAAATTATTATTTAAAGGGTCTCCCCTTATGGAGGGGTGTCTTCTCTTCCTGTCTCCCCTGGCAAGCAGACATCTCTCATGATGTGAATGAAATTCAATTGGGCCCACCTAGCACATGCCTTTCTTACTTGTATATTCCTAAATTCCTTACCTTTAATAAACCTCATAAAAATATAATACTCCTTCCAGAGAGAAACTAATTTCTACCTTCCCCAGTTCCCCAAAAATTTTAATCTTTACAGTTTGGTGTAACCACTTCGGGAAAATGAAAATATCTCAATCTTCTGATTCTTTTCTTTACTGATCTTTAGTTCAGCTTTTCATAGCTATTGCCTAGAAATTTTTTTTAAGCCACTTTTCTCCAAGATGCTTTTTTAGAAAACCATCTTGATCAGCTCCTGCCGGCAGCCATCCGCTTTGCACTTTCTTGAGCCCTTCCCTCTCACCAGCTCAGCCACTTCTCCCTGCCTGTGTGTGTTCCTGCCTGCAGCCCCTGCTCCAAACCTGTTTGCTGTTTGCCACTCACCTGGTTCCCAGCTGCTTCATTCTGCCTGCCTGTTTCTCCGGTGGCTGCTGCACCTGGTCTTTTGCTCACCTGGCCCTCCTGATTCAACCCAGATTTCGATCACCTGGTGACCTGCCCACCGGCCCCAGCCCAGCAAAATATACTAACCTATTATAAATGATAACATACATGAGAAGTAATGTAAGGGAAATTATTGAAAGCATGAATGAATGGAAAAAAAGGTGAACAATTATCAAGGATGGAGAATAAGTGATATACGGAGTAGGTGTTGCACTGTATCTTGGAAATATATATATTTTTTAAACAAAGGCTTCCAAGAACTCATTTGTTTTCTTACAAATGGATAAATGCCCCTCTGAGGAAAATATAATATTATTTGCTTAGAGATAAGCCAAATGCAATGCTGCCAAGTTAGGTAAATCCATCTTTACTGAAACCTTAGTCCCTCAAAGGGAAATGACTTTCCAAAATTCCAGACCATTTTAAAAATGTCTGGAAATGACAATTCTCCCCAAGGAGAATATATTTATTTGGGGCTTTTAGCCACAAACTATTTTGATTTTTTGCTTCTAACACTTTTCATTATTACTAAGTATATTTAAAATAAATTACAGACAATAAGCAAATACTTATTTAGAATATTTACCTTCTTTCATGTGTCATTTCTTATGGGAAATCTTTCCTGCTCTTAGTTGATCATGTTTATTCTCTTTTTCACAAATTGTCATGCATTCACAAATTATCATGTATCTCCTTATTTGTTTATATTTTCTATTCCATTCCCTCAGTAAAAAACAGTTCCTTAATTCCAACGTCCATGCATATCTCCTTTTTTCCTTTATCCTCTCTACCTAACACAGTGCTTTATATTTAGTTGGCACCTAATAATTGCATATTGGATTATACTGCAGAAATAATTAGAAAATAATAGCAAATAGTAAGTAGTTTTTGCCTTCCAATGTGTTTTAAGGTGACCAGATAAGGAATTAGGGGTTCTAGGGTACAATTCAAATTCTATCACAGACTCCCTTTGTTCTGGGAAAGTCACTTCAATTCTTATGTCTTATCTTTTCTAATGTTATCAACTCAAGTAATTCTTCCACTGTAGTCTTCCTGCTGTTAACTACCAATGACTAGCATCATAGTCCCATATAACCAATAAACAAAAAAAAATATTCATAATGTTTATCAGAGCTTTTACAAAGGGATCTTTACTTCAAATATAGAGTAAGAAAAGAAGGGAAAACACTTCCCCCATAACCTCAGAAGCATAATCTATGCCACTTTGATCTGAAGAAATGGCTTAGATTTCATACAATTTCTATATAGTCTAATTTCATATCCAAATGTAGCTAATTGTTGTGGGTGAGCCTTTTTCTTAACTACCAGTAGATTTCTCCCCTTGACAGCATTTTCTCTCTTCACTCACTAAAATACCTTCACAAAGAAGGAAGATAGTCAAAAGGAATGGACCAAATCTCTGCTGAGCTATGGTTTTTGAATATACACTCAATTCTAGCTATGCAGTCAATCAAAAATGATCTTATTTCCCATATGGTTAGCAAAATGAAACCAGTTAATGCATATCTTTGTGTATTCCTTTGTGCACATGGGAACTGCCTTAGACAAGCACTCTATTTCATCCTCTGAAAACTCATAAGATTGGGCTTATTGCCCAGTCCCCTGTTATATTCTCCCCTCTAAAAAAATTGCCATCATTAGCAAATCAATGTGAAGGTTCTGAACACATAGTTCATGTATCCAAGTAGAACAGTTCTTTGTGGTCTTGGGGAGTCATAATCTTTACTCTTTCACTTTCTTCCTTGGCATTCAAGAAAGAGTACTCCCCAAAAGTGTGGCATAATCTTATTCAGTATAACCTGTACAGGCAAAAATAACAATTGTCCCCAAATTCAGAGTTATATAAATTCAACATAACATTTCACAAAGTTTACCATAGATTACCATTTGCTTAGTACTCAGCAAAGGCCTCTCTTCATGCTTAAAATGTTTTCCAAAACTCAAAGGCAAAAGAAAAACAAAAATAATGGTTGCTTATTTAAGAAAGAAATGTGATCCCTACAGAGCTTCCTAGACCATATAGGTCTCCCACTGAAGTGATTTAGGACTGGGGTGACTGGCCGCTACCCTCCCACCTACTCTAAGATGAGAAGTTAAATGAAGCTGACATATACTGTTGCTTAAAAGCCAGCTGGGGATCCTTGGGAAGGGCTAGGTATCTCACATTCTCTCTTTTCCTAATAGCCTCTCACCAAGCCTTCTCCTCTGCCCCCACCCCACTCACATTCTAGACTCATACTCACAGAGCTTAGTCATTAAATAACTACAAAGAAAAATTTCATCTCTGAAAAGCTGAATCACAAACCCAAAGTACTGGTACTCTCCACACAGGGACTAGGGGATTAAGTTCAAATGAAAGTTACTCCCTCATCCTCAGATAAGAAAGCATCTAACCTGGGCAAAAGTTCTTTCACAATTCCCTTAACACATACAGTCATCCAAATGGGTTCATAGGCTATTTTCAGAGTGTCTATTTCTACAGAGAGCACACTAAACTTTCTCTATGTTTAACCATTAACATACATGATTCCCTTAAAGATAATGGGAAATATTCTCTGGATCTTCATACCAAAAGGTACTCCAAATTTTATTCTATGGATGCATGTCTGTTCAAGAGAACTATTGGTGTCCCCAATTCTCCCAATAAGAGGTCAAGTATAAGAGTTCAAGAGGTATACACAGAGAAAATGTTAACAAGGGCAAATAAGTCCTTAATTAAGGCAAAGCTCTTAAAAGGGTGAATTACAGGATGACTTGAAGTTTCTAGTCTTACAGTGAATAAGGGTCTTGAAATAAAGCATAACATCTATGTCTGTTTAAAAGCAAGAAGAAAATTTTGAAGGCTTCTCAACCAATGACTTGTATTTTAGTTGCACAAAATCCATCCCTATGATATTAGAATCAATACTAGTACCTGTATGGGTCTGAACCACTCAGTAAGTATCAAGGTTTAAACATTTAAAGAATCAAAAATAAATGTAAAAATTCATCTGAAAAGGAACTGAAATATTTCCTAAAACAAGGAAATTTATATTTATGTATGTATATATATAATATACACATATAGATGTCATATATGTTTATATATAAATATATAATAATTAGCATTTACATAGCACCTATGTGTCAATAACTATGCTAAGGACATTACAATTATTTTCTCACTTAATCCTCTCAATATTGGGAAATATGTGTTATTATTAGCCCCATTTTAAAGCTGAGGAAACAGAAAGCAAAGGCTAAGTACTTGCCCAGGAACCCACAGTCAGTAAATGTCTGAGGGAGGATTTGAATTTAGTTCTTCCTGAATCAAAGCCTGGGCACTTTATCTCCTGTTACACAGCTACACACACACACACACACACACACACACACACACACACACACACTCACACACACACACAATTTACATATGTATAGTATATGTATCCAAATGCATGTACACACATATATATCCAGATTTTCTAGGATTCTCTCCAGCATTTCCTGTAAATGTAAAATTAAAAAGACTTCTGATGAGGTCTCATATGTAATAATTACTCCCTGGGTTTATTCTCCTGAAGCAAGGACAAATAAATCATGCCAGCGTTCTAGGATACCTCTTGAGGAATTGGTTTTTAGTTTGAACTTCCATACTGTGTGTTTCCCTACTATTCAGTACTTCTTTTTATCCCCAATTCCATTTAATCAATTGCCATCCATCAGCTTCTACAAGGGATATTTACATTAACAATATATCAAGAAAAGAAATCCAAACACTACTCTCAAGTACTTGAATGAAAGAAGAAAAATCAGAGAGTAGTGGCCGAAGCCAAGTAGTATCTTTTGAATCAGTATCTCCAACCAGTTGTTCCTATGTTGCCACAGTGAATCAAAGAAGACTTTAATAGCATGCTTAGTATCACATTATGCCATATAGCTCACTCATGCTTCAAATCTTTCCAAGGTACTTCCATTACTCATCATAGTTTTGTTAAAAGTAGGCTTTTCATTATCTTCCATATCATTATGGGAAATTGTTTTAGCAGAACCCTGAGTATGTTAGTAAAGTCTGGACTCAGTAGAAAGTATCCCATTAAATTTATAAAAATTGAGTGAAGATAACTCACCTTAGCTAGTATTTAACCTTTGAGTCTCATTCTTATTCTCATAAAATATGGTGATTGAACAAGGTGATCTCTAGGGTCCCTCATTATATGAATTGACTTTTATAATTAATTATGCAATAGATTATAAATTTTCTTGGGCAGAATTTTGTACCTAAAATATAATTGGGAGCAGTAAAATAGTTAAATTTTCTACTTTAGGTTGAAACTTAAGAGTTTAGAACCTGAAAGTCAAGGAAAAGTGAGAAAGAAGTCAGGGATAGAATTTCAGGGATTCATGAGGTTTAGTTAAAATACATCATCAGTTTTATATAATTTATCTCCTTTGCAATACTTTCTTTTGCATTTTATTTTATCACTTAAAAACAATCTGGGAAGAGGTCTAGAGGGTTTCATCAGTCTGCCAAAAGGGTCCATGACATGTCAAGGCTAAGAATACTGCTAATGCCTAATATATAGACAAAATTTCTGTAATAAATATATAACAGTAGTGGATCTATTCTTCTTTTAATATATCCCCTAAGATTGTGTTTTAAGATAACAGTCTATCTAACTTTTCAGAATAATTTACAGCTAGGGCAATTCCTAGGATTGGCTTATCGAATGGTCTTGCCACATGTCCTTTTAATCTCATTAATTATTTATATTATTTTATTTATATTATATATCTGTTCACATATTCAATTAAGCACTTAACCAAATCTATAAGCTTTTCTAAACATAAATTCCCAGCAGGGCTCTCTCATTTCTTAGACTTAGAGGATATTTGAATAGAGCCATTTTCAATGATTAGAATAGAAAGAATATCATCATTGGCTCTGAAGAAACATTAGTGAGATGAGAAAAGGACTAAATATAAGCATGAAAAGTCTAGAGGCACAATTCCAGGCTTTGCTACTCACTAAATAAGTAACCATAGGCAAGTGATTAAATCTTTCCCCAAGTCTCAGTTTCCTTAGCTGCAAATGGAAATGACATTTGTATCACCAATTTAGTGAGTTTGGATACAAAAAGTCTGGAAAAATCTTCAAGTGCTATAGAATTGTGAGTCTTTTTAAGAAACAATTCATAACTGGAGGAACTTCAACAACCGTTCAGTCAGCTGAAGTAGGAATTCAGAGATGAAGTTGTGCAGCTAGCTTGTTTTTGCCAGCCAGACTTTCTGGACACTGAACAGGGGGTTTCACAATGTTTTTCGGCACTAAAAACTTGCAACAACAAAAAAAGTGGCACCAAGAAGCAGTGTGTTAACATGAAACTGAGAATCTCCATTGACAACACATAGCAACAATGAATGCTGCTAATGTTCACTGCATCCTGCCAGATGATTTGCAAATTCATTGAGGAAGAGAATGCTCAACCAAGGGAGCTAAGGACTCTTTGGAAGTCTAGCTAGAGTAGATTGGGGTATATTTGGGCCAGGGGAATAATAGAGAAGCAGAATGCAGATTTTTATGTTATGATAATTAGGCTTGTCTACAAATTAGTTTGTGGTGTTTTGATCTAATCCTTTATGAATTGTTTGTTTGTTTTAAGTATTCAGGCAAGTTCACTGCTAATAAAACTCCAAATATGGGCATTTTTGCCTTTCTTCCTTGAAAAGGATTGCATGGTATGAGATAGATAGACTTGGACTCAGAAAGACCTAGGTTCAAATATAGACTCAATTATTTATTAGCTGTCGTATCCTAAACAAATTATTTAATGTCTCTAAGACTTAAAGGAGTTATCCTTCACTGCTTAATGGGGATAATAACATCACTTACCTCATAGGGTGTTGTGAATATCAATATATATATATATATATATAATCAAATTTATTGTTATTCAAACCCAATACGAGTATATATATATATATATATATAGAGAGAGAGAGAGAGAGAGAGAGAGAAATGAGTCAAATTTATAAGAATGCAAAGCGTTCCCCAATTGGCAAATGATCAAAGCATATTGAACAGGCAAATTTCAGATGAAGAAATTAAAACTATTTTTAATCATAAGAAAAAAATGCTCCAAATTGCTATTAACTATATAAAAGAAAATTAAACAAATTTGACTTACCACCTTACATGTAACAGAGTGACTAACATGAGAAAAAAGGAAAATGGTAAATGTTGGAGGATATGTGGAAAATTTGGGGTACTATACTGTTTGTGAAGCTGTGAACTGATACAACCAGAATAGAATAATTTGGAGTCATGCCCAAAGAGCCATAAAATTATATACATTTTCATTTAGCAACACTTCTACTATGTCTATATCACAACGAGCAGAACCAGGACGATGTTGTAGACAGTAACAGCAAAAAAAAAATCAACTGTGAATCACCTTTTATCAATACTGTAAGATATCCAGGACAACTCCATGCCTTTATTCACACTTTTCTAAGCCTAGAGTATCTTCCATCTATCTCTCATCATCCATGATGAATCATTATAAATATTTGACTAGTACAGAAGATTGTTAGAAGGATCAGATGAAATTGCATTTGCAAAGCTGTTTATCAACCTTAGGACACTATACAAATGCTAACTATAACATTTATATAACATTTTAGATTTTCCAAGTACTTTACTTTCTTTTTTTAACTTCTCACACAGTTATAAAAATAGCTTTCCATGTTATCTTTATTTTAAAGATGAGGAAACTGAGATGGAAATGGGTTAACTGACTTAACCTGTGGTCAAGAATATAGTAAATTTCTAAGGTAGCGTTGAAACTCAGGTCTTTCTGATTCTAAATCCAGATGGCTCTCTTCCTTTCATCATCATCATCATTCTTCCATCCTTACTCCTGATTTCTAGGCTGTCTTGACTTTTCAAGGTAATCAACTCGACTAGTTATCTGTAGCTTTGGAAGTAGTTTCCATCTTGGCAGTTTTATACATTAATGGAAAGAATAAAGAGTAGGAGAAGGAGATGGAAAAGGAAAGAAAGAGGTAAAGAGGAGAGATAGAAGGAGGAAGAAGGAGGAGGAGGAGGAAAAGGAAAAATGAGAAGGAAGAAAAGGAGGAGGAAAAGGAAAGAGGTGGAGGAGGAGAGGGAGAAAGAAAGATGGAGGAGGGGAGGAGGAAGAGGAGGAGGAGGAGAAGAAGAGGAGAAGAAGAAGAAGAAGAAGAAGAAGAAGAAGAAGAAGAAGGAGAAGAAGAAGAAGAAGAAGAAGAAGAAGAAGAAGAAGAAGAAGAAGAAGAAGAAGAAGAAGAAGAAGAAGAAGAAGAAGAAGAAGAAGAAGAAGAAGAAGAAGAAGAAGAAGAAGAAGAAGAAGGAGCAGGAGGAGGAGGAGGAGGAGGAGGAAGAGTAGGAGGAGGAGGAGGAGGAGGAGAAAAAGATGAAGATGAAGAGAGAAGAAGAAGAAGAAGAGAGAGGAAGAAGAGGGGGAGGAGGAAGAGACAGAAAAAAAGGAGAAGAAGGAGGAGAATTTTGCAGTGCCAGTTTAGGAAGTAGCTTTTAATAGTGTCTAGACAAAACTTTTATTTTTACAAATAAGGAAAGGGCGACTCAGAGAGATGAATCAAGTGTCACCTTCTATCTTCTTGAATGCCTCCAGATTCTAGTCTCTTTTATTTACAAATGATCTTATATTCGTTTCTTATATTCACACCTTCACACACACACACACACACACACACACACACACACACACACACACACACACAGAGGAAACTTTTATCTTCTGTTTTAAAATCAGTAAGAAGTACTAAGTATTGGTTACAAAGCAGAAGAGTGGTAAGGTCTAGGTCACTCTGGTTAAATAACTTGTCCAGGGTCACACAGTTAGGAAATATTAGAGGTCAGATTGGAACCCAGTACCTCCATTTGTGTGCCTGGCTCTCTATCCACTAAGCCACCTAGTTGCCCCTGTCTGACCATATTCTAATCTCTATGATGGCAGACTGCTTCACTTTTGTTTTTTTTTATTCTCAGCTCCTAATTAAATGTTTAGCACATAGTAAGTGTTTAATAAATGGTGATTGGTTGCTAGCCAGGATTACAGAAGTGATTTGTGTTGATGCTAGAACTCAAACCCTGCTCTGCTAACTTCTAGTGTAGTATATTTTTTTCAGGCTGCATTACTCATAATGAAGTCTTCTCCAGTCACTTCTGATCAGGCATTTGATTAAAAGCAAGTATTTGCTTTAGCCATATATTTATTAATTGTATTATCCCCCTTCATTATTTCTCTCAGTGTATAAGCACTGGGATGGCATGGTTAAAAGCATAGTTTCTGTCTTTAAAGAATAGAATTGAGTTGTTATTAGACCATTTCTCTAGAGCATTAAAAAAAAAAAACACCAAGTACTTTCTTACACCTCAAGTTAGACATTCACAGAATATAGATCAGGAAGTAAACCTAGTCCCCCAAGCTGTGTTTCTAGCACCTTGTATGTTTGCATTAAATTCTTTTTTAAAGGGAGATATAACAAATTCTAGTTTGTCAAAAAGAACTATTAGTTTTGGAAAGTATTCAAAATCTTAGCAATTTCCTTGAAATAATAGGTACATCATATGTTTGATAGTTTCCTCCACCTGACAAAACACGGAATTCAGAGAGGGAAGTAAAGAGGAAGGCATTACTTCACTGAGACCATTTAGCTGAGTTGAGATGATTTAAGTACACACATACACATACATACACACAAACACAATTCAATGTCTAATTCAGATAAATTAATGGTTGATTGTTAGATACAAGCAGTCTCATTGAAATCACAGGATTCCAAAGACTGATATCCGGTGAGGGTTCTTTCTCGAATGTCCTAAGAAAATTTCAGCCTCACATAGCTAGATGAATTCTGAAATTCATTTCTGGAAGAGTGAAAGGCTTTCACTTTTTCTGTATTCAGTTCCTGCTGTATATCAACATGATTTTGTCATTGCACAAACTTAATATGAATGAGTAAATCCTGGACATTTTTTTAAAATTCATAGCATTATAACAATTCTCACAGAATCAAATCACACATAATTGAATTAAAAATACCTTTCAGAGTGCACTACCTGTTTTATAACGTAGATCATTTTCCATGAGGAATTCAGTAAGTGAATGTTATTGTAATTTCTCCCTATATATTCATAGGAAATTTTTATGGCATATTGCCTGACGTTAACCCTTAGGACTCAAGGATGTACAGCAGTTGACCCCACTGTGTAAGAGAAAAGACTTTAGGTCAAAGGTCTTGACAGTGCAATTTTGGTTAAACCACTGCATTGCTATAAACCTTAGTTTTATCATCTTCCCAAAATAAACAAACTAAAGGTGAAGACAGTATGTTGCACTGTAGTAGACAGAAAGTCAGCCTTAAGATAATGAAGACCAGAGTTCATTGTTTCTGGCACATAGTCATTTTTTTGAGCATGAGCAAATCATTTAACCTCTCTATGTTCTAGTTAACTTTCTAAACCTTTAGATTGTATATGAATCATTAATCCACACTGGTAGAAAGTTTTATAGTAGGAGCCCCTTACACTAATAAAATAACCGATATTGGACACTGTGTGTGTGTGCTCGCTCATGTTCTAGTTGCTTAACAGAATTGTTTTGTGTCAAATAAATTGGTGTGTTAAATAACCAAGGTTCTTTCTTTTTCATTTTTAGAATACTTTTTATACTAATTTTTTTAATGTTTATCACTAACAACCAACTTTCCTTCTCTTTAATCCCTCCCTTTTAATAAGAGTGTATAATTAAGCAAAATAGATCAATTATATAGGCAATATCTGAGAATTCAAATTGTGGTTTCTATATCTGGACTATCACCTCTTCCACCAAGAAGTGAAAGATGTACTTTATTGTTAGTCTTTAAAAGTCATGACATGTTTCTTCTTTAGTCAAAATTCTGAGGTCCTTTGGGAAAGTTTCTCCTTGCAATATTGTGGCTATAACATAAATTATGCTCCTGCTTTTGTCTTCAGTATTTAGTATTAAGTTCTCCCTTACAAAAAATCCTTCCAATATTTATCTGAATCCATTATATACTTCATTTCAGAAGTCACTATACATTTCAATTGCACACATGTACTGGAATTTATTCAGCAATTCCCTATTCAAAACTTTTTTATTCCATGAACTAGTCTTTTCAAGACTAATCTTCTTACTGACCTCTACCCCATAATTCATGCTCATTTCAATCTCTATGCTTTACATCAGACTTATTTCTTAGCTCTAGAAGTCCCATTTGCATAAGGCCCTCTGTTCTCCTTTATTGATCAAAATCTTATATTTATGTTCTTATATATTTCCTTGAAGTTCTGGATCAAATCCTACTTCCTCTATAAAGCCATCTTTAATTAGTTGCTTTTTTTTTTTTAAATTAAAGGCTAAGTATACCTATCTCCTCTGCAAACTCATTTGAGGCATTGGTATTGCTTTAGTCATCCTTTTGATTATTAGGTAGAACTTCCGGTATTTTGTGTTAATGAAGATTTTCAGTGAAATCAGATTCTTCACTTTCCCCTCTTCAAACTTTGATTTTTAGATCTTAATTAATTAGAATTTGGTTTATAGATAAAATTATTTGCTAATAGGGTCTTCCTTCCAAATTACAATATAATTTTGAAACATAAGCAATATTAAGTTCTTGTCTATAACTGGAGTGATCTATTTCCCACTTCACTATGATATATGTCTCCATAAGAAATTCATTCATAGCTTCAGTCCATTTCATGGCATTTGGGGTTTACCCACATTAGTAATTAGTACCATCTGCACTGAATTACTTCAAGAAGATGGTGTATTGGTGTTTCTAATTTTTTCTCATGTTGTTTACCTTCTTGTGGTGCTAGAACACAAAGGAAAACAACTTCCCTGGCTGTCTTCCACATTAAGCTAATCATTATAGCATTTGAGGAAAGACTAGCCTGCAACATTCTTGGTATTCTATCCATATATTGTATTCTTGTGTTCTTTGAATCAATTATATCACACTAACAAAGATTTTAATACAATAAAGGGGTTAGCATCAGAATACAATCAGCTGACATTTTAGGGTTCCTGTCAGGCTTCCACAGCTATTATAATTATATGAGGATATATACTACATGGAGCATGTTGGGTGTTCAGGGAAGATTAGCACCCTTATTTCAGGATTTCCGAGTCCTTTTCAGGGCTGCTCATATACCTTTGGGGTTTACCTTTCATCCATCTCTCTCCTGTGGTTCCAAGTAGCTGTTGTATCATAGCAGCCACACTTAGTAATACTGTCTTGGCAAGCTGGCTAAATTAGGTTGAGAGTAAACCTGACAGACCTAAAGTCCATCGATAAATTGGGCAGATTTCTACCTAAAGAATTTGAACAGGAATGGGTGAATGAGAAAAATGTGTTCCCATGGCCATAAAGGCAGCTGAAGCATGTGCTGTGGAGCACTTAAAACTCGGTTAGACATGGAAGACACAAAGGTTATCCACCACAACCCAGACCATTGTCAGTCATCCTGATTTTTACCTTGCCCCTGGACTTCAATGACTGGAAGAGAGTGAGGCTGATGACTTTTGTGCAATTCTGCCTCATTTAAATCCAGTTCAGGCACAAGCTAAGACATTATCCTCTGAAGTCATTTTTCCTCTTTGAAACAAAAGATCAAGAACAATCTTAGGATGTATAAAGTTATTTCTGTATATCATCCTGTCATTCATTCCTCTACACTCCCTTTGCTGATCTCTCCCTGAAACTCTCTACCATGGTATCATCATGGCATACATCATGGATTGTGTGTTGAAGAGTAATTGTTACAGTTGCTGATAAATCATTTTTCACATCTTATTTAAAAAAAATAGGAATCAAGGAGAATTTTGGGACAAATAATTATCTTGTTATTTTATTTTTATTCAGTATTCTATGAATAAACTCACAGATGGATAAAATGACTGTTTGATAGTTGAATAAAAATACTGGAATATATATTATCCTTTTAAGGTTTACTGAATGCATCCTTCTTAGAACTCCAGTAATAGTGGATGAAATGGATGACATGAACCTTACCCTGTTCTCATATAATTGTGATGTCCTTGTTCAGTTCTTCTTACTTAAGGTACGTACCTTGTACTTTGGAGATTATGAATATTTGGTATGAAGATAGCTATTAAAATGTTGTTCTTGGACTTGTTTTTGTTATTAATAAATCAATGTTGTTGATTTTAAGCAATTTTAAAATGTGGTTTGTGATAAGGGCATAGTTTAAGTACAATTTATTAGCTGAAGTTTGGCATGATATTTTAAGGTTTTGATTTGTAGCATGGGGTTTTGCTTCTGATATATAATTGTAATCAATAAGTCATGTCAATATGTATTCAGTAGGTGAAAATTTTTGCAACTCCTAGTGATCTGTGATAAAAGTATCAACCATTTCCTTCTGTGTTCTACACTGATGATTATGTCTAGACTTCTTAAAAATAACTCTATTATGGTCCTTGATTACAGTGGTCCTTAAATGCTATCATTAAAGCCATATAATTCCACAAACAAATCTGCTTGATGCTCATTTTTAAGGGTCCTATTGTTAGCTAAGTTCTTGGGAATGTTGATGATTCATTGAGAGCCTTTTGATTTTGTTCTTTGATTATCATTTCATAGGTTGGTATGGAAGTATTAATTCTTCTAAAGCTATGTTAAGATTATGAGCTCTTTGTTTTGTTACTCCTGAAAGTACCAGTTCCATCAAATTACACAAAATATAGTTTTAGTTCAAAATAAAAAGTTGCTAACTCTATCCCTTGTTTTTTGCTTCATGGGTAAAAAATATACCATATCAATTGACATACTTTGGTCTTTCAAGTTATTCTTAAATTCCAATTCTTCTAGTCTCATTATTGTAGGTACATTATTTTGGTTTGGTTTTTTTTTTTTACCACTATTGAAATGTCTCAGCCTCCTCAACCATATATACCCCCATGTGACAATTGAATTTCCTGGCTTGATAAGCAATCATGGTCCTATTATAAGTATGTGATGAGAGCAACAGATAAAAAGATGGAGGCAAGAATTATGGTGAAGAAGCTATTTTTCAGCACAGAAAGAAAGGGGAATGATGCACCTGAATTTCCGTTACCTACTTCACTTCTTTCTCATGAATTAGTACCAAGTTCCAGGATATTATTTGACTAAACCAAGTAATGAATTGGGTAATGTTGCCTGATGAGTTTTTTTTTAATCAGTTTATATTCCTAATTTTTTCACATCTACACTAAATAATTTTGCTCCATATTGCTTAACTAGGCATTCCATGGAACTTGAAATTCCTAATGCTATTTAGGTAAAGGAAGTTCTTTCAAACATCAGAGATTTTATCTTTTTAAGAACTTTCTATTAAGACAATATACTGAGTCTAAATAATATGTTGCTTTAGTTTATTTTGAATGAATGAATGAAAAAATCTTTTATTGAGTGCTTACTATGTGATGTACTATGCTAAGTTGTCTAAAATAAATTTTGAGATAACTTGTTTTTTGAGCATATTATTATTGCTGCTATTGTTACCAAAATTAATAATTTTAGAAGACAACTTTCAATTTAATGGATGTTATTCTACACTCACACTTTACTGAAATACTACTAATTAATTTTTATCTCATCAATGTAGATATTCCCTACAACAATGCTGATCTCAACCCATTCATTTTACACACAATGTAATTTATTCCATTGCCTCCCACAAATCCAAGATAAGTCTACCCAATATATCAGAGGTCTTTCTCAAAGATACCAAGGAGCACTTTGCCTGCTCATTATCTTTCACTCTCACAATATGACCTTCCATTTATCTTCATTTTCTATCTCTTATTTTAACAACATTTTTTAAAAAATCATGAAGCTTATTCAAATATTGAAGCATCTCAAAATTTAGGTGTTACATTAAATTTCACTGCTGAGCCCATTTTTCATACTTATTTTAATTTTCTTTTTTCTCTCTCAGAAACAATATATCCTTTTAAATTATAAAATTTAAAGAAAGGCAAAGAGAGAGAAATTCCTGACCCCCTCCAGTAAATATTCAAAAATCTTCTCTCCATTTATTAATAGCAGATTAAGGTCAGAAAATTATGCTTGACAAAATTGTATCTCAATATGCTGAATCATCATTGATACATTAAGAGAACTATACAGTTTTATTTGAACACAAAAACAAATGATTTACTAAACCACCACTATTGTAACTATTATCTCTATGTGCCTCTATAGGATATGTCATATCTATCTCAAGTCTCCTCTGCCCAGTTTCCTCCAGGTAAAACTTTGAATTTTTCTTCTTTTTTTCTTCTTATTTACATCTGGTTTATTCTTGGATTTAATTGATCAACTTAATGGAGAGTCCAGGTACGTTTCACTCATACATAAATGAAGAAACTGAGTCCAAGAAAAAGAAGACTTTCTTTTTACCTACAAAGGATGCATTGTGGCACTCAAGCCTAGAGTTTAGGTCTTTTGACTTTCATTCATTACTCTGCATAGTATTAGGTTAAAATATCCAAAAAAAATCTTTCCTAGACCAGATATTGATGTTGATTTTGATGATGATGAGGTAGTAGGTTTTCCTTCCATTTGAACCTTTCTGTAATGATTAAAATTTTTTTGGAGACTGTTTCTAACATCTTTCACCCTTCCATTGTATTGGTGAAGTCTCCTCCCCTCCCCACCATGAACTTCTTTATGAAATACAAATTTACCCCATTTTGTCTCTTTCCACAGTTGTGGCAGCAAGGAATCCCTCCAGGCTGGGGCCCTCACTCCAAGATTCCAGGGACCACCAGACACTTAGCACAGTAGGTAGGGGAGGGGTCCTTGGACCTTCCTTCTTCCTTTTCCTTAAACCTGACAATTCAGCCTTCTCTGAATAATACCTTTTAAGTTGAATCCAGCAGGAGGGTATCCTGGCTCTGTCCTGTTAGATTTGGTTTTCCGTCCCTTTGAAACACTTTGTTTTTGATTGGTGTGGAAGGATTTTCACAAAGGTCTGGACTTTTGCTGCTTCTAAGCATCTTGACTTTACCCCCCTTAACAATATTTTTTAACTTTTATTTACATGAAAATATTCTATATGATGTTAATAGATGTCATGATTTGTAAAAATGTTTAATTTCTAAAGCACAATTAAGCCAGAATTTGTTTTCTCCAGTACTTTATTCTTCAAATCTCATTTTAAGTATTCTCCTCTTTTATCTTTTCTAGTACTCCAAAACTGCTTTCAGAGAGCATTCTCAAATCACTTTTGCTGTCCTCAGAGATCGACAATTCACAGTTATATGATGTTTTAATTCTATTTTATTTGTACTTCACAAAAACCTTAAATGTAAATGAAATCTACAGATAATATTATCATCCACATTTTACTGATAGTGAAAGAGAGATGTGATTTCCTCAGTTACAAAGGTAGTTCATAAAAGAGACTGGATTTGAACTGAGGTCTCTGTCTTTCTAACTTCAAGTCCATTATTTCATATACTCCACCATACCATCTCTCCATATAGATAATAAAAAATCATAATGTTGCAAATTATTTATGCAATGCTGGAGTTTTTTTTTTTTTAATCCTTATTCTTCTTGTCTAAGAATTCAAAGTTTGCCTTGGTTAAATAAATAAGGATGAAGTGCTTAGGAAACACTTTAATTTGTATGGAAGATGACTGTGTTTCATTATTTCTGCAAAGTGAAGGTTGACTATACATTCCATCTTCCTGGAATCGTATTCTTTTTTTTTTCCTACTGGTAGAAAGATCTCCACCTCAATTATAAACCAATCTGAAAAGTCCAACACAGAGTAGTGATTGTGAAAGAGGGTTGGCAATATATTTATAATTCCTAATAAAATTTGAGGAAATCTGTCCAAAAATTCAATTATATAATCTGAAGTATTTGGTTAAATGATGGGACCATTCATGATCTCTAACTTGTTCTCTGTCCCTCCAAATACAATTCCCCCCATAAAAGAAAACCTAGAAATTATTAGTGTAAATATTTATAATACATTTGGATAACTATCCATACTATCCAAAATGTGTAATTAGAAGTATATGATGACAGTCTTTTTCCGGCTTTGACATCCTGTTTATTAAAAGCAGAGTGTATCACTTTTCCTGGATAATAGTTCCAAATTAGCATCTGAATTCAGAAAAAAAGGGAATAATCACTTTTATTCCTCAAAAAATTCACATAATCTTATTAATGGAAAATTGACTAATTAAAGAGAGTGTAGTATGGAAAATGATTCTAGTTCATTGAAATAGTATTTAAATACATAGTGATTAGTCACTCCAAATAAAGATTATTATACAGAATGGTTAGCAAAGCAGATTCATGACTTGGTCTGTTTTTGTTTGTTTGTTTTGTTTTGTTTTGTTTTTGCTGTTCCTAATATCTTTCAGTTTTAATTTGTCTAGATTTTTAACTTGTCTAGATAATGGAAAATTTTGTTTAAAAAATCATAGTGGGGGGGGGTGACTAGATGGTCCAGTGGATTGAGATCCTTGCCCAGCTATAAGAGGTCCTGAGTTTGAATATGACCTTAGATGCTTTCTAGCTGTGTTATCCTAGGCAAGTCACTTAACCTCCATTTTTTAACCCTGTTCACTCTTTTGCTTTGGAATTAATGGTATTGATTCCAAGAAAGAAGGTAAGGGTTTTGAGGGTGGAATAAAGATTCATGATTTTCCTTAACATTGTGCAAGTCTACCTAATTAGTGATGATTCCAACATCCTTTAATAAAAAATAGAAAAATGATGATAATGGTGATAATGCTAATGTTGACTATAATAAGAGGTAGTGTTTATATTTTGTCTTAAGGTCTGTAAGGAGTTCAATGTCTGTTATCACATTTGATTTTCACAACCCTGTAAGGTAGATGCTATTAATTCCCCATTTTAGTATATAGCCAGTGAAGAGTTAATGGCTAACCTACCACATACCCCTGGCATATAATATTGTTAAAAACATTTGTTGGGAATTACCAATCACCCTTGCCAGATTTTTGGAGTCTCATCCAATACTCAGCTGATTGTTGCTATCTAGGTCTTAGTTTTTTTCAGCAAATCCTTTATTCCCTTCTAGTTTTTGACCTTCCATTCTCCAAGGCTTCTATTGTTTGTTCAAGCACTCCATCCCCATGGAATTTACCCTCACTCTTCATCTCTTCCTATTCCACCATTTTTGAAATTCTATTAAGTAAACAAAACCTCTCACATATTTCTAAAATTATCATTCTCAACCACAGGGAGGATGTTTAAAGAAACTCTTGATATGTATGCTCCATCCAACCCAAATTGAATTATTTAATACTACTTTCTTTTTTATATTTCATATTCCAATCTAATTGGCCAACTAACTGTTCCCCAAACTCAACCCATCAAAAACAGATGAGGTCACCCATATTTAGCACTTGGGTTGACTGGAACCTGCCCTTTGAGAATAACAGACAAACTCCACACATAGCCTAGCAGCCAAGCAACACAGGCCAAGGCCACAGAGGCCTGATGACCTTCACTAATTTCTTTCTTTTCCACCCTTGTGGTTTGTTCAGATTTCATTGCTCTTGGGTTGTCTCTCCCTTCAATTAGGGAAATGAGGCTCCCTCTCATTCTCATTCCTCTCTACCTCAAATTCCTAAGGAATAATTTTATTTTAGGATCTAATCTAGAAGGTCCTTTCCCATAGGAGAAAATGAAGTGAAAAATATATACGAATTTAGTGTAGAATATACAATTCTATCTCCACTCAGAAAGGAAAAGACTAAGCAAAAAATAATTATGGAATGATTATAATTCTTTGAGATGCTTATCTATTAATCTTGGGATATTTTCTATAGGGATTCTTAATTAGCTAGTTTATCTTTCACCTCCATTAATATAGCCTGGTCAATCCTAAGGGGGCCCTTCTTTAAGGAATTTCTTTCCCTGGGGGTGATTTTTCCCCCTTTTACTTGATAGCCACTTCTGCTATTACTGTTTTAAATGCTCCCATATTCAAATGTCTGATATGCAGGTGCTTTAGGGCTTCCAAGCTGGCTTTTGAAATCTCACAAAGGGCCCATATAAAGGAAAGAAGATTTAATCAGACACATCTCAGACAGACACTGGGTATTGTATTTACTTCTCATGGCCAAAGTTGGTGGAAGGAAAACCCCTGAAAGACTTGACAACTTGAGACAGTAATTTTTCAGAACTGAAAGTGATTAAGAAGGAAAGACTTGTGTGGGTATTGTTTGTCCCTTTATTATCACCACTGTGTTATACCTTGGAAATTAAAGTTGTAGATGAGAAGCAATCAGAGGAAATCTCTGCCTGCTCTAGAGTAGGGTGTGGGGTTCTCCATTTTGTATCTCCTAAGTGGATGGTGCCATATTGATAAAAATTCTTCTGTTGGAAATTCATGGATTTTACTATAAAGGTTAAAGTGAACTACTCAAAAAATGGTGTTTGTTGTTTTGTTGTTGTTTGAGAAAAATTCCATTCTCTGATGGACCTAATAGTAGAGTATCCATCTGTCACTGAGAATCAGTTCAAATTTGGGAAATACTTTTCCTTGAGGGTTATATACTGTGCCAGACATAATTTTCTTCAGTCCCAGCAAATCAAAATATATGGAGTCTTCAAATTTTATTAGGAAAAGAAATTTGCAAAATCAATTATTTTGATTATGATTATATTGATTATAATGAATTATTTTTAATTAATTGATTGATTGATTTTTTTCAATTTGGTCAATTTCAAACATTATTCCTTGGTTGCAAAAATCATATTCTATTCTTCCCTCCCCTCCCCCCACCTTTCCCCTAGCCAATGCACAATTCCACTGGATATTACATGTGTCCTTGATCAGAATCTATTTCCATCCTGTTGATGCACTAGGATGTTCACTTAGGTAGACATTTGAATTGTTGGAGAAATAATTCTAAGGATAGGGATAGTATTGCTCTTTTTTGTTGTTTAGTTCTTTTTCAGTAGTATCCAATTCTTTGTGAGGTTTCCTTACATAGGTAAAGAATGGGTTGTCATTTCTTTCTTCAGCTCATTTTACAAATGAGGAAACTGAGGAAAACAAGATTAAGTTACTTAGGCAAGGTTTTGAACTTAAGGTTTCCTGACTTCAAGGAGGTGTCCTCTATGCACTGTGCTGTGTATAGCCAGGATTAAGTATTCTAGGTCATAATTGCAAGCATTTATATAACCCTTTAAGGTCTGTATAGCACTTTAATTCCTTTGTTCCTAATAACAACCCTGTAAGGTACATGTTTTATGATCCTAAGCAAGTCATTTAACCTTGTTTGCTTTAGATTCTTCATCTTTAAATTGAGCTGAAGAAGGAAATGGCAAACTCTTATAGTATCTTGGCCAAGAAAACCCTGAATCAGGTCATGAAAATTCAAATGAAATGGCTAAGCAAAAACATAGTTAGTTGGTATTATTATCTTCATTTTATAGATGTGGAAACTGAGTCTCAGAGAGGTTAAGTAACTTGCATTGAATCCCATATCTAGTAAGTGTCTGAGGTAGAATTGGAAATTAGGGTCTTTCAACTTCAGATCCAACACTGTATCTGCTCCTCAACTCATTTCTCTCATGTGAAAAAATTTCAGAGCCCTCACCCATAACACAAACAATTAATTATACTGTTAATTTTTAAATTGAGAAAATACATGAGGATAAAAGGCTACTAATAATTCAATAAAAACTGTGAATGAATTTTAATTTAATAAATCACAAAATTTAGTTTGAACATATATTTGGAAATTGCTAATATATAATGCAAAGTATATATTGATGCTATTGATGATATTGGAGATATTCAGGATCCCCCTCACACTGGCTCACAACAGTCAATTATTAAATATCAGTGTAAATATTTAGAAATTTCAGAAATTGCCAAATCTTACTAATTAAGTCTTGATTTATATTTTTGTTAATTTCTAGACTTAAGAAAGTTATGGAGAAAAACTCATTGAAGCAAGTTTAACTTAGAAGTGTGGTATGTTTTCAAAGAACCAATTATGAAATATTTACCAGACTACTCTTTTAATTTAAATTTTATTTTTACCAAATAATGGTATATATTTTCTCATAACTAAACTAAGATCAATGTGGCATGTTGACACATATAAAGTCATAGTATTCTCATAGTAAACTGATCCACAAACTTTGAATCATTGAACTATAGTGGCACATAGACAGTAGTTATAAATTATAGCCACATTTTATTTTTAAAAATCAATAGAAAAACCACATATTTTTATGTAACTTGTTACCTCTGCTCTTCAAAAGCTATGGGTTCACATGGACTATGCATGGTCCTGGGAAAGAGTCTTTTTCTTTGTCTGGTTACATCTACTTAGAATTTTTTCCAGGAAAATCTTATACTATTCCCAAGGTATAGCTGATTCCCAACTTTCCCCAAATAAATACCTCTCATAAAAGTACTCAAAGTAATAAATGCATATTGATTATATAACAGTCTTTATTTCAACCCACAGGAAGAAAAAAAATAGAAATTATGGAATAAAAAGCCCTCAGAAATCCATTCAGAGATAAAGAGAACACACAAAGTACTTAAATAGCCATCCTGCCTATATCCCTTGTGAATTTAATTTGGGGTTCTTATCACTACAATATCCAAACATTCAAATGAAATCCCTCTATTCCACAGATCCCAAAGTATTCATTTCTAGGTTCACTGTGCTACTCTGTAGTTTAGATCATACAGGGAAGGAAAAACTGGGGACTGCTGAATTTGTTAAACCCTCAATGAATTTACTTTAGATTGTTGTATGGAAATTTTGAGCATTATCCTTTTCCCAAAAAGTACATTCATTTAATTCCTGAACTCTCAAAACTAGTAGACATGGGAATACCTACTTCTTCTATGTGCTTCTTCAGGGTATGTCTTTTTATTATAGATACTATTATTTCTTAATCAGAAAAAAAGTTCATCATTAATTCTCTCTTCTCTGACCAATACTCAGCAAAGGTAACCACCTCTAAGAACCCAAGGCCTAGGTGCTTTCCTTCTGAATCCACTTGGGTATTCACATACACAAAGCCATGGGGTTCTACCAATAATTGCCTTTAACTGCTCCCAGGGAATAGAGAGGGAATTACATATGTTCTCCATTTTGCCCCTCTTCCCCTGGGAAAAGAAGTTTGTACTACTTTGCTAGGTCTTCTGAAGGAAGAAAGGAGGAAAAAAGAAGGGGAAAGGAAATAGGAAGAAAGAGACAAAGCAACTAGTTTACTTTTATAGACCTGAGGGGAAACTGATTTTTAATCACTCAATCATCAGAACTCAACCCCAGTTCCTGAAACCAAATAAATACATTCCAAGCCTTTTATTCACATTCCATGGGAGATGATTCTTAAATGCCTGTAAACTGTGGACCAACCCTGTAATCTCATCATATAGATTAAAGTTAGAGGCAATTAATTAGGTAAATCACTGATCAATTGACTACCCTCTCACATTTAAAATGTGTGAGAAGTCAGGAAAAGTGTCAGAATCTCAAATAGGGAAATTAATATTGGATTCATTAGTTGTTAATTCAAATGTTGAATAGAATAGAAATCTGCACTTACCTCCCTGTCTTGTGGTCAAGTATCCCTGCAAAGATAGTCAAATACAATCCTTTAAATAGGACTCCAGGAACATTTATGTTTCCCCTAAGATCCTCTAAATCCCAAAAGACCAGTGTTCCTCATCAGAAAGAAACATATGGACTGCTAGCAAAACTTCCCTCTCACATTAAGATTTCTTTGCCTACCCTGGGTCCCTTCATCTAGAGTCAGGATTTTGAACAATGCAAACCATGATAAAACTTATGCAACCAAGTGCATCAATAACAGAGCAAAAGCAATTTTGTCTTCTGAATTCTGACTACATTTTAGATTCTACAATTTAGAAGTATAGCAATTCCATATACCAAGGTAGAGTTACTTATGAAATAAATAATCAATTTAAATTAAAATTCACATTAAAGTCCATACAAAAAGTTTCAGGCCTCTATTTCTTGTTTGCCTTTATCATTGATAGTAGAATGGGAAGTTCAGAAATCTGAATATATGTTCTCATAGAGAGAAGAAAAGAGAAACATAAACCAGTAAGATCTAATTCTCAGGAATAGATAAGAATCTCTCCATAGCACTGCTTGTAAATTCCCAGTGCTTACCACAGTTATCAGGTAGGTGCTTAAAAAAGGCTTATTGAGTTGACTTGCTTGGCCAATTTGGTTCAAGTTAACTACAATATCTGCTAGAAGTACTATTAGATTCTGGAAACATGAAGACAAAAATTTAACAGCTGAACCACATAGATCTTTTTATTGGCAATGAGGCAGGAAATGTGATATGTAAATACATCAGTAAATAACAAGTATATGACAAATAAATTCAAAGCAATTTAAGAAGGGGTGAGGGGATACTAACAAGTGTGAAGATCAGTAAAGATCCTTTGTAGAATGCAGCATCTGAGCTGAGCATTGAAGAAAGTAAGAAATTTCTGGAGGCAAATCTGAGGCAAAGAGCAAGAGTATTCAGGGTATTCAAGACATCCTAAACAAAGGCAGAACCATTCATCAAGAACATAGAAAAAAAGAAAGTGAATAATATAAAAAAATAGTCTGGAACCATTGTATGTAGGGAATTAAATGTCAAAGAAATGAAAAAAAATGAGCAATTAATCACTCTAGTAATAATAATAATGCATTAATGAAGTTTCTTTTATGGATTAGGAACTGTACTAAGGATACAAAGAATACAAAATAACTCCGCATTCCCAAGGAACTCATATTCTAAGGGGAAGATTTTTAAAATTGCCAGTTCTAGTGTCCTTTCTGAAACCTCAACCTTCTTGACATCCCTCTATCAATTGACACAAACAATCCTCTCTAGGAGTCCTTAGGTGGTACAGTGGACAGAGCATTGATCTTAGTATCAGGAAGACCTGTGTTCAGCACTCTATCTATTTACCTGGCAAACTCCAGGGATAGAGAGAGTATGAAAAAGGCACTAGGTTTGTTACTCTTATTCATAGTATCAAGACATGAACTATCCTTAAAAGGACTAAGAAAGATAGCTTAAAACAATTGATAAAGGCTTTGGACAAATCAGTCCCATGAAAGTCATGTTGGAAGAGAATATCAGGAAGGAAATGACATGGGCACTGTACCCCAGAAACACAGGTGAACTATTATCAGGGAAACTCCCTTGTTTTGCCTCCTCCTGACTCTGAGCCTAAAAACACCCAATGACCCCTCTAGGGTCCGGAGATGACTATCTTCCTTTAATTATCCTCTAGATGGACAGAAAGATGCACCTTCAAGCCACACCTCGATCCTATCAGACATCTGTTTGTCCCCTAAAACTAAGGAATCTTTATGTCCCCAGACAGACCCCAGTATGATCATCCCACCTCATGCCTGAGTAACTAACTCTCTTGTAAAAAAATGTATAAAATCCCCAGAACTGATGTTGTCTGGGGGACAGCCTCTCCATCCATGGTGTCCCCATGGGGGAACAGTCTTTCCTTTCATGCTGTCCTCCCAAGGAACTGCTCCCCATCTTGCTGTTCTACCTTGCTATCCTCCTGGCCACTCTCAACATTACTTTCTAAATTAATAAATCTCTTTGTTTTTAAGCTAAGTTTTGGAGTCATTGCATGCTTGCAAAAGGCATCCTTCCCGAACCCCCAAGGTATCCTTCCTGCCCATAACAGAAGCATTGGTTCACAATATAGAGACATTTGAGTTTAAAGACAAATAGATTATTGGTAATTTGGAGAGAGCAATTTGAATCCAGTGGTATATTTGGAAATTAGATAGCAAGGAGTTAGGAAGCTAAGACATAATTGAATAGGACCTTCCATAAAGTACTTTGCTTTTTTTTCATTTGACTAATTCACAAAATAAATGTTAGTGGCCTTTCTACCCTGTGGAATTCCCTCACACTGCTGACATTTTTTGTTTGTTAATAACTTCGGCACTTATATTACACTAATAAGTGTCTCATCAGTACACTCCTTTAGGATCAAACTGTTCCATTCCTTTCTTTCCTCCCTTTGAAATATCTTAAAGAAGCTGCTTAAGATAGAATATAAACCCAGATCTACTTCCAGAAGAAAGATTAAAAGTACTAGTTCTGGGAATAAGCTTTGGAAAAAACTGCTGTGATGCAGCCAAGATATAAGGCACTTAACATAGCCAAGAATGATATCTTTGACAAGGTGTTTCTAGTGGAATTTCATTTCCAAATGTACAGCAATACACTGGGGAAACATCTCTGGGTTCTGGGGTGTCAGCTTATAGACAAGGCTGCTAAAGGAAAGCAGAAGGTTAATGGATTTGATGGTGAACTCTGAAAAGAAGATTAAAGAATTCTGAAATGGGACTAAATTCCTCTGGTTTAAGGGTCCTGGCATTCTTTTAATAATGGTATTGCAATTGCTTCCAGCACTTCAAGTTGCTATAAAACTTGTTAATGCCTTTCCCTCTTCCTTCTAAATTTCCTTCAATCCCTCTCCCATTTCACTCCCCCCTCCCCTGCTTAACCAAGAACATAATGTATGCTGGTCCATATGCTTTTACTTGATATGAGGTCTTGTAGTTAGAGCTTTGAAAAATCCAGGCTATTATTTAATTTCAGCTGCTGCCTACTTTCTTCTCCTAAAGGAAGATGGTACATTTATTGAATCACGAAAGTTCCTTTCCTTTAACCCAGATGAGGCCTTCTAACCTATAAACCACAATTATAGATATAATCTCTCAAGACCCAGGTGAAGTCTCACCTCCTCTACAAAGCCTTTCCAGAGTCTTTCAGCCCACCCTGATCTCTCACACTTTCTTGAACTCTTATAGACACTTAATCTGTACCACTCATTTTACTACTTAGACACATAATGTTTTCTATTAACCTTTAAGGGATTCAGACATATTTGTCCTATCTTTTGAAACAAATTACAAATTAATCAAGAACAGGAACTTTTACTTAAATGAATGAATGATTAAATTAATGAACAGACATTTATGATGTTTTTGCTATGTGCTGAGGATGCAAATAGAAAAAGACATTCCCTGCTTTCAAAGAGCTTACATTCTTGGGAATATGAGTGGAGGAGGGTAATACATAAAGCAGGATTCTGCTGTAGAAAAGATAGAAAAGCTTAGTGGTTTCTACTACTTTATATTCCTCAGTCCTGAACATTAAGTTCTCCATAAATACTTATTGCTTCATTATTAACCAAAACTTTGTAATTCTTGTATATTATTGATAATCTCAATGAAGAACATGTATTGAAGATGACATAATAATAAATTAATGAAGTCAAACCAGGAGTTAAAAATGTTCCAGTTTTAAAATATTGAATCCTATGTTTGAGATATATTCAAATTTTCAGGTCATAAGACTGTTTCACTGGATTAGTTAATCATTAAATCATCAAGTATTTATCAAGAACTTTTATATACTAGTGCTAGGATATGAAAAAACAATCCTTCTCTTCAAATTAGTGATTGATTGGTTTGAAGGCCAGAGTAGGAGAGAATCAATGTCTTTTTCAAATCCAAAAATTGAAATCAGTGTAATATAACAGAAAGAGTACTGGACTTGAAGTCAGAAGACATGGAAATCTCAATTCTGAAGTTAATTATCTGTATGATTTTTGAAAAGTAACATGTACATTTGGTTTCTATTCCTTCATATGTAAAGCCTAGGGGGCGGGGTGGAGGTTGACCAGATGTTCTCTGATAGCAAGAATTTGGTGTCAGAGAAATCAGTATTCTGGAATCAGATTTTAGGAGCAAATCAAAAAGTCTTATAAAATAACTTGGGAAATAATGCTGGTGCCATATCTTTTTGAAATGAGAAGAGGCTAAAGAAGAAGTGGGGATAGCCTGTGTGAGACCAATAAACAAAAGAGCTTTCAGGTAGAAGTCTTAATTAGGTTTGGACTATACTGTTATTTGCACTATTTCTGATAAAATACTTAATTTTTCATGTTTAGAAATTATCATTTTGATTTATAAAATGAGAAATTCAGAACAGGTGATTATTCAAGACATTTCCCACTCTAAGATGAAATATAGAGCCTTTATAAGGTATTTTCCAGTGACCTAAATTTTTGAATCATTCCAAGGAAGATATATGATAATTGTTGGTTTAGATATTGTTTATATATTTAGATATTTGCTTATAGAAAATAACACTATTCTGAAAGGCTATAGAATGATGGAACAGGAGAATTGTTGACTTATAAGCCATTGCCAAAGAAAACAGCTATGAAATTATTTTTTTAATAAATGTATAGGTTGATATACAAAATAATAATTTCCATCAATTTTACACAGGTATTTTGTAAAAGGCTTGTATTTCTATATAATTTAATTCCTTAAAGGCAGAAAAGTGAATTTTCAGAAGACAAAAAGTATCTCTTGTCAATGAGTGAGAGGTAGCACTTTTTGGAGCTCCAATAATCATTTGCCTAAAGATGCAGGTCACAACTAATCCATTTGCCTTTCTCTCATCTTTCATTCATTCAACAATCATTTGTTAAACACCTATTATGTACAAAAATGTTATGTATAATGATTTTGTACAAAAAAACTTCCTTCTGAGTCTTTATTTTCATTCTTTTTTCATATTATTTCATTAATCTCAAAGGAGACCATACTCTGGTAAGATTTTATTGTTATCCCTCACTATTCCTATATGGCTAGTCTGCCTCATTTTCTAGTCTCACATGTTCTGTATAATATAATTCACATCATTTAGTTCTCGTATATGTCATCACTGGCAATATGCCATAGTCTTTATATACTTATCAGTCATATCTTTCTTGTCCTTTGAGTCACCTGTAATTTGAATCATGTTAATCCACTGTTCCCAGATATGCAGTATCACTAAAAGAATATTGATGTTAACAGGATGCTTAAGCTATTCAACATATTAAATCACATAAATGCCTCGGGAAACAACGTCTGACATCAAAATAGCTAAATCAAGTCTTTTAAATCTTTGCATCAAGTGATATAAAAATCTATACCATTGCCTGAAATGTTCAGTCACTTATATTTGCCTTTTGTGGCATAGTAAGGCTCATATTAAGATATTTACATCATGTTTAGGGAGAGAAAAAATTGAATGAGAACTCAATGTAGCATTTCAAAACTTGGAAATACAAAGATTCTTATTTTAATTGTTGAAAGAACCATTAAAGGAGCTAATTAAAGCTCAAGACTGAAATACAATTTTGGAGACACCTTGTATATGGGGAAAAGTAAGATGGTGTAGGAGAAAGATTCCCAGATTAAGAGTAATAAATTCTGTTACAATTTTAGCTATTACCTTTCAATAGATATGTGATTTTGAGCAAATTACTCAATTTGTTTTTTCATATGTATAATGGGAAGAATAATTTCCTTAGTTTTGAAGATAAAATGAAATAGTGAAAATAAGGTCCTTGTAAACTATATTATAGAAATATAAAGATCATTTTTCTTTGATACAACACACAGGTGAAGCAAACTGCATGAGGCACCAAAATGATTCTGGGATTTAAAACATTTGTTATAGAATTGTTGGTAATGGGATTTTAAAAATTGAAGATGTGGCTAGAAACTACATTCCTAGGCTGCAGGATCCAAATACAAAATAAAACTGACTCCTAACTTCTATATACTGAGTTAGCAAGAGCAAAATATATTTTAAACCCAGCCTCAAATATAAGGAAGGTAAATTTGATGGTTCTTCTCTTGAGCACTGAAATCTTTTGGGGAATTTTGAGCCTTTGTGAGTTTTGCTTGTTTATTCATTTTGTTAGGTCATTTGGAATATAGGTTGAGTTCTCTTTAGATAAACTGAAGTGAGAAGAGATAAAAGGTATTGAACAAGAGTTGAAGGTTAATCATCCAAAGCTCTTCTCCCATAATGTGATCAAATTTGGGTGGATATTCTTTGTTCATTTACAAGAACAAAGTGGCACTAGATAAAAGAGAGTTTAGAAATAATTCCTAGCTCAACAAAACTCTTTTAGACTAGGTCGACTATAAGGAGATAAAAATGATCTGCCTTTTCAGAATTCTATTTTGTTCCATTTATTTTTGCACCTGTATCTAAAATCAAACCCTGAGATGATACAGAGCCACAGGTAGAGAGGACAAATTCTAAAACTTGGCAGCCAATGACGTTGAAAGCAAATGCCATTATAGGCATAATTATAAAAGTAGTTAAGAGGAAGAAGGGAAGGTATTAAAAACCATGCCATATATAAGAATGGAAACTTAATATCCAAGACTTTAACAAATAACATCAAAACCTATCTATAGCAGCCCCAAACCATGTCAGGCGAATTTAGCAGATATAGTACAACCATCAAATAAAATGATGGCAGGTGTAAAATGTAGAAGTTGGTAGTTCTGCTGATTATATGAGACTCCTATCCTATGTGATGAACATTTTATAAAACATACCCTTAAGCCCTTAGCCAGGGCTTAAGAGTGTCTAGGGCTTTGACTTTATCGGGTATATTCCATGTAGATTCATGGAATCTTTAAAGTGGAAAGTCTTGGATGCATAAACACACTGGGTGCTAAAGCTCCAAGGAGCCTTAGAGTTCATCTAGTCCAACCACATCATTTAAATATTTAGAAATAACAAGCATCATAGTGTCCATATAACCCAGCCTTCTGATATTAAAGATGGGGAAATGGAGACCTATTGGAGTTTAAATAATTTTCCCACTCTCACATAGTGAGTGGCAGGAATGGGATATGAACTCAGATCCCCTGTTTTTGGAGCCCATTCTCCTTCCTCTATAAGAAACTGAAGTCATGGTTACTAAAATCAGTTTTTTAGTTCCCCACATATAATAAATGACAAATATGCAGGTCAAGTCTCCCGATTCCTAGTTCAATATTCTTTCCATGGCTCTATAATGTCTCTTGTGTATTCTACATCAATTTTCTATTCATTCAACAGAAATTTGTTATTCACTTACTCCTGGAAAAATACTGTGCTGAATAACTAGGAAGATACAAAGTTTATATGTTATTACCTCTTTATTCATGGATAATACTGATAGCTGATATTTAGATAGCACTTTAAAAAAAAACACTTACCTTCTCTCTTAGAGTCAATATTGTGTATTGGCTCCAAGGCAGAAGAGTGGTAAGGGCTAGGCAATGGGGGTCAAGTGACTTGCCCAGGGTCACACAGCTG
This sequence comes from Monodelphis domestica, assembly GCF_027887165.1. NCBI lineage: Eukaryota > Metazoa > Chordata > Mammalia > Didelphimorphia > Didelphidae > Monodelphis > Monodelphis domestica. Next base: position 102,614,669 of record NC_077232.1, read on the forward strand.
GAAAGTGTCTGAGGCTAGATTTGAACCTAGGACCTCCCATCTCTAGGCCTGGCTCTCAACCCCTGAGTTACCCAGCTGCCCCCTATATAGCACATTTTAAAGTTTATAAAACACTTTATTTAATTTAGATCTTAAAGCAATCTTTACTAGGCAGAAACTAGAAGTGTATTATCCCTCTTTTTATGAAAAATTGAGACTTTAAGAGGTTAAATAATTTGCCAATATATGTAAACAGTAAGATTCTGAATCCCCTAGATCTTTAATTCAATTTAACCTTGTATCTACTACATTATGCTAGTTATTATATATTAGTAGGGTGAAAAGACATAACATAACCATAAAACTTGAAAACATATAGGTATACCAAAAAGCATAAAACAAAGTAAAATCTGAGAGAGATGGTTATTAATAATTCAGGATATGGCTAGAAGGGTTCAATAAAGGCTTAATAGAAGAAATGTTATTTGAGTTGAGGCTTGAATGTCTAGGAATTTTATAGGCAAAGAAGAGAGATTTTTTGTGCATACTGATATAAAAATGCATCTACTGTAACTAGTTTTGTGATCTTGAAAAGAATCATAATCTCTGGGATTCTCAGTTTCCTCATCTATAAAACGAAAGGATTAGAGTAGATGATAAAGTTTTTTCTACCCTATATGATAGATGTTTCTCTGCTACTAAGTATTAGCTTTTTCTGCCCATTTCTTTTAAAACTCTATTTGGTTTTCCTTTAGTTTGATTGACTTAGCACTAAGCAATAAGTGCTCAATCTAATATTAATATATAAAAGTCCATACGACTGGACACATCTTATATCTATAAATCTCCTGTTATTCTAAGAGACTTGATGCTTTATTGATGAACTTTCCAGTTTCTGCAACTAAATCTAGTTGTAGTGAAGCAGTGTGTGAGCAGAAATCAGATGTGAATGAATGTTTCATGAAATGCCATTCATATCCATCATTCTGCAAGACAAGAATCAGTTCTGACTGTCACATCTTTATAAGAAGAGACGGTTGAAGAATAGTGAGGAAATTGGAGTCCCTGAATCCAGGAACCCACACAAGACCTATGAGAATTATATTGGAGACTTGAGGCAAGAATAGAAAGATAGAGGTAGATAAAGGAAAGCTTGGAGGTAAAAGTAAATTGACAGCAGCTATGGTAAGAATGAGTTATTGAAATGGATGTTGCAAGGAGCAAAGAGCTGAATCAGTGGTCAGAAAGTTGATCCTCTCCTTCCTTTATTTCCTTTTAAAGTTTTAGTGATTTTTAAAAATTACATTATTTTTTTCAAATATATTTCCCTTAACACCCTTACCATGCCCAATGAGCCTTCCCTTATAACAAATAAAACTAGTTAAGTAAAATCAAAAACATGACTACATCTGGCAATATGTAGAACATTTAACAATCATGCTGCACCACCCTTCCCCCAACATTTCCCCCCTCTCCCACATTATTCCATCTGGATTAAATTCCATTCAACAACTGAAACTTTGGCCAACTCAATCAGCAGAATCTTTCTACAATCTGGCATCATAATCAAGTCCCCAAAATAATAACCAGTTAGCAGTCCATGATTTAGATGAGCCGTGGGAATTGGTTGCCTAAAAGTAATAGAACCAGGCTGCCTGCACAGGTGTAGATATAATCAACATTATGTCCTGGTTCTGCAAGAAGATATCTTTGTCCAGTTAGTCTAAAGAAAGAGGTCTAAGTTTTCTCTAACAAGACTCTCTTAGGAGCAGTTTTTAGGGTAGAGAATCGACCTGTGTTCTCATTGATAAAGAGATTTTGGTGAATAAAACCCTTCTAATTATGCAAGTCAGTAGCCTCTCAGAAAATTATCTTAGAGAGTTGCCTGGAGCACCAGGAGGTTGTTATTTGCCAGGATCATAAGCACCAAAGGAAGGACTTGAACACAGATCTTTGTAAGTCAAAGATCAGTGCTACCACTCTAGTACAATATCACATCATCTCATGGTTGGATTACTGCAATAGCCTGCTGGTGGGTCCCCCTATTTCAAGTCCCTACCTTGTTCAATCCCTCTTATGTTCAACCATTAAAAGTGATTTTTCTTAAAGTGCAGTATGATCATGTCACACTCATCACCAATTGTCTCCAGAAGCAAATAGAAAAATGCTCTTCTTGGCATTCAAAGCACTTTGCAACCTATCTCTCTCTCACCTTTCCAGTTTTCTACACCTTACTCCCCACATATACTCTTCAAACCACTGACATTGGGCTCCTGGCTATTCCATGAACAAGCCACTCCATCTCTCAGATCAAGGCACTTTATTTGTCCCCTATGTCACTTCATTTTAAGTCCCTACTAAAATATCACCTTCTATTGAAAGCCTTCCTCAGACCATCATAATTCCGATGCTTTCTTTTGTCAATTATTTTCTATTTATAAGATATATATACCTTGGATTAATTTGTTTGTATGTTGTCTCCCCCAATAGATTATAAATTCCTTAAAGGCAATAATTCTGTTAAGGGTATTACCATCTTCTCAGTTTGCAAGGTCTATAACCTTAGAGTCAACTTTGACTTTTCTCTCTTCCTCCTTCTTTAAGGATTTCAAGACTAGTCAATTCTACCTCTATAGTGTCTTGAAAATCTATCCTCCTCCATCATACAACCATCATATTAGTTCAGAATTCATTTCTTCTTGCCTAGACTATTGCAATAACCACCAAATTTGCCTCTTAGCTTCCAATCACTTCCCTCTCTAGAAAATGATTTATTAACTACCAAAATAATTGTCTTAAGATGCAGGAAGTAACCATTTCATTCTAACACAAAAACCTTCATCAGTGGCTTCCTATAACCTCTAAAATGAATTTTAGATCCTTCTGTTTGGCATTAAGGATTCTCTCCAATCTGGATCCTACATGCCTGTCCATGTCCAAACAACTTAAGATAAAATGTCATATTAGATTTTTCTTAAACTCCCAATTTTATCTTCCACCTCTAAACATTTTCATGAACTGTTGCACCATGAGTGGAATGCACTCTGATTTTGAACTTACTTTCAATTCAGACAATCCTCCCACACCAAGCCCTTTCTACTATAAAACTTATTGTTCTTGATCATGGCTTGTTCACACTGTGATGCTGACTTCCCAAATCAGAGGTTCAAACACCACTGTGGACATAGATAATTTCATAGACTATGTTGGGTTCAGGGTGACTATTATACTAATAAAATATTATTTAGAAACCAAGCTTGACTTAATCCATTATCCAATTGAAAACATTTTCTACCTTTTTAGACTGATCATGAGGTTCTCCTTATTAGAGCTCTCTTTTGGGCTCCATGGATCAGTGTCATTACTAGTGTCTTTTCTAGTGTCATTACTTAGAAATTCTCTTAATTACAAAGGATTATGATCATTCTTCTTTTATTATATTTCTATATTTCTGTATCTATCTGGATGTTCTTCTGAAATCTGCAGCAAACTTCCTGGTAAATTCAGCTACCACTTTCAATCTTCAGTGGGGTTTTGAATGTTTGTTTTTAATTTAAATTTATTTATTAATATATAATATTTTTCAATGTTTACATGATTCATGTTCTTTCCCACTCCTCCCATTCCCCTCCCATAGCCAATGAGCAATTCCACTGGGTTTTATATGTGTCATTGATCAAGACCTATTTCCATATTATTAATATTTGCAATAAAGTGACCCTTTAGAGTCTGCATCCCCAATCATATTCCCATCAACCCATGTGATCAAACAATTGTTTTTCTTCTGTGTTTCTACTCCTACAGTTCTTTATCTGCATGTGGATAGCTTTCCTTCTCATAAGTCTTTCAGAATTGTCCTGGATCATTTCACTGCTGCTAGTAGAGAAGTTCATTACATTTGATTGTTCCATGGTGTATCCATCTCTGTGTACAATGTTCCCCTTTTACCCTGCATCACTTCCTGGAGGTCGTTCCAGTTCATATGGCATTCCTCCAGTTCATTATTCCTTTTATCACAATAGTATTACAACATCAAAAGATACCACAATTTGTTCATCCATTCCCCAATCGAAGGGCATCTACTCATTTTTCATTTTTTTTGCCACCACAAAGAGTGCATCTATAAATATTTTTGTACGAGTCTTTTTCCTTATTATCTCCTTGAGATATAAACCAAGCAGCGGTAAGGATGGATCAAAGGGTAGGCAATCTTTTAGCACCCTTTGGGCATAGTTCCATATTGCCTTTCAGAATGGTTGGATCAATTCACAACTCTAAAAGCAATGCATTAGTGTTCCAATTTTGGCACATCCCCTCTTGCTGAGGTAAATTAACCCCAGTCTATTCCGTTGATTCTCCCTTCTGTCTCTTAGCCAGTACCATACTGTTTTTTGATGATAATTGGTTTAAAGCACAGTTTAAGATCTGGTACTGCTAGGCCTCTATCCTACACAGTTTTTTTTTTTCCATTAATTCCCTTGATATTCTTGATCTTTTGTTCTTCTGAATGAACTTTGTTATAATTTTTTCTAATTCAGTAAAAAAAAAAGTTTCTGGGTAGTTTGATAGATATGGCACTAAATAAGGCAATTAATTTGGGTAGGATTATCATTTTTATTATGTTATCTTGCTTGTTCTACCCACGAGCAATTAATGTTTTTCCAATTGTTTAGATCTAGTTTCAATTGTATGGATAGTGTTTTGTAGTTGTGTTCATATAATTTCTGTTTGTCTTGAGTGTAATTGGAAATCTTGTGTCTTTGAACTACATTTCCCAGGAGCCCACTGACTTCCTGTCATTACATGCTGACATTGACAGAAGATAAATAGGGTGGTCTTCAGTGGATAGCTCTCTTCATTTCCTGGGTCCAGACACTGGTGAAACTGGGTATTTTAGCAGGTAGATTAGCCATGGGCACATAGTTTTGTTTTATTAACTTTTTATTTTGTTACATATAGTGATTATTAATAAAACATAAAACATAATATTTGAAATTATTGTATATTAATTTAATTTTTATGTGTGGCAAATAGATTCCTAAATATTTTAGATTATCTAGGGTGTTTTTAAATGGAATTTCTCTTTCTAACTCTTTTCTTTGATTTTTATTGGAAATATATGGAAATGCTCATGATTTATGTGGGTTTATTTTGTATCCTTCAAATTGTCAAAGCTGTTGATTATTTCTACTAACTTTTTAGTTTATTCTCTAGGATTCTTTAAGCAAATCATCATATTATCTGAAAAAAGTGATAGTTTAGTCTCCCCATTCCCTGCCTATTTTAATATCTTCAATTTCTTTTTCTTCTCTAATTTCTACTGATAGTGTTTCTAATACAATGTTAAATAATAAAAGTGGTAATGGGCATCCTTGTTTCACTCCTGATCTTATTGGGAAGCCTTCTAGTTTATCCCCATTGCAGATGATGTTTATTGATGGTGTTAGATATATACTGTATGTTTTTTTAGGAAAGGCCCTTTTATTTCTATACTTTCTAGTGTTTTCCATAGGAATTAGTGTTGTATTTTGTCAAAGGCTTTATCTGCTTCTATTGAAAAAATAATGTGATTTCTGTTTGTTTACTTGTTAATATGGTCAATTATATGGATGGTTTTCCTAATATTGAACCAACCTTGCATTCCTGGTATAAATTCCACCTGATCATAATGAATAATCCTCATGATCACTTGCTGGAATCTTTTTGCTAGTATTCTATTTAAGAATTTTGCATCTATATATATTAAGGAGGTTGGTCTATAGTTTTCTTTCTCTGTTTTTGGTCTGCCTGACTTTCGAATCAGTACCATATTTGTGTCATAAAAGGGATTTGGTAGAACACCCTCATAGTTTATTTTGTCAAAAAGTTTGCATAGTATTGGCATTAGTTGTTCTTTAAATGTTTGATGGAATTCACTTGTGAATCCATCTGACCCTGGGGAATTTTTCTTAGGGAGTTCTTTGATGGCTTGTTTGATTTCTTTTTCTGATATGGGATTATTTAAATATTCTATTTCCTCTTCTGTTAATCAAGGCAGTTTAAAATTTTTAACTATTCATCTATATCACCAGATTGCCGCATTTGTTGCCATATAATTGGGCAATATAGTTCTTAATAATTACCTAAATTTCCTTTTCATTAGAGGTGTGATCTCTCTTTTGACCTTTGATACTTTTAGTTGTTTTCTTCTTTCTTTTTTTAATTAGGTTAACCAGTACTTTATCAATTTTATTTGTTTTTTTTGAAACTACCAGCTCCTAGTCTTATTTATTAATTAAATAGTTGTTTTACTTTCAATTTTATTAATTTCTCCTTTAAATTTGGGATTTTTAATTTAGTTTTTATCTGAGGATTTTGAATTTGTTCTCTTTCTAATTTTTTTAAGTTACAATCCCAATTCATTGACCTCTTCCCTTTCTGATTTGCTGATATATGTACTCAGGGTTATACATTTCCTCTTGAGTACTGCTTTGATTGCATCTCATAGCTTTTGATATGATGTCTCCTCATTGTCATTTTCTTCAATGAAATGATTGTTTCTATGATTTGTTCTTTAACCAACCAATTTTGAAGAATCATAATATTTATTTTCCAACTAATTTTGAATTTTCCTCTCCATATACCCTTACTAATTATTATTTCTTTGCATTATAATCTGAAAAGATTGCATTTATTATTTCTGCTTTTTTGCATTTGTTTGTAATTTCCTCCTTAAGCTCCACTAGTTTCTCCTTTAGAAATTTGGATGCTATACCATTTGGTGCATACATGTTGAGTACTGATATTTCCTCATTGTCCATACTGGCTTTTATCAGGATGTAGTTAACTTCCATATCTCTTTTAATCAGATCTATTTTTACTTTGGTGTTGTCAAATATCATGATTGTGACTCCTGCTTTCTTTTTCTCAGTTGATGCCCAAAAGATTTTCCTCCAACCTCTTAATCTTACCCTATGTGTGTCTACCCAACTCATGTGTGTTTCTTGTAGACAGCATGTGGTAGGATGTTATTTTCTATTCCACTCTGCTATTTGCTTCCATTTTATAGGTGAGTTCATACCATTTACATTCAGAGTTGTCATTATCACCTTTGTATTTCCCATCATTTTGATTTCCTCTCCTACTCCTGTCCTTTTTTCTTTCACTATTTCCTTCTACACCAGTGTTTTGCTTTTAATCAGTCCCCCTAATCCCTACTTTTGATGGAATCCCAGAATCTCTAAAACTCTTATGTTTATCAAGATAATTCTAGATTTCCTAATATTTGTTCACTTATAATCAAGAAAAAATACATACATGAGAAAGAGAGCCACCATGTACTCAGTGACACATGACAAATGAATGATACACAGGGAAATTGTCTTCCTTCACCTTACTGTTCATGGAAGTTTTGCCTCATTCACTGAAAAGTAGGAAAAGGGAATGAGAGATCTACTAATTTTCCCTTTTGTATTTGATCTCATTTTCAGCTTACAAATATCTTAATTTGTTCTTCTAAATCTATGATCATTTAAAAGATTTTTGGTCATCATACCTTACTAAAGCCATGTTATCATTCCTTACCAAATCCATGATCATGTCCAGACACAAATCAGTTTGCCAAAGAATTTATGTTATAACCCCTACAGGTTATCTCTCAATATTCTGGATAATTTGCCAGGAAAGACAAATCTGAGTCTACTCTAAGGACTCTAACCTCATGGGGATCTGGTGATCTATTCCCTTATAACTGTGTAGAAATCAGAAAGTTTATTTTAATAGAAAATTAGCACAGAAGACAAAAGATTTTATTAGTAGTAGACATGCAAGATAAAGACAGTATGTTTGACCAGTGGTAAAAACTGATTATTTCAATCCCCCCCCCAGCTTATGCTAGTTTTTTTTTTTTTTATGTCCCCACTTCATTAAAACATTTGAATTTAGTAAAATACATAGTGTGGGATTCTACTGAAAACTTTTTTTTGTAGCCTGTTTCTTAAAGTAATCTGTTTCTACTCCTTTATCCCTCTCCTCCTTTCTTTATGAGAGGTCAGTTATAGATTTCTTTCTTTTCTTTCATTCATTTAAACTTGACTTTATCATTCATCCTCCAAAGGTGGAGTTGTTTTTTTTTTTTTTTTTTGGCTTATGAATCATCCCTCCATGTCTACTCTCTCTCTTATTTCTACCTACTCTCTCATCCTAGCTCTACCCTATCCTCTTTTGCATTTTTAAGCCTCGGGTGTCTATTTTCTTTAATTAGTTCAGATGGAAGTAAGGCTTACATGACGCCTAGTTTCCTCCACTCCTTTTCCCCTATTTATATCATCTACTAGATCAAAAACAATATGCATGATAATTTGTTACCCACTTCTTCCTTATTTATTCAGCTCTAATATTCACTTTCTTTTTTAAATATTCTTTTAAGATTGTCAAAATGTCAGAAAACCACCCTCAGACCCTCTGTTTTATGATTTTTGATGATATTAGAATCATGAAGAGATGATTATTTCTTATTGCTCTATTGGGATATACTTTATCCTTGTATAGCCCCTTTCAAATGTGATATATATCTAGATTTTTCTTGACTCTTGCATTTTAATTTCATAGTTTCTATACAGCATTAATATTTTTGCCAGGAATGCTTAGCAATAATATATTTCATTAAAAGTTTATTTTTTACCCTATAGGATTATATCCTGTTTTATAAGTAAAGCAATTACTGATTGTAAACCTATATTATTTTATTTATCTTTCTGAATGTAATTTTCCAAGTTTACCACATTTGTAAATTGGTAGCTACCAGTTATTTATTTTTTTTAATTTATAAAATTTTTTTCTGTTATATGTAGGTACATTTTTGAAATTTTTTGACATTTTAGGATTCAAATTTTCTCCCTCCCTATACTCCACCTTTCCCAAGGTGATGAATACTTTGATATAAGTTATATCCTACTTTACTGTGATACATATTTCCATATCACTAATTATGTCATGATAAAAATCATATATAACACATACAATAGAAACCTTAATAAGGAAATATAGTGGAAGATGGCATGTTCTGGCCTGCCAATGCTTGAACTCCAAAAGTTCCTACTTTGGGTGTGGATAGCATTTTCATCATGAATCCCTTGTGATTATCTTGGTGAATTGTTTTGTTGATTATAGTCCTTCACAGTTGTTCATTGCAAAGCATTTCTGATATTGTTTATAGTGTTGTCCTGGTTCTGCTTACTTCATTTTGAATCAGTTTATAAGTCTTCTGAACTCATTCTGTTGGTTCCTTATGGCACAATACTAGTCGATTACAACCTTATAACCACAACTTGTTCATCTATTCTCCAAGTGATGGACAATCCCTCAGTTTCCAATTTTCAGCCACCACAAAAAGAGCTGCTACAATATTTTGGTACAGATAAGTCATTTTCCATTATCTGTGATCTCTTTGCTATTTGGTTGTGGTATTACTGAGTTAAAGGCTATAATTGCTTTGTAGCTCTTTGAGTGTGGTTACATATTGATATCCAGAATGGTTGTATCAATTCACATTTCTACCAATAGCGTATTGGTGGCCAACATTTTTCCCCAAATCCACTCCAGGATTCATTATTTACCTTTGTCATATTAGTCAATCTAGAAGGTAAGAGATGGTATCTTGGAGTTTTTACAATTTGCATTTCTCTAATCAGTAGTGATTTGGAAGATATTTCATGTGTCTATGTATATATTCTTCCTCTGAGTACTGCTTATTAATATTCCTTGACCATTTTTTGTTTGAGAAATTCTTTGTGTTGTTGTAAATTTAACTCAGTTCTCTATATATTTGAGACATAAGGCTTTTGTCAGAGATACTTGCTGTAAGCTTTTCCCCAAAATTTTATTGTTTCCCTTCTAATCTCAGTTGAATTGGTTTTATTTGTACAATATCTTTTTAATTTAATGTAATAAAATTATCTGTTCATTTTTCAATGTTTTCTATGTCTTTACTAATAAATTATTCCCTATCCATAAGTCTGAGATGTAAACTTTTCCATTTTCCCCTAATTTCCTTATTGTGTCACCCTTTATTAATAGATCACTAGATTACTTCATTCTGACATATGATTGAGATGTTAGTCCATGCCTAGTCCCTGCCATACTTCTTTCCAGTTTTCCCAGTAGTTTTGTCAGTGAGTTTTTTCCCCCAAAACCTTGGGTTTGGGAGTTTATCAAGCCTTTGACAATATGTAAAACCTACTCCTACTGAAAACACCAGGAGTAAAATTGACTTTCCTTAGATTAATAAGTAGTATTTATTTAGAACCATCAACAAATATCGCCTTCAATGGAGATAAGTTAGAAGCCTTCCCAATAAGATTAGGAGTGAAGCAAGGATGTCTATTATCACCACTATTATTCAATATTATACTAGAAATGCTTGCATTATCAATTAAAGAACAAAAAGAAATGAAGGAATTAAATTAGGCAATAAAGAAACTAAACTATCATTCTCTGCAGATGTTATGATGGTATACTTAGAGAATCCTAGAAAATAAACTAAAAACTATCTGAAATAGTTAATAACTTTGGCAAAGTTGCAGGATACAAAATAAAACCAAATAAATCATCAGTATTTCTATGTATTTCCAATGATACTGGGCAGAAAGAGTTAGGAAAAAGAACTCCATTTAAAATCACGCTAGGCAAAATAAAATCCTTGGGAATCTATTTTCCAAGACCAATGCAGGAATTACATGAATACAATTACAGAACACTTCACACAAATGAAGTTAGATATAAACAACTGGAAAAAATAATTAATTGCTTATGGGTAACCTGAGATACTATGATAAAAATGACAGTCCTGCCTAATTCATTTATTCAGTGTTATACCAATGAAACTATAGAAAACTATTTTATAGAACTAGAAAAAATGATAATAGAACTCATCTGGAAGGACAAAAGGTCAACGATATCAAGGGAACTATTGAAAAAATTGTGAAGGATGGTGGCCTAGCAGTACTAGGTCTTAAACTCTACTCTAAAGTAGTAATCATTAAAACAATCTGATAATGACTAAGAAATAAAGGACTCATTTGTAGAACCCATAGCAATTTTTGAAAGATCAAAGAATACGATATCAAGGTAGATGGAAAGTCCCAGGATGCTAATACAATTTTAGTAGTAAGATGGCAGTAAGAGTTTGAGGTGGAATGTCTTTATGCAAGTTTTGTAGGACTTTTGGAGATAATGCCAACACAGATGGCAAGGCATCAGCTTACTTGCCCTGTTTTGCCCTGGATGGAATAATGTTAGTGACTTTCATTTTATCCAATATGAGGAAGTAGTCAAGCACATCAGATGGATTGTAGGGAACCTGGCTGGGGGACATGAGCTAAGTATAGAAGTAAGGTTTATAAGGGGTGGGGAAGGATAGAGTGACCAGAATGGTAGTAGAGAGTCTTCTCATCATCTGGCACTTACAGAAGGATTCTGAAATATGTCATTATTTCTGTGATCAAACACTTCAATGATTTTCAAATTTCCATTAAAAAATAAAATAAACTCACTGAATATTAAGCCCCCTGCCTAAATTGGCTCAATCCTAATTTTCTTGAGTCATATCCCATTGCACCCTTATATGTCCCCTGTGTGGAGGTTAAAATAACTATTTAGCTTAAAGAAAGATAGGCCTTTCCTGATTCCACATATTTTCCCATTTTATCTTCTGCCTAGAATTGCTTTATAAATATTATCTAACCATCAAGTTTACCTCAAAAACTAACTTCTATGGAGATTCTTCCTTATAACTTCAAATAGAAATATTATGTTTTTCTCTTACAATTCCTGTAAGATTTTATATCATGCGGGACATTTTCATATATTACACTGTGTCACAGTAATTTCTGTACATAAATAATACCACTGCTAAACTGGAAGCTCCTTGAAGACAGAGCTAATTTCCAAAGTTTCATTGTCTTACTTGTAGCAGAGGGCAGCCAATACTTGCTGAATGCATAAAAGGGCTAATTCACAAAGGAACTAATTTAAACATACATTGTGCTTTGAAATGGACCTCAAGTGAAGCGTTTGTCCAGTACAAAACATTTTCTGGGGAATCTGTTCACCTAGTGGAAGTGAACCTGGAATAATCAATTGCTTAACTAGTCCTTATGTTAAAATACTTTAAGCAATATCTATATTGGTGGGGGGAAGAGAGGTTACAGCTGTGTGGTTCAGTGGTTTGAGAGCCAGACCTAGAGATTGGGAAGGTCATACATTCAAATCTGGACTCAGGCACTTTATGGCTGTGTGACCCTGAGGAAGTCATTGACCCCCATTACCTAGCCCTTACCACTCCTCTGCTTTAGGACCAATAGACAGTATTGATTCTAAGACAGAAGATAAGGATTTTTAAAAAATCAGTATTTCAAAGCACAGAGCATAGTTCTAGAGGAATGAATTTGTGAAAATATTTTTGAAGGTAAAATAGGCTATTTTGAAACATTACTTTGAATTTATTTAATTTATCATTCAAAGGTATTACTAAATTAACTTCTATGAATTTATGATTAATTATTAGATAAGATCTATTGTGCATGGATAATACAATTTTGGTTACTTTAAATGGTATTCATTTCTTTTTACAATCTTTTAGAACCTCTTAACACCAAATGAGATATTTGCTTTGAAGATCTATGGTATATAAATAAATGTTACTAATACACTTGGTGGACTAATTAGTTTGAGGTCACTGCAAGGAATTTTATAATCTAAAACAGTATAATTTAATGTGAACATACTATAAGTGATATCTGAAGATTGTTATTAGAGGAAATAAAAACCACTTAGAATAAATAATGGTTTGGTCAGTTAAACATACAAGGATTTTGTGTTATATTACTGGTTGGTATGACTGTGCTGAGTTTTCCAAGAAAAATTATAACTTGGCCTATTGAATGCTCCCAAATTCTCAGTTACTATTTCTAGCCCTTAAATATTTCCACATCAACAAGAACAATACGTTTCAAGACTTTGTCCATCAAATTCCAGACATCAAAAATCATGTAAAGAAAAGTTACAGACCATAGAGCAAATGTGTATTTGAAAACATGAATAGATTTCATATGACACGAAAATGTATGTAACATTTAATATTATTAAAATATCAAAAATAAATCTTGAAAGCCAACTAATAATTTTGAATGCACTTTTATATTCTCATCTCTCCATAAAGTGACATAGAGGCTTTTATTGTGATTAAAATTATTACTACTATTGCTAGTGGCCACTTACATAGTATTTACTACATGTCAGCCACTGGAGTAAACCCTATACAATTATCATCTTATTTAATCTTTACAGCCACTCTGGGATTTAGGTGCTATTATTATCCCATTTCACAGTTGAGAAAACTGAGGCAAATACATAGAAATGACTTGCTTAGGGTTACTCAGTTTGGAAGCATCTGAGGGTGGATTTGAACTCATGTCTTCCTGATTCCAATCCCAGTACTTAATACACTGTGTCACCTAACTGTACAAATTGTACAATATATACGTAGTATACAATGTAAATGTATACATTCAGATAGTAACCATTTCCGCTTTCTACTGGAAGAGAACAAACAGAACTAAATAGAGTTTGTCTATGGACAAATATTTTTGTCATGGCACACAGAGACATACATATATACATAAATATATGTCATACCAAATAATATATCTTCATATATAAATCTCACATGCCACATGAAAGACACAAATGAATTGGCACATTACATTTTGTACAGTTTGTTGACTTCCAATAGAAAGTGAACAGACCAATCAAAGCATTCAATGGTAATGACAGATATGATCTTCCCCCTTTTCCTTCTTTGTAGCAAATCCTTCAGCTGTCTCGCTTCCAAACTAAGCACATGTGTAATAAAAACAACTGCTGCTCAGCCCATAACACTCTGAATTCATACAGACTGAACTATAGTCAGAAGAAAGAGAAAAGAGTAAAATTTAGAGAGATGTATAGAAGTGAAAGCCTGAGAGTGGAGCTAAAGGTTATTCTATTGAAAGCAATAGCTCTCCATCACTCTGGCCACCAAGCTATATCAGGCTCTATAACCGCCCCACTCCATTGCTTTAATAACCTTCTAACAAGGATACTAAATCTAGTGTCTCCTCCTCTGATATAATGTGCATATCTCTATGGCATTAACCTTTTTTGAAGTAATGTATAGAATATACACATATATATAATGTAAATAAATTCTCACAAAATTTTTCCAAAGTAACATGATCCATATTGTCTCCCTCCCTTCTTCCTTCCCCCCTTCCAAGAGATGAGAAGTAATTCAATATAGGTTATACATGTATTATCACAAAGAATAGATTTACATATTATTCATTTTATAAGCAAATTATCTAATCCAGAATCAACTCCCCCTCAAACAGATACCTAAATAAAGAAGTGATAAATCATATGTTTCCATCTGCATTCCTCTTCCAACACTTCATTCTCTGGCTGTGGATGGTATTCTTTGTCACAAGTCCCTCAAATTGTCATGGGTCATTGTATTGAGATTAGTAGCAAAATCTTTCACATTTGATAGTTACACAATAATACAGTTATTGTGTATAATGATCTCCCCGTTCTACTTATTTCACTTTGTATTGGTTCACTAAGTCTCTCCAGCTCTTTTGAAATCATCCTATTCATCATTCCTTTTAGCACAATAGTATTCCATCACCATAATATGCACAATTTGTTCAGCCATTCCCCAATTGAGGGCCATCCATTTAGTTTCCAATTCTTTGCCACTACAAAAAGGTATAAGTATTTTTGTACAAGTAGGTCCTTTACCTTTTTTTTTTTATCTCTTTGGAATACAAACCCAATAGTAGTATTACTGGATGAAAAGGTTTGCATTTTTATAGCCCTTTGGGCATAGTTCCAAATTGCCCTCCAGAATGCTTGGATCAGTTCACAGCACCACCAGCAATGCATTAAAGTCCCTATTTTGCCACACCCCCTCCAACATGTATTACTTTCCTTTACTGTCAGATTGGCCAGTCTGGTAAATGTACAGTGGTAAATCAGAGTTGTTTTGATTTGCATTTCTCTAATCAGGAGGGATTTAGAACACTTTTTCATATGATTATTGATATCTTTTATTTCTTCATCTGAAAACTACCTATTCATATTCCTTAGTCAGTTGTCAAAGGGGGAGTGATTTAATTGCTTATGAATTTGACTTAGTTCTTTGGATATTTAAGAAATTAGACCTTTGTCTGAGAAATTTGTCATACAATTTTCCTGACCTTTTTGCTTCCCTTCAAATTTCCGTTGCATTGGTTTTGTTTGTACAAAAAATTTTTAAATTTAATATAATTAAATTATTCATTTTATATCTTGTAATGTTCTCTCTCTCTTGCTTGGTCTTAAAATCTCCATAGATCTGACAGGTATATCATTCCATGTTCACCCAATTTACTTATAATATCACTCTTTATGTCTGTCATACATCCATTTTGAACTTATCTTGGTATAGGGCCATGATGGTGAACTTATGACATGCATGTCAGTGCTAACACACATAGCTATTTTCGATGACATGCAGCCTCATATGGGCTCAGTGGGCCTTGAGGCCCACCTGCAGCTATGGCCATGGCCATGCCTAGCCCTGGGCCAAGGGGGAGAGGGCTGCTCCATGAGCTGACCTGGGTTAGCAGCAGGCCCTGAGGGTTCCTGGGGCTCTTTCAGGGGAAGGGAGGAGGTGCATGTGAGGAGTTAAATAATATCAAAAAGAACAAAAACAGATTGACAGATGAAATTAGTAGCACTTGCTTGGGCTTTCAGTGTACAAAATACCAACCTTCTATCATAAATTTAGCCAATGAAATTCAGCAACTAAAAAGTAACTAATGGGCAGGTTAGTTAAAGAATTCCCCTCTCCCCCTCACTTATCTGAGTTCACAGCACCCCACACAAGTTAAATAATATCAAGACCAACAAAAGAAACAGATTAACAGATGAACAAAGAAGTCACTAAGCAGGTAAATTAAACAATCAATTTTATATTACAATTATACATTTTAGTTATTTAAACTATAAATATAGCAAAATCATGGTTTTTCTCTCAAAGTGACACACCACCTGAGTTATGCATGGTTTTTGGGTGAATTTTGACACACCAAGCCCAAAAGGTAGGATGTGAGATGTTGATCTAAGCCTAATTTTTCCCATACTATTTTATCTTTTTCCCAGCAGGTTTTGCCAAATACTGAGTTCTTATCCCTAAAGCTGGAATCTTTGGGTTTATCAAACACTAGATTGAAGAGGTCATTTACCCCTTGTCTATTCCAGTAATCTACTTTTCTATTTCTTAGCCAGTACAGATCATTTGATGATAACTGCTTTATAGTACAGTTTAAGATCTGGTAATACTAGGCCACCATCCTTCACATTCTTTTTCAATATTTCCCTTGGTATTCTTGACCTCTTGTTCTTCCAGAAGGATTTTGTCATTATTTTTTTCTTGTTCTATAAAATAGTTTTTTAGTAGTTTGATCGGCATGGAACTGAAACAGTAAATTAATTTAGGTAATGTCATTTTTTTATATTAGCTCAGTCAACCCATGATCAATTAATGTTTTTTTTCCAATTGTTCCAATTTGTGTGAAAAGTGTTTTATAATTGTATTCACATAATTCCATAATTATAATTGTATTCACATTTATCTTGGCAAATAGATTTCCAAATATTTCATTTTGTCTAGAGTGGTTTTAAATGGAGTTTCTCTTTCTCATTCTTGCTTGTTGAGTATTGTTAAAAATGCATAAAAATGCTAATGATTTATGTGGGTTTATTTTGTATCTTGCAACTTTGCAAAAGTTATTGTTTCATTTTCTGTGTGTCCACATCACCTCAGATGGGAGTACTGTAATAAAGTGTGTGTGTGTGTGTGTGTGTGTGTGTGTGTGTGTGTGTGTGTGTGTAAAGAGAAGAGAGGGAGAGAATGGATCTTTCCTCCCTCAAGGCAAGGACCTAGGAGGAAGAGGAGATGATGTTATGGTTAAGCCAAGAGATAGGAGGGCTTCTTCTTATTTGGGAATTATTTTCAAGTTTCATAAATCCTACCATTCTTAGAGCTCAGGCCAAGATGAATATATGAACAGAGAAATTGAAAGCATAATCGGCAAACTATAGATATATATCGAGACTCACTTGAAGTGGTCTGAGATTCTCCCCTTAGCCCTGTTTTACCAGCACAGCAGACCTAGGGGTCTACATGGCTTCATGACTCACCATTTGAGATGCTCTTTGGACTTCCTTTGATTCCCCTTTGCCCCCTGTATACACATTATTACTTTGGGGGGGGGTACAACATCTCTGTTGCTTCTTTTATATGGGAATTACAAATCAGATTACACAAACTTCACAGCTTTGGGGCAGCACTACAGGCAGGACCCTTGGATTTCTCATTCTATGTCTATACTCAGAAGATAAGGTGTATGTATATAAAGCACATCCAAAATACTGCGTGGGGGGAGGCGGGGCTCAGCCTGTTTGGGAAGACCTCTTTCAAGTGTTCCTGATAACTCCAACTCCCATCAAAAATGAAGAAAAAAACTTTTGCATTCATTGCTCTCATGTAAAACCAATACCTCATATTGACACTGGGTAACCCTGTCTTGTTGTACTAAAACCTATGCCAAGCTTTTACAAAATAGGGAAAAACTTAAGTATATGCCTACATAGAATCATAGTCATGTTAGAGCTATAATAGATTTAACTTTTAAGTATTTAGTCTGTTTCTTTAAAATACACATATTTAAATGATATATTGCTTAATGGGTTTTGAAAAATGCTCTTTTTGATATTTTTATTCTCTTTTGTTAGTTTTAAGTGTGATTTTTAAAAATTTGAGTTTATGGAATTATACCTGATGTTAATTTTAATTTTAAAGTTTTAAATGTCCAGTTTTCAATATCTAACAATTCTGACAGCATTGCATATCCCAAAGTTTAGATGATTGAAGCCTGTTATTGGTGATTACATCTGATGGATCTACAACTGATGTTTGTGTTTGATTCCAGATAAATTACAAAGGGATTGCTAATAACCTGATGATCATTGCTACTAAGGTGAGGATTGCAGTTGTCTATAACCCTTCTGGGGGTAATGTATATCAATGTTAAGATGGGGAGAGTTGTCTCATGTAAGAACTGTCAGAGTAACTGTTCAGCAAAGACTGAGGAAAGACTCTTCTGACTTAATCTTATAGGACATGAGAATATTCTCACTAAGCTCTGACTTTGGCTTACTCTTTCTATGACTTTTGTATAGAGTAGAAATCAGACTAGGGGGTCGCATTTTCCATTTTTGTCATATTCTTATCCCTCTTTTTAGTTTCGTATGGCAACTTTCTTTAGTCATGGCAGGTGGTGGGTAACTGCAATATTGTTTCACCTGACCTACAGGCTTATAGAATATACACCTCCTCTAGACTTTGGCTAAATATCAGGAACTTGTTATAATTTTTATTTATATTTTTTTCTCTTTTTTTAAGGAAAATGACTTAGATTATTTGGAAGATTTATTTAATGCATTCTTAAATAGGTAACCAAGTCTTACACCCTATACTAAGTCTATTCTTATTTGAAAAGAGTATTCATTGTATTGGAACATTATTTTTATGTTAACATTAATTAGGTTATGTATGTGCTTATATGTCGGGTTAGATCCTAGGCATTATCTTACCCTCCTGAGAAGGGCTTGTGAACCTATCCTAAAGGTCTATAGATAAGATTCTTTTTTAAGCAATTTTAGGGAAAGATATTGCCAATAACCTGGACTAGGAAAGCAGAATTGCCAGAAAAAAAGCTGTGAGGACCATTGTGATTCCATACAGACTAAAAATATGACAGCAATAGAAGAAGTCCTCAGAAGTAAGATATTATATCCTAAGGCTCTGAGTGAGCCTCTGGATATAACAAATTGAATTATGAGAGTTGAGCTTGTATATGAGTAGGGGGTTATGAGCTATAATTTTATGAGTTTAAATCCATGAAGTGTCTTTAACTTGGGGTAGTTGTCCTCCAGAAGATGTAACCCAGGAGTAGGGGTTAAGGGAAGGATAGTTCCAGAAAAATTATATTTTTTTAGAAGTAAAACATCATACTATTTCGAATCACCATCATATTATGATTAATTTAGAAAATTAACTAATCCTAGGAGGATGGGACCCAGATTATGAAACTGATCTTTTGGAAAAGGTAAAGAAAAGAATGAGAAAATAAAGAATCTTCAGAGCAGGAAACAATTCCTTTGAAGTCCTAAATGATCATTGGGCACCATGAAGGCATTTATTGCCTAATGGAAAGGCTTACTAAAAAGAATACCTACCAAAAAATATTATAATTTTGAAAGATAAGTCTCATCTACTTAAAACTTTGTCTTTTGTCTAGGATGATCCTGGCCTTTGTATTTTAATATTATATCATGTTATATATTAAAAAAAGTTATTTTTCAACTATTTTAGTTGATTTTATAAGATTCTCTAAGTATACCATCATATCATCTGCAGAGAGTGATAGTTTAGTTTCCTCATTGCCTAGTTTAATTATTTCTTTTTTTTTCTTTAATTGCTAAAGCTAGAATTTCTAGGATAATATTAAATAATAGTGGTGAGAATGAACATCCTTGCTTCACTATGGATCTTATTGGGAAGGATTCTAATTTATCCCTTTTGAAGGGGATACTTGCTGATGGTTCCATTTTTAATTTTTTTTCATTTTAATTTCTTTTTGAAAATTTTATTTAATTAGTCAATTTAGAGCATTATTCCTTGGTTATGAGAATCATATTCTTTTCCTCCCCTCCCTCCTGTAACTGACGTGAAATTCCACTGGGATTTACATGTCTTTGGTCAAAAGCCATTTTCATGTTGTTGCTCTTTGCACTAGGATGATCATTTGGAGTCTTCATCCCCAATCATATCCCCCTTGACTCATGTAAACAAGCAGTTGTTTTATTCTGTGTTTTTGATTCCACAGTTTTTCCTCTGCTTGTGGATATTTTCTTTCTCATTATTCCCTCTGAGTTGTTCAGGATCCATGCATTGCCATTAATGGAGAAGTTCATTGCTTTTGATTATACCACAGTGTATCAGTCTCTGTGCACAATGTTTTCATGGTTCTGTTCCTCTAACTCTGCATCAGTTCCTGGAGGTCATTCCAGTTCACATGGAATTCCTCTACTTTATTATTTCTTTGAGCACAATAGTATTCCATAACCAACAGATACCACAATATGTTCAGCCATTCCCCAATTGGAGGGCATCCCCTCATATTCCAATTTTTGGCCACCCAAAGCGCACAGCTATGAATATTCTTGTACATGTCTTTTCCCTTATTATCTCTTTGGGGCAGGACCTCAGCAATGCTATGGCTGGATCAAAGGGCAGACAGTCTTTTAGCACCCTTTGGGCATAGTTCCAAATTACCCTCCAGAATGGTTGGATCAATTCACAACTCCACCAGCAATGCATTAATGTCCTGACTTTGCCACATACCCTCCAATATTCATTACTTTCCTTTGCTGTCATGTTAGCCAATCTGCTAGGTGTGAGATGATACCTCAGAGTTGTTTCGATTTGCATCTCTCTGATTATAAGAGATTTAGAACACTTTTTTCATGTGCTTATTAATAGTTTTGATCTCTTTATCTAAAAATTGCTTATTCGTGTCCCTTGCCCATTTATTAATTGGGGGATGGCTTGATCTTTTGTACAATTGATTTAGCTCTTTATAATTCTGAGTAATTAGACCTTTTTCAGATATTTTTATAATGAAGATATTCCCCCAATTTGTTGCATCCCTTATAATTTTGATTGCATTTTATTTTGTACAAAATCTTTTTAATTTGATGTAATCAAAATTATTTATTTTATATTTTGTGATTTTTTCTAACTCTTGCTTGGTCTTAAAATCTTTCCTTTCCCAAAGATCTGACATATATACTATTCTGTGTTCACCTAATTTATTTATAGTTTCCTTCTTTATATTCAAGTCATTCACCCATTCTGAGTTTATCTTGGTGTTGGGTGTAAGATGTTGATCCAAATCCAATCTCGCCCATTCTGTCATCCAACTTTATCAGCAGTTTTTTTTTTTATCAAAAGGTGGATTTTTGTCCCCAAAGCTGGTATTTTGGGGCTTATCATAGACTGTCTTGATGAGGTCACTTACCCCAAGTCTATTTCACTCATCCTCCTTTCTGTCTTTTAGCCAGTATCATATTGTTTTGATGATCACTGTTTTATAGTATAGTTTGAGATCTGGTACTGGGAGGCCACCTTCCTTTGCATTTTTTTTTCATTATTTCCCTGAATATCATTGACCTTTTGTTCTTCCAAATGAACTTTGTTATGGATTTTTCTAATTTAGTAAAAATATTTTTGGTAGTTCGATGGGAATAGCACTAAATAAGTAAATTAGTTTGGGTAGGATTTTCATTTTTATTATTTTAGCTCATCCTACCCATGAGCAATCAATGTTTTTCCAATTGTTAAGATCTAGTTTTAATTGGGTGAAGAACATTTTGCAGTTGTGTTCATATAGTTCCTGTGTTTGTCTTGGCAGATAGATTCCTAAGAATTTTTTATTGTCTAGTGTAATTTTAAATGGAATTTCTTTTTCTAATTCTTGCTGCTGAGATGTGTTGAAAATGTATAGAAATTCTGATGACTTATGTGAGTTTATTTTGTATCCTGCCACTTTGCTAAAGTTTTGATTATTTCTATTAGCTTTTTAGTTTATTTTCTAGGATTCTTTAAGTAGACCATCATATCATCTGCAAGGAGTGATAGTTTGGTTTCCTCATTTCCTATTTTAATACTTTTTAATACCTCTCTAATTGCTACTGCTAGTGTTTCTAGTACATTTAAATAATAGAGGTGATAATGGGCAACCTTGTTTCACTCCTGATCTTATTGGAAGAATTCTATTTTATCCCCATTGCAGATGATGTTTGCTGATGATTCTAGATATATACTGTTTATTATTTTTAGGAAAGGTCCTTCTATTCCTATGCTTTCTAGTGTTTTCAATAGGAATTAGTGTTGTAATTTGTCAAAAGCTTTATCTGCATCTATTGAGATAATAATGTAATTTTGTTGGTTTGCTTGTTAATATGGTCAATTATGTGGATCCTTTTCCTAATATTAAACTATCCTTGTATTCCTGGTATAAATCCCACCTGATCACAATGAATAACCCTTATGATCACTTACTGGAGTCTTTTTGCTAGTATCCTATTTAAGATTTTTGCATCTATGTTCATTAAGGAGATAGGTGTATGGTTTTCTTTCTGTTTTTGACATGCCTGGCTTTGGAATCAGAACCATATTTGTTTCATAAAATGAATTTGGTTAAACTCCTTCTTTGCATATTCTGTCAAATAGTGTATAATATTGGAAATACTTGTTCTTTGAATGTTTGATAGAATTCATTTGTGAATCCAATTGGTCCTGATGATATTTTCTTAGGGAGTTCTTTGATGGCTTGTTCAATTTCTTTTTCTGATATGGGGTTATTTAGGTATTTTATTTCTTCTTCTGTTAATCTAGGCAATGTATATTTTTGTAAGTATTCATTCATATCACCTAGATTGCCATATTTATTGTCATATAATTGGGCATAATAGTTTTTAATGATTTTTTAAATTTCCTGTTCATTAGAGGTGAGTTTTCCCTTTTCATCTTTGATAATGTTAATTTGGTTATCTTCTATCTTTTTTAAAATTAGAGTGATCAGTATTTTGTCTATTTTATTTGTTTTTTTTCAAAGTGCCAACTTCTAGTCTTATTTATTATATCTATAGTTCTTTTACTTTCAACTTTATTAGTATCTCCTTTAATTTTTAGGATCTCTAATTTAGTTTTCATCTGATAATTTTTAATTTGTTCACTTTCTAGTTTTTTTAATTTGCATGATTAATTTATTGCCCTCTGCCCTCCCTAATTTGTTAGTATGTGAATTTTACGATATAAATTTCCACCTAAGTACTACTTTGGCTGTGTCCCATATATTTTGAAAGGATGTCTCATCATTGTCATTCATTAATTGTTTCTATGATTTTTTCTTTAACCGATTTTGGAGAATCATATTATTTAATTTCCAATTAATTTTTGATTTGCCTTTCCATGTACCCTTACTAATTATTATTTTCATTGCATTGTGATCTGAAAAGGTTGTATTTATTATTTCTGCTCCCTTGTACTTGTTTGCAATGTTTTTATGCCCTAGTATATGGTCAATCTTTGTGATTGTACCATGTGCAGCTGAAAAGAAGTTGTATTCCTTTTTGTCCCTATTTTTCTCAACATATCTACTTACTCTAATTTTTCTAAGATTTTATTCATTTCTCTTGCCTCTTTTATATTTATTTTTTGGTTTAATTTATCTAGATCTCATAAAGGAAGGTTCAGGTCTCCCACTAGTATAGTTTTTCTATCTATTTCATCCTTGAGCTCCACTATTTTCTCCATTAGAAATTTAGATGCTATGCCATTTGGGGCATACATGTTGATTACTGATATTTCCTCATTGTCTATACTGTTTTTATGAAGATATAAATACCTTCCCTATCTCCTTTGATTAGATCTATTTTTACTTTGGCTTTGTCAGATATATTGATTTTTCTCAGTTGATGCCCAGTAGATTCTACTCCATCTGCTTACCTTTACCCTATGTGTATCTACCATCCTCATGTGTATTTTTTGAAGATAACATATGGTAGGATTTTGGTTTGTAATCCACTCTGTTGTTTGCTTGCATTTTATGGGTGAATTCATTCCATTCATATTCAGAGTTATGATTACCAGCAGTGTATTTCCCAACTTTTTGATTTCTACTCCTAGCCCTGCTCTTTCTTCTTTCACTATTTCCTTCTACACCAATGTTTTGTTTTTAATCAGTCCCCCTAATTCCCACTCTTATTTTACTTCCCTTTCTAATCCCCATCTTCTTATTCCCCTCTTATTTTATTTAAAGTCTTTTTAAACTACCCCCCACACTCCCTTGTATTGCTTCCCTCCCCCATAGTCTGTTTTTTACCCTTCTACTTCTCTAAAGAATCTAAATCAATTCTCTGCCCCAATGAATTTGATTGTTCTTCCCTCTCTGAGTAGTGCATGTAAGAATTAAGTATTTCCTATCTCCAACCTTTTTACCCTTCCAGCTTATTTGCTGATAGTTTTAAATAAATACTACTTATTATTTTAAGGAAATGCTCTTTTATTCTTTCTTTTTCTAGTGTTTTCCATAGGAATATGTATTATATTTTGATATTAATCTTCTTAACATAAAAATTTTATTGTATGCTCAAAAGTCATTAAGGTATTCTGAATGTCCATTTCACACACATACACACTTACAAACACACACAAATACACACAGATATTCACACTCAGACACACATACATGCCAAAATAGGTATCAGTAGCTGAGCATAAATGTGCATATACAGAGTTTAAAAAGTGAAATACCAGTTACTTAAAGAATGAAACTAACTTTAAGAAGTAAACCTGTCACTTTAAGTTATTGCCCCAGCCTCTTTGAACAATGTACACCAGTGGTGTCACACTCTATTTGAGAAATAGGGATAGTAAACTGTATGTAAGACTCTCTAAAGGCCCTATATTGATTTAGAATATTGTACATTTGATTCTTTTTAATTAATGTTTCATTTAATTAAAATTACATTAGAATTACATTTTAATATAGTTTGGGTCACATCCTGGAATATTGTGAGCCTTATGTGGTCAAAATATAAATACTACCTCTCATGTACACTGATTCCCAAGTCTTTCACAAACATTTGCCCAAGTTTGGGTACATCATTGTTGTGATGAAAGCACTTTGGAAATCTGAAAGTTGTATTTAAATTTGGACAGTTATTGTTTTGGATGTTATTTTAATTGTAGCAAATAATACCTAATTCAGAAAATAACTTATTTTGCAAAAGAAGCTAAATTTGACAAGACCTATCATTTTGAATCTCTAATTAATAAGACTTACAACATTTACTAGGTTGACAAAGGAGGAGCATTTGTCATTTTTCTGGCAGATTTTAGTATAATGTTTTTAGATTTTAGTAGTGTCTTATACCCTTAGGAATGCTTGTGAATTATGTATATGTGCTATATTTTTAGTTTCATTTATAAGTATTTTGTCATATAGAAACTAGGCTCTTTATAATAAAGAAGCTCCCTTTATTTGTAATGTCAAGAGAGTCTTTTGCAGTTTTAAAAATGTCTCTTACTCAGCATGAAGTATGAAAATCCATGTCCCTTTTCTACTTTGATACTTATTTCTATTTTCATATTACTGTCTATTTTCAAGCAACATTAAACAACAAAAATAAAAGAATAAACAAAACTGTTTTTCTGGCACCAGGGGTCTCTAACATGTGCTGGTTCAGCTGGAGGCAGGTCAAGTAGCTAGCAATGGATCAGCATGTTGAACAGAAGGTTCCCCAAATGGTTATGCTGAAGAATTATGTAGAACACAAAAGGTGATTCTGCTACTCCTATTGCCTTGATGAAGAATCAGGATGGTCTTTTTGAAAGTCAATTGAAATTCAACCTATTTCATGTAAGAAAATAACATTCTATTAGGAAATAATTCAAATATAGCTATAAAGGAGAAAAAAGGAATTATTTGCATTTTTGTAAGCAGAGGTTTAAGTTATCACTTTAAAAGGAAAATAGAACAGTAAAATGTAGAATAGTACAGTTGTGTTGCACATCAATCAGCTTTGAAATCATTGCATTTTTAATAATCTTTCAAATTGGATGAAGCATATAAGAAAAGATGGTTTACTTATTTTGTTTCAAGTTCTATAAACTGATAACTTCAAATGAAGCCTAACCTGTCAAACATATCATAATTAAACTTGAATAATTAAAATAAGACAAAATATTATACCCTGTAAAATTCTTATAAAATGGAAAGTAAAAAAAAAATCTGTCTTGTTCTCATATTTATCCCCATTCTTCCTCATGGGCTAGTAGCAAAATACCTGAGAAATTTATTGAGTTGTATTGAGTAGTGGCCATTACTCCATAGCCCCTATTGGCAATGACTCACAATTCTATTTCTCCCTATTCCACAATAATCCAATAAGAGGTAGAAAATATTGTCTCTGCTCACCCATGAGTAAGGACAGGAAACTAGATATGTATATAAGATAGGGGTATTGATTCATCAGAGGAGGAGTAGTTAAAGACAAAGACAATGCAGATCCTTAGAAGGGAAGAAATGTCCACTTCTAAGGGGAGAAAGGACTAGAAATACAGAAGTACTGAGTTATCTTTATGTAGAATTTATGCAGAAAAGGAACTCAAGTTGAATATTATGCCTGCAAACTAGCAGAGGGAAGGTTTCTCAGATTCAGAGTTTTATATGAGGAAGGGGATATGTTCCATAAGAATTTAAGGTATAAATAGAGAATTTAGATACAAATTAGTGGGCATAGATTAGCAATGAAATCAGAATTTAATCATGACAAAACAGAAATAAACAAAATAATCAAAAGAATAGACAACCTAAAACCCACCTAAGAGAATCTACTAGAGCTTCTGAAAAGGAGAATGACAGATATAGCATTCCCACCTTTAGAAACAATGGACTTTCAATAACAAACAACACAATTTCCAAGCAAGTGAGAGAAAAGCCCTCAGAAGTTGCAAAACTTTTCTATCCTGTTGCAAGAAAATCGAATGGAAGAAGAGCATTTTTTAATATTCCAGAAATCTTTCATGATGGACATTGAGAGTAAACATAAATATCATATAAACCTTCCAAGAGAAGAATAAAATTCAGCATTCTAGAACAGAATAGAAAAAATAATTGTCCAAATAGTACTGTAGAAAAAAAAACGTAAAGGAAAAAGGTTAGATGGATAATAAGAACGGGTTTTGAATTATATTTATCTTGGTGGAAAAAGAGAAAAGTAAAAAGAAAAGCTTGCCAGAAATGATTGAGAGCAGGTTAATTGCAAATGACAAAGTACTCCAGGTAAAAAGAAGACTCATCAGGCTTTGTCGCCACACCCACATCCTCATGAAATTTTCCTCCAGCCTGGCTCTAGTATTCCCACTAACCAAATTCTATCACAGTATCTTTGTTTAAAAAAAAAAGCTTCATTTAGTGAAATAATGATCCAAAGCACAAGAGTAGTGATGCCATTAGTGCAGTTTATTCCTGTATCTGCTAATTCAGTCATCCTCTGATTTAGTTACCCATTATTAAAAGCAAGAGGTGTTTGCTTTTGTCTATAATTTTAGTCATGCACAGTAAGTCTTGGAATATATCTATTGTAGCTATGGTAGGCTACACTGTATATGATAAATGATTTTAGCTTGGTTGATGATGTTCTGTTGAGAACACTGTGGAAGTATTCAGCCCATCTCTCTAGGATCATATCTGTCAATAATCAGTGTGACTCCATCAGGAGCAATGAGCAATCGAGAGATATAATAGGTCTCTAGCCTATATGTGTGTGTTTGTGTGTGTGTGTGTTTGTGTGTGTGTGTAACCATATCCTTCAAAGCATTATAGAAGTGCTTTGGGCTTTTAATATCAGCATGAAACTAAATTTTATCTGCCTTTTTACTGAGCCAAGAATCTTGCAAATCTCTAAATGTCCCTTGGTCCCTTGAACTTTACTTCTGAGGGAGATAAATGTTGCCTTCTCAAAGATAGGCAAACTATCCTGCTGGTAAACTCTGAAGTTCTCATTTTTAACTTAATAGCTTTTGAATTTCTTCATCATTTTTATCAAACCAATCCTGATGTTTGTGACTGTTCTGGCCCAGATGAATACATTAGACGGTACAACAAATCTCTGAAAGCTGTCTATTCCTTTTCTCTTCCATTGTTGCCAACCATGTGTTGACTCAGCTTTTCCTGCATCAGCAACAAACTGTTGATTCACAGATAAGCATTTCAGTCTATTGATATAAGTCTTCTACTAACTGTCTTGCCTTGCATCCAAAGCTTTTCTTAAATGTGAATATTTGGCTTGGACACACTAAGTTTTATGATGGGTCCAGCAATCTGTACCATATTTTACCTTTCTCGTTTTCACACCCAGTCTGTCTTTTCCATTCAACATGACATAATCAAATAGATGTTTGATGCATTTATGAAGTTTTGCTGTACTTTGGTAAAAGGATGAAAGTGTTAGTAATAAGAAGATCCTGAGCTACTCAAGTCTTCAGAAGTATGACCATTGTTTTGGTTGGTTTTTATCCCATTCCTCCCCAGGACTCTGTCATATTGGATAGTCTGTGCCTACTCTGACTGTAAAGTCACACAAGTTTACATGTTTCTGCTTTTGACACATTGATGATGAGAGCCCTAGGTCATCATAAGTTTTTCTTTGACTTCATCAGAATTCATCATGGTAGGAATATGCACACTGATGACGGTGTTGTTGGATTTCCTTGCAGGTGGCAGTTGCATTGGCATGAGCTTGTCATTTATGCCTTTTGGGAAGCATTCAAATTTTGCAACACTTACTTCAGCTTCACAGAACTCTTAATCATGGTTACAACTCCCCAAAACCATGAATCCAGCTCTAACTTTGACAATCTGGCCATCATTTGCCAGCTTTGTTTCACTCATATGTGTTATGTGGATGAGATACTACTGAGTTCACAACAAGAGTGGTTCATCATTCAGTTCTACTGTATTTCATGTTGCTCATAAGCATGTGCATATTCCATGTAACAATGACAAGCAAAATCATCTTCACAAAGGTTTTAGTGCATTTTTTTTGTTTTAACTATAAATTATGATCTCTATTTGAAGATACAATTTTAAATGGTAAAATGGAGAGTCAAAAATGGTGGTGTAGAGGCAAGAGCCTCCCAATTTCTCTGAAAACACCCTCCACTCAATCTTAAAATAAAGTTTCAAAACAAACACTAGAGTGGCAGAATCAACAAAAGGATAGACAACATGAGGCAGTTTCCTTGCTTTAAGACAATTTGGCAGCTAGGGAGAGACTTTTTGTTTCACTGGAGTAAGAGAAAGCATGGTCAACAGTCAATAGTGAAGACCATCTTCCCCCATTTCTCAAGATTCTGAACCTCTCCCAAGGCCAGTCTTAAGACTCTGCCTAAGCCAATGATGGAGCACCCCCACACCCTCCCCTCAAAGTTCTGAGCCACAGAATAATCTCCCACTGACCCTGGTCAGTGCAAACCTCTATAAGGCCCTCGTTGAAGCCCTAAGATTCCACAAAGAGATCATAAGCCCTTGAATATGGCAGATCATAGTGCACCTATCTAGTGAAAGGCTGAGGTGATATCACTAACATAGAAGGAGAGAGTTAAACAAAAGATAGTGCTGAGAAATCAAAACAAAAACTGATGAACATCAAAAAGTACACCATAAAGAAACAATAGTGACACATAATGTTTGAGACAACAAGATCCCAGTAGTCAAGCATGCCACAGCAAGAAGACAACTTTCCAGCTCAGAGGAAAATCAGCCCAGAGGAAAAGATTTTTAAACAAGTTCAGAGGAAAAGATTTCAAAGCATCCCAGAGGAAAAGCATCAAGAAAAGCTACCAGAGAGAAGAATCAAAGAGAAAAAGCTGAAATGGACAGCTAAGACTCTGAATTTTGTAAATTTGTTTATTTGAGAAGAGGACAGACAGAATACAGGACTTATATGTAATTCAGTGTGGCAAAATCATAAAACAAAATTAATTTCACATATTAGGGAACTAGCATGCAACACTACATAACTTGGAAGAAAGAAGAGATTCATCAGTCAACAACTTTCCTGCATAGAATTCCTTAGATTAGATAAAGTTAGCATAGAATAGTGATAGAGTAATTGAGGGAAGTTTATTATTTTGGGGGTATAGTTAGAAATTATATTTGGTAGATTGGTAAATATAATAAAAATAAGTGACCTTGGAAAGAAGATGATTGTGGGATGGAAAACTGAAGCAAGTTCTGGACTTTCTGCTTCTCAGCAGTTGGAATGTTAGAGAGAAGATAATGACAAGAATAACAATTGATGGGGGGGAGGGAAACTTGGAGTGACAGTTGGTCTCCTGACAGACTCTCTCTTCCTGACCCTTGAACTGGAAGGAGTCTCTCTCTCGGTTTCTTGGAGTGCTCCCAAATGTGTGCTCTAGCTGGATTCCTGTGATTTTGTCATCGAACAAAATATTGAAGGGGAGTGGTTTGAACTTAAGGCCAGGTGTTAGTGCACTAGCCTGAAGAGATAGGCCCATTCAGCTCTGAAGTACAGAACCTTTTCTTCCTCTTGCTGTCTACTACTGAGACTCTGAACTTAAGAAAGCTAGCACAAATTAGCAAAGAAAGGAATAAAAGAAATCCTTCACCAGCCTGTGAGGCCTGGCCTCAGCTCAAAAGCTGAGAGACTCAAACCCAAACTAGGGAAATCCTGATTCCCTCTTCCCTGATACCCTCCCAAATCCAAACTTGTTATTAAAAGTCATCTTTATTTAAATAACCACAGTCAGATAAGAGGACTATTATTTCAGGGGAACAGAGAGGGAGCTGAATCTAAGGACAGCCATTCAAACCTAGACAGTCCTTATTGGACCCCTGCCGGGCGATCTTGGTCTGAACCTTGGTCTGAGGTAGGCTTGTCCCTCGGGGGGCTGGGGGGCTCCATTCTTACCTGCTCTGGGGTATCTTCAACATCAATCAATAGAAAAGACATCCCCTCGGGCAATCATATTTGGCCCATTTCTCAGGCACACCAATTTCAAAGATAGCCTCTCAGCAGGAAGTATCTCCTTTTACCTCAGCTGCAGCCATATTCCCTCTCTCCCTTCAACTCCTCCATTCCTTGTTAGAAAATACTCCTTATCCCCTGTATGTCTTCAGTCCTCTACAATCTCTTAACTATTACAACACCTAGTATTAGATCTGAGTTTAGCCGAGCAACAAAATGCTGCAGTTCAAGAAAGTCCTTCCCTCTACCCTGATAACACAGCCTAGTTTTAAAATAAAAATAAAAGTCAAGAAAATGCTAGGAAAATGAGTATACATCAAAGGGAAAAAATCTTATCTAACTGTAAAAAATAATATTACAGAAATAAGGTAGAGCATACTAGGCACAAACCCAAAAGGGAATGAAAAGATCAGAGCAGCTATATGCAAAGCTTTAAGAAAATGGAAATTAGCCAAAAGCTATGAAGAGATAAAAAAGTATTTCAAAAATCAAATAAGAGAGGACAAAGAAAAAACAAGGAAAGAAACAAAAACAATGCAAGAAGAAAATAACATCTTAAAAAAGTCAAAAAAAATCAAATAGTAAATGAGGCACAAAAAATTTCACTGGAGAGAATTCTTTAAAAAGCAGAATTGGCCAAATGGAAAAAAAAGAGATATGAAATCCAGTAAAGAATTTCTTAAAAAAAAAAAGTAGAATTTGCTAAATGAAAAAGGAGTTTCAAAACCTCACAGAAGAAAATAATTCCTTAAAAATTAGAATTGAATAAGTAGAAGCTAATGACTTTATGAGATATAATAAAGAATTCAAAAGAATGAAAAAATAAGAGGAAAATATGAAACAACTCATTGGAAAAAAGAATTGACCTGTAAACTAGTTCCTGAAAAGGTAGTTTAAGAGTTTAAGAATTATTGGATTATATGAAAGCCATGATCAAAAAAAAAAACAACTTTTAAATCCTAGACATCATATTATAAGAAATTATCAATGAAAACTTACCTGCTATTCTTGAACTAGAGGGTAGAATAGAAAATGAAAGAATGCACCAATGACCTCCTGAAAGTTATCCCCAAATGAAAACTCAGAGTAATATTATACCCACGTTCCAAAGCTCATTAATGAAAAGGAGGATTTACAAACATTCCTGATGGAAAGATTAGATCTTCATGTGGTTTGATGGAGGTGTGATTGGGGTTTTGATGTTAAAAGTTCACTCTACTGCAAATATGAATAACATGGAATTAGCTTTTGAACAATAATACATGTATAACCCAGTGGAATTGCTTGTCATCTCTGGGAGACAGGAGGGAATAGGGGTGGGAAAGAACATGAGTCACATGAATCATGTAACAATGGAAAACCTAAATAAATAAAAAAAAAGGAAAGATCAGAACTGAAGAAAAAAAATGATGTTCAAACCTAGAACAGAAGAGCATAAAAAGTAAACAGCAAAGAGATAATATAAAAGATTCAAAGAGGTAAAACTGTTAAAACTGCTAAATGTGAAGATGATACCTGTAACTCTTAAGAATTTTATCATAATTGGAGCACTTAGAAGGAGTATAAATAGACAGAGGGTACAGAAATAAGTTAACTATGATGAAATAATATCTAAAAAAATCAAGGATTAAGAAAATATTGTACTGAGAAAAGAGGGAAGGAACTTTAGTGGGATAAATTATCTCCTTTGAAGTGGAACAAAAATGTTTTTAAAGTGGAGGTGTGGATGAGGGTGATGATAGCCAAACTTAAAAATTGCTTACATTGGAATTGACTTAGAGGGGGAATAACATTCATATTGAGATAGATATAGAAATCTAGTTGATCCTATATGGAAGTAAGAGGAGAATAATGAAGTGGGGGAGGGACTAATAGAAGGGAAGGAGATTTAGGGTAGGCAGTAGTTACAAGTAAACATTTATGAGGATGGTCAGAGTGAAAGAAGAGAGAAAGAACAGGAAGCAAAGGGGGAATTGGGAATGAAGAGAATACAAATACAAGATATAAAATTAATGACTTATATTGAATTAAAATATTTTATACAAATAAAACCAATGTAACCAACATTAGAAAGGAAACCAAAATAATAAGAAAAAATTTTACAACAAATTTCTCAAATACAGGCTTCCTTTCTCAAACATATAGAGAACTGAATCATAAGAATGCAAATCATTGCCCAATTGACAAATGGTCAAAGAATATGAACAGACAGTTTTCAGCCAAAGAAATCAAACCTATATATCACCATATAAAAAATTACAAATGTCTATTGATCAGGGAAATGAAAATTAAAACAACAGGAGTTACCACTTCACACTTATGATATTGGCTACTATTACAATAAAAGAAAATTATAAATGTTAGAGGGGATGGGACCAAGTGGACACTAATTAATTGGTAGTAGAGTTGTGAATTGATCCAGATTCTAGAGATCAATTTTAAATATTTCCAAAGTATGATAAACTATATATATCCTTTCATCCAGAAATTCCACTAGTAGGTCTGTATATCAAAGATATCAAAATAAAAGGGGAAATGACCTATTTGTACAAATTGGAAATTGAAGTGATGTCCATTAATGGAAAAATGGCTGACCAAATTGTGGTATGTGATTGTGATGAACTGCTATTGTGGTATATGAAATGATGAGCAGGATAATCTCTGAAAACCTGGAAATGCCTACATGAACTGTTTCAGAAATGAGAAGAACCAGGAGGACATTGTCCACAGTAATATTGTAAGATTATCCATGGTGAAAGAATGAGCTAATCAGAGCAATACAGTGATCCAAGACAATTCTGAGGGTCTTATGAAAAAGAATGTTATTCACTTCAGAGAGAGGGAAAAACTGCTGGAGTCAGAATTCAGATCAAAATATGTTATTTTTAACTTTGTGTGTGGTTTTATTTTTTAGATTTTAGTTTCATATGAGTAATCTCTCATAACATGACCAACATGGAAATATGTTTTAAAAGATAATGTAAGCATAACACAAATCAAATGCTTACCATTTCAGGAAGAGGGGTGAGAAGTGAGGGAGACAATTTGGCTATGGTAATTTAGGAAAACGTATGTACAAAGTTATTATTAAATATAATTGGAAAAATAAAATATTAAAAGAAACAAAATGGTAAAATGGTTATGGATGATGTCTTTTGAGTTATATAAATTGGATTTAAGTCAGGGAGATGATATAAGGTATGACAAGAAGTCATCTACTTACTCTCTTCCAAAGTCATTGAAGTCCAGTGGCAAGACTAAAGTCAAGACAACTGACAATGGTTAAGGATAAACTGGAGGACCATTTTGTCTTCTGTATCGAATTCAGCTCTCAGTACTGCATCATGCCTGTTTTCATTATTTTTGTGGCCTATTTCAA
This sequence comes from Monodelphis domestica, assembly GCF_027887165.1. NCBI lineage: Eukaryota > Metazoa > Chordata > Mammalia > Didelphimorphia > Didelphidae > Monodelphis > Monodelphis domestica. Next base: position 102,648,774 of record NC_077232.1, read on the forward strand.
CAAATTGTTCTCATTGATCTACTTTGTCAAGGAAGTCTTCCCAGGCTTGGGGAAGACACCCCTTTAAGTCACCAAAAAATTGTGGCCTATCAGTTACTCATGGCCTGGTTTACACCTTTTACCTTTCACTGGGGTGTAGCCACAGGGCATGTAAGATATTCTTGGAGACATGGATGAGAGTTGAGTATCAAGGGGACATCAAGGATAGAAATCAGCTCTAATAAAGGGCTCATCAGCCTTCACCCCAGAGTGTTGACTCTTCCCTTTATACTCATGCCATATGTAATATATTTACTATATGTTACATATTATACAATGTGTTATATCTATGTTGAAACAGATATATAAAAGTTCAATTATTGAGTAGTTTAATTTAAAAATCTAACAAATTCTTGACTTACTTGGTCAAGAACTTTTCTCTAAATGAAGATATGAGTTGAACTATTCCTCTGTACCAGATTATAAGCAATAAAGAAAAAAATATGTTAATAGAATTAAAGTCACCATTTTTTTGAAAAAAAAATGATCATGTTGTCTTGAAAACTGTAATAACCACACAGGGAATGCTAGGAATTATCAGAAATGCACTCTAGAAATCTTTAAAGCAAATTGCTAAAAGTTCATAGAAAAGCTAAATATGAATACAACTAGAGACTCTAAAAGTCATTGCTTTGATCATAACATCTTGAAAATGAAATTCTAATGATATAGTCATGACTGAGGAAGAAAGGAAAGAGGCATCTAAAGAGATCAAAGTGCCTTCAAAGGAACTTCTGTGATGAATACATATTCATAAAGATGGAAAGAAGAGTCTATAGACATGGAATAATAATAATAATAAATATAGTCAAGAACACTATGGATAATATCTTCAAGACAAAATTCCATACTTAACCAAAAGTTGTAAAAAAGAAGACCCTCTCATTCCATAAAAAAAATCATGGAGTACACAGAAAAAAAAAAGAAAATTCAGGAAATGGTATGCTCATTGTTTATGACATGACAAAAACTGGGGATGTTTATAATTGAGAAAATAATGAAGTTATTTTAAACATGAGTTATCTTCAAATATTTGAGTTTGGTCATTTCAATTAGGGGTTTTCCCCCTTCTGCAACCACTTATATTATTTAAAAAAATTTTTTTTCGGATTACATGTCAGTACAATTTTTCATAAACATTTCTGACTTTTGTGATCCCATGCTCTCTTTCTTTCTCTCATTCTTCCCACATCCACAAGACGACAGGTAATATGATACAGGTTTTATATAGTTATTATACAATATATATTTCCATATTCTTCATATTGTGAAAGAAGACACATAGGATCTAGACTAGACAAAAGTCATGGAACAAATAAAAGTGCAGAATGATATGCTTCAATTTTCATTCAGATTCCATCAGTTCCTTATGCGGGGGCGGGGGAGGGAATAGACTTTTTCACTATGAGTCTTTAGGAGTTTTCCTGGAACGTTGAATTGTTAGTAATACCTAAATCATTCACAGTTGAGCCTCATATTTCATTGCTGTTGTTTTGAACAACATTATCATGATTCTGCTCATTTCACTTTGCATATCCTGTGCTAAATTTTCCAAGTTTTTTTTTTTTGTGATCATCTTGTTTGTCATTTATTTTAGTGCAACAATATTCCACTGCAATCAAATGCAATTTGTTCAACTATTCCCCAAATTATGCATAAACCTTCAGTTTCCAGTTCTTTATTACCACAAATAGAGCTGCTATATATAGTTTTATACAAGTAGGTTCTTTCCCCTATCTTTGATCTCTAGGATACAGAGCTAGTGGTGATATTTCTGGGTCAAAGAAGATTTATGCCTCTTTGGGCATGGTTCCAAATTGCTCTCTGAAATGATTGTATCAGTTCACAGCTCCAACAATGAATTAGCATCCCACTTTTTCTACATGTTCTCCAATATTTATCATTTCTCCTTTGTTTTCCATATTAGCCAGTCTGTTAGGTACAAAGTAGTACTTCAGATTTGTTTAATTTGGATTTCTCTCAATAGTGATTTGGAACATTTTTTAAATATGACAAAAGATAGTTTTAATTGACAATTTGTCAATTGGGAATGCTTTGTGTTCTTATAAAATCAATTTGATTCTCTGTGCAACTGAGAAATGAATGTTTTGTCAGAGACACACACAATAAACTTTCTTCTAGTTGTTGTTTCCCTCCTAATCTTGGTTGCATTAATTTTGTTTGTGCAAAAGCTTTTAAATTTTGGATAATCAGAATTGTCTATTTCACATTTCATACTATTTTATATCTTGCTTGAACAGAAATTCTTCCTTTATCCATAAATCTGACAGGCAAAGGATTCCATGCTCTAATTTATTTGTGGTATTACCCTTTATTTCTTAATCATGCTTATATTTTGACTTAACCTGGGTATATGGTATAAGGTGTTGGTATATGCTTCATTTCTGCCATATTATTTAACAATTTTCCCAGCAGTTTTGTAGAATAGAGAATAGAAGCTTAGATTTTTGTGTTTGTCAAACATTGTGTTACTATAGTCATTTCCAGTAGCAAATGTATGTTGAATGCCTGATATATTCCATTGATCCATTGTTTTATTTCTCTTGGCCAGCACAAGACTGTTTTGATGGTTGCTACTTTATAATAATTTTAAATCCACTAAAGTTAAACTATCATTTTTTTTCATTAATTGCTTTGGTATTCTCAGCCTTTTGTTCTTCCAGATTAATTAAATTATTTTTAATTTTTCTAGCTTCATAAAATAATTTTTAGTTAATTTGATTGGCATGGCACTGAATAGGTAAATTATTTTAGATCGAATTTCCATTTTTATTATATTGAGCTGGCCTATCCATGAGTTATTTTTCTAATTGTTTAGTCCTGACTTTATTCATGTGAAAAGTATTTTGTAGTTGTGTTCATATAGTTCCTGGGTTTGTCTTGGCAAGTGGAAAGGTTAGATTTATTTCATTTGGTATCAAAAGATATCAGAAAGAGAATCATCAAATGTAATTACAGGTTGCAAATACCAGCTTAAAAATGGAATGAGTTTTCTCATTTGATAGAGGTGATTTTTTTTTGTTTGTTTTGTTTTGTTTTTGTTGTTGTTGCTGCTGGTTTGTTTTTGTCATTGTCAATTTTCAATAGAGATTTTTTGGAAATGTTATAAAGGTAAATCTATATACCAGGTAGAATGATGAATTAGATATTTTAGAAAGACCTGTAATCAAAGGAACCAGATTCCTATTTTCTGCTCAGATACTTACTACAGTAAATGGGGAAGATGTGGTTATTACTGTGTCCATTTTTCAGATGAAGGAAATAAGTCTTCTTGAGGTGTTTACTTGGTCAAGGTCATGAAGATATAGTTTGGAATATAAAGGCTAAACACTTGAGATACTTATCAGGCATGTGTCAAATTCACTGAAGAGGGTCCTGAGAAAATGTCACTTTGAAATAACATGATGAAGATGAATTATTAGTCAGAAAGGGTCCAAAATACAGACTTTCAACAGCTATATCTCCAGAGTGGATGATGTTAGACTGTCCAGGAACAGAATGATGGAATTGAAGGTCAGTATAATAACTAATGGGCAAGAAGACACAGGGAGCAGTAAGAAAGAAGTGGTATAAGGAATATGATTGGGGGAGCATCAGAGAAAATCCATATTTGTTAGTTTTTATAAATTGGACTAAGGGAGTCAGGGAGGAGAGGCTATTTATTTTTTACATGGAGATGGGGACTTGACTACCTTTTTTCTATCTTCAGTATTAATGTGTTCTGTTTTTCTACCTTTCTATAAACACGTATCCTACAGAAGGACAGAAAATTATGGAAAGAAGGCTTTCCTATTGCTAAGAATTGAGTGGTAACTTACTCATAGTAGATACAAATAGATAAATAGATTTTATGTATATATATGTATATATATATACACACACACATACATATGTGTGTGTTTTGTATAGGGTGTTAGGGAGCAGTGGAACATCTATCTTTCACCCAATATTTAGCTATAGCTCCAAGAAGCTATAGCAGGTATACCAGCCACATTTAAGTAAAATCATCATGGCAGGCTAAAATGGGATTAGAGTAACCAATATACCTCATACTCATTGGTGACTAAGGGAGATGTCTACCCCAGAATGTAGACTTCCCCTGGTGGAATGGGAGGATGAGAACAATTTGTTCCAATGACCGTAAAGGCTGTTGGAATAAGTTCTGTGGAGTGCCTAGAGCTTGGTAAGACACTGTAGAGGACAAGGTCACCCATTGTATCCTGGGTCAACACTAGTTTTCCTGACTATTTTCTTGCCACTGAATTTTGATGACTAGAAAAGTGAAGTTGAAGACTGTGCAATTCTGCCTCACTTAAATCAAGTTCATGGGTAAGTCATGATATTATTCCATAAAATCACTGGTTATTTTTGAAAATGAAGGCCAAAATACACACACACACACACACACACACACACACACACACACACACACACACACACATATATATAAACATAAATGCCACCTATTTTTATCTCTATTTAGGTTTATATATTTCATATATATATATATATGTTTGTATATCACAACTACAGTTTATCAAAAGAGATAATAGATGTATAGGTCCTAAAAGTACTATCTATATTCTAAGTTATTATTATCATCAATATTATTATTATTATTTAACAAAAATCTAGAACATTTTGAGATCCCTCTCTCACACAAAAATGTACAAACACATGACTAATTTGACATATATATGTATATATACACAAAAACACATATTGTAAAAAGGAATTATTTGTTCTCTTTGAGTTTACACTTGTGAAAGGGAAACCTTTATTCTCTTTCTCTATTATTAGTTAATACTTTGGTTAACAATAACTTAAGTACTCTAACTTAGTACCTTACTAGATTGTGAAGATAGGACTAACTCTGCTTTGTCTACTTTTGAATTGAACCAACAAAAGCTTGAAGACCTTATTTAGTACTAGGTGAGAAGTTAGCAAGGCACTTAGAGAACTCACAACATTAGAAATTCAATCAGCTGGGTATTTGTGAATCTTTTTGATGAGAACTTAACCTTCAGAAGATGAGAAGTCAATCCTACAGACACTGCCCGGGGAAGTGCTAGGCAATTTGGAAACTGTGATCAGCCCCTGTGAAGAGGGCAGGGGAAAAGAAGTCACCATAAAAAGCAAGCCCTGAACTCCTTCAAAGCAGATTGTCTTTGAGAGGATATTCTGAAGAGATTGAATTCTGGAGATAGTCTTAGATAGTCTTTGAGGGAGCTTCTCTGGAGTCTGTGGTTTGGATTGTGAGCTTGGAGCTTGGCTTCTACTTGGACTCTGACTCTTGGATTACTTCATTGGGTGAGTAAAAGGCTAACACCTTTCCTAGCTTCTGGAGAAACTAGCTTCCATCTTGGAGAAGGCCATGTCATTACTCACTACCAGACTTCCTGGTTGAGAGGTAATTGATCTTTGCCTGGATTAAGCAGACCTGAAGCAAAACATTTAGGTTCATAGGATAGATAACTTCTCTATCCCCCTCACTTTTGTCTTCTTTATTTTTTCCTCTCTATTTGTAAATATTTGTAAATGAATTTATGGCTCAAGATATAATAAATATTGGAGATCACATAATTTCATATAATCATTGTCCAACCATTAGTTTTAACCTTTACTATATATATATATATATATATATCCCTTTAAGTCAGATATTGGTAGTTACATCATAATTTGTTTTCAGTTTTCTATATACTAATTTCTGTCATCATATCTTTGGTGGTGTCACAAAGCATAGATTAATAATTCATCTACTTGGAACTCATTTTCAGTATACACACTTGTAAAGACAAATGAGAATATTTGTGTTCAGGGAATTCATTCTTATAAATTCAGACACTGCTACTTATTACTAGTGGAACTTTTGGCAAGTAACCTCTATAGACCTCAGTTACCTCCTCTCTGCAATTAACAAATGTGAGTAGGGGATAAATGATGTTCTTTCTAGTTCTAAGTCAATAAGTTTCTTGGTCTCCTTGGAGTTTTTAATTCTACCAGTTTATTAAGAGGTAATATTAGAACAGTGGCTAAGACACTATATTTTAAGCCAGGAAAATCTCAGTTTTAATCCTCTCTCTGACACATACTGAATCATTGAGCTTTACTATATTTTCCTCATCTGTAAAAACAGGGATAATAATACCTGACTTATTTATCTCACAATGTTTTAAGCATCAAATCAAATAATATATGTATATGCTTTGTAAGTCTTAAAGCTGTATTTATTATTGCACATTTACTAGAGGCATTGAGATCTTGCAACTAATTTGAGCCCAAAGATATATAGAACTACTGTATTTTCATTTTTATTATAATCTTTGATTTCATTTAGATTCAATGACCTGAGTTAATTTTCATAGATACTTTAAATCTGAATTCCTTTATTACATACCAGTATGAACATACCATCCTCCCTCTTAATAGATTACTATCTTTATTCAGGAATATTGTGATCATCTCTCATCCACTGGCCTTTCAACTCAAAACATTCACCACTAGAACCATAAACATATGAAATTGATGAATGGCATCACCTTTTAACCTCAAGTTTATTAATATTGGTGGTCTTGACACTCTTCATATTCTGATTCAATTCTCATGTCTGCTTACAAAGCATATTCCTATGTTATATGCACAACCATCACCAATGGAATCCATTTTGCCTATTGTCTATCTCTAATTCCATCTCCTTCTGTCTTTTCTTTTTCTCCTAGAACTTGTCCTATATAAATTCATTTTTTCTTTAATCTTAACATCATTCCTTACTTTCACTGTCCTCCATTGGTTTCTATTAAAACCTCAAAATATGATTTTTAAATCTAATTCAAAAGCCAGTTAACTAAATACTGACTGCTGTAAAAGGCACCTTGTTATGTGCAGGGAAGAGAAATAGAAAAACAAAACAATTCTTGACAATAAGTTAGATCATAATTACCAGGAGAATTTTAGCTATAACAAGTAGGTAAATACAAGGTAATTTGTAGGAGAGAAAACTGACAATAAGAATATGTGAGCCTCAAAAGAAGCTAGTGATTCTGAAAAGAAAATTCTAGGTATGGATTAGGCAGAGAGGGGGCACCATGGAAGGAACAAATGTGTATTAATGAAGACAGGTAGTTAGTAAATGGAATGTTGAACAGTGTGACCCACATTAAATCTCTTAGCTTCTCACTGACCCATGAAGCTCTCTAAGATTATATAAGTTGATCAAGTATGCATTAAGTATTAGAGTGAGGATCAAGCCTCTAACAGGGTTCAAACCTAAATGTCAGAATTTGGTATTGATGACAGAAATATAAGAAACAAAACAATCTTTGTTGTTTAGGAGCTTACAATCTACAAAAGTATGTCTATTTGTATATGACCATAATGTATCAAGTATTTCTCTGTGACTATCTATAAATTGCAGAAAAGTGTTGATCTGCATTTTTTTGAAATTATTTCACCTGAAGCCAGATTTTTTTCACTGGTGGGTGTTTAAGAACTCATTCATCAACAAATACCTTTATTTAAAATATATATTTTATTTTAATCTATATTTTTTTATTTTATATAGTTTTCCCAGATTACATGTCAACACAATTTTTTTCCTTTTAAACATTATTTTATTTGGTCATTTCCAAACATTATTCATTGGAAAAAAAAGATCATTTTATTTTCTTCCCTCCCCTCCCTCCCACCACCTCTCCCATAGCCCACGTGCAATTCCACTGGGTATCACATGTGTTCTTGATTCAAACCCATTTCCATGTTGTTGGTATTTGCAATAGAGTGTTCATTTAGAGTCTCTCCTCAGTCATATCCCCTCCACCCCTGTAGTCAAGCAGTTGCTTTTCCTTGGTGTTTTTACTCCCACAGTTTATCTTCTGCTTGTGGATAGTGTTTTTTAGATCCCTGGAGATTGTTCAGGGACACTGCATTGCCACTAATGGAGAAGTCCATTACCTTCCATTGTACCACAGTGTGTCAACATATGTGTACAATGTTTTCCTGGTTCTGCTCCTTTCACTCTGCATCACTTCCTGGAGGTTGTTCCAGTCTCCATGGAATTCGTCCACTTTATTATTCCTTTTAGCACGATAGTATTCCGTCACCAACATATACCACAATTTGTTCAGCCATTCCCCAATTTAAGGGCATCCCCTCATTTTCAAATTTTTGGCCACTACAAAGACTGCAGCTATGAATATTCTTGTACAAGTCTTTTTCCTTATCTCTTTGGGGTACAAGCCCAGTAGTGCTATGGCTGGATCAAAGGGCAGACAGTCTTTTATCGTCCTTTGAGCATAGTTACAAATTGCCCTCCAGAGTGGTTGGATTAATTCACAATTCCATCAGCAATGAATTAGCGTCCCTACCTTGCCACATCCCCTCCAGCATTCATTACTTTCCATAGCTGTGATGTTAGCCAATCTGCTAGGTGTGAGGTGATACCTCAGAGTTGTTTTGATTTGCATCTCTCTAATGATAAGGGATGTAGAACACTTTTTCATGTGCTTATTAATAGTTTTGATTTCTTTGGCTGAGAACTGCCTGTTCATGTCCCTTGCCCATTTATCAATTTGGAGAATGGCTTGATTTTTTGTACAATTGATTTAGCTCTTTTTAAATTTGAGTAATTAAACCTTTGTCAGAGGTTTTTATGAAGATTGTTTCCCAATTTGTTGCTACCCTTCTGATGTTAGTTACATTGATTTTGTTTGTACAAAAACTTTTTAATTTGATATGGTCAAAATTATTTATTTTACATTTTGTGACTCTTTCTAAGTCTTGCTTGGTTTTAAAATCTTTCCCTTTCCAAAGGTCTGACAAGTGTACTATTCTGTATTCACCTAATTTACTTATAGTTTCCTTCTTTATGTTCAAGTCATTCACCCATTCTGAATTTATCTTGGTGTAGGGTGTGAGGTGTTGATCCAAACCTAATCTCTTCCACACTGTCTTCCAATTTTCCCAGCAGTTTTTATCAAATACTGAATTTTTGTCCCAAAAGCTGGGATCTTTGGGTTTGTCATAAACTGTCTTGCTGAGGTCACTTGCCCCCAGTCTATTCCACTGATCCTCCTTTCTGTCTCTTAGCCAGTACCAAATTGTTTTGATAACCACTGCTTTATAGTATAGTTTGACATCTGGGACCGCAAGTCCTCTTTCCTTTGCATTTTTTTTTCATGATTTCCCTGGATATGCTTGGTCTTTTATTCTTCCAAATTAACTTAGTTATGATATTTTCTAATTCAGTAAAGAAGTTTTTTGGTAGTTCAATGGGTATGGCACTAAATAAGTAAATTAATTTGTGTAGGATTGTCATTTTTAATCAATGTTTTTCCAATTGTTTAGATCTAGTTTTAGCTGTGTGGAAAGTGTTTTGTAGTTGTGTTCATATAGTCCCTGTGTTTGTCTCAGCAGATAGATTCCTAAGTATTTCATATTGTCTAGGGTGATTTTGAATGGTATTTCACTTTCTAATTCTTGAAGCTGAAATGGGTTAAAGATATATAGAAATGCTGATGACTTATGCGGGTTTATTTTGTATCCTGCAACTTTGCAAAAGTTGTTGATTAATTCGAGTAACTTTTTGGTTGATTCTCTAGGATTCCTTAAGTAAACCATCATATCATCTGCAAAGAGTGATAGCTTGGTCTCCTCATTGCCAATTTTAATACCTTAAATTTCTTTTTCTTCTCTAATTGCTACTGCTAGTGTTTCTAGTACAATGTTAAATAATAGAGGTGATAATGGGCATCCTTGTTTTACTCCTGATCTTATTGGAAAGGCTTCTAGTTGATCCCCATTGCAGATGATGTTTGCTGATGGTTTTAGATATATACTGTTTATTATTTTTAGGAAAGGCCCTTCTATTCCTATACTTTCTAGTGTTTTCAATAGGAATGGGTATTGTATTTTATCAAAGGCTTTTTCTGCATCTATTGTGATAATCATGTGATTTTTGTCAGTTTGCTTGTTATTATGGTCAATTATGTGGCTGGTTTTCCTAATATTGAACCATCCTTGCATTCCTCGTATGAATCCTGCCTGGTCATAGTGGATGACCCTTGTGATGACTTGCTGGAGTCTTTTTGCTAGTATCCTATTTAAGATTTTTGCATCTATATTCGTTAGGGAGATTGGTCTATAGTTTTCTTTCTCTGTTTTTGACCTGCCTAGCTTTGGGATCAGTACCATGTTTGTGTCGTAGAATGAATTTGGTAGAACTCCTTCTTGGCCTATTCTGTCAAATAGTTTGTTTAATATTGGGATTAGTTGTTCTTTGAATGTTTGATAGAATTCATTTGTGAATCCATCTGGACCTGGGGATTTTTCTTAGGGAGTTCTTTGATGGCTTGTTCAATTTCTTTTTCTGAAATGGGGTTGTTAAGGTAATTTATTTCTTCCTCTTTTAGTCTAGGCAATTTATATTTTTGTAAGTATTCATCCATATCACCTAGATTGCCTTATTTGTTGCCATATAATTGGGCATAGTAGTTTTTAATGATTGCCTTAATTTCCTCTTCATTAGAGGTGAGGTCTCCTTTTTCATCTTGGATACTGTCAATTTGGTTTATTTCTATCCTTTTTTAAATTAGACTGACTAGTACTTTGTCTATTTTTATTTGTTTTTTTCAAAGTATCAGCTTCTAGTCTTATTTATTAAATCAATAGTTCTTTGACTTTCAATTTTATTAATTTCTCCTTTGAGTTTTAGGATCTCTAATTTAATCTTCATCTGAGGATTTTTAATTTGTTTATTTTCTAATTCTTTAATTAGCATGCCCAATTCATTGACCTCTGCCCTTCTTAATTTGTTAATATATGTACTCAAGGATATAAATTTCCCCCTGAGTACTGCTTTGGTTATATCCCATACTTTTTGAAAGGATGTCTCATCATTGTCATTTTCTTCAATGAAGTTATTAATTGTTTCTATGATTTGTTCTTTAACTAACTGGTTTTGGAGAATCGTATTGTTTAATTTCCAATTAATTTTCTATTTACCTCTCCATGTTCCCTTAGTAATTATTATTTTCATTGCATCGTGATCTGAGAAAGTTGAATTTATTATTTCTGCTCTTTTGCATTTGTTTGCGATGATTTTATGCCCTAATACATGGTCAATTTTTGTGAATGTACCATGTGCTGCAGAAAAGAAGGTATATTCCTTTTTGTCCCTATTTATTTTTCTCTAAATGTCTACTAACTCTAATTTTTCTAAGATTTCATTCACTTCTCTTATCTCTTATTTATTTTTTGGTTTGATTTATCTATTTCGGATAGAGGAAGGTTCAGGTCTCCCACTAGTATAGTTTTTCTATCTATTTCGTCCTTGAGATCCTCTAGTTTCTCGTTTAGAAATTTAGATGCTATATCATTTGGTGCATACATGTTGATTATAGATATTTCCTCACTGTCTATACTGCCTTTTATCAGGATGTAATTACCTTCCCTATCTCTTTTAACTAGATTTATTTTTACTTTGGCTTTGTCAGATATCATGATTTCGACTCCTGCCTCTTTTTGTCAGTTGATGCCCAAAAGATTTGGCTCCACCCTCTTACTTTCACCCTATGTGTATCTACCTTTCTCATATGTGTTTCTTGTAGACAGCATATGGTAGGGTTTTGGACTCTAATTCACTCTGCTATTCACTTGTGTTTTATGGGTGAGTTCATTCCATTCACATTCAGAGTTATGATTACTAGCTGTGTATTTCCCAGCATTTTGATTTCTGCTCCTTTACCTGCCTTTTCTCCTTTCACTATTTCCTTCTACACCAATGTTTGCTTTTGAACAGTCCCCCTTGTTCCCACCCTTATTTTACTTCCATTTCTACCCCCCTCTCTATTTATCCCCCCCTTATTTTCCCTGTAGTCTTTCTAAAATTAACCCCCAGCTCCTTCCCTCTCCTGTACTGCTTCCCTCCCCACCAGACCATTTGTTACCCTTCTACTCCCCTATAGGGTGCAAATCTATTCTCTGCCCCCAATAGATTGGATTGTTTTTCCCTCTTTGAGTCACTTTCAAAGCACGTAAAAGTTGAATATTTTCTGTCTCTGGCCTCTTTACCCTTCAAGTGTATTGATGTTCTCCCCTCTCCCACCATGAGCTTCTTTATGACATATAAATTTACCCCCATTTGTTTCTTTTCCCATTTCTTTTAATATTAACCTATTTTAAGCTCTAGTTATATATATATATATATATATATATATATATATATATATATGCATACCCATGCATATGTATTTTTGCATGCATATATCTATATACCTATTTATGTCTTGTCCTTTCATCCTATATAGTTTGTTGCTGTTCCCTCTAGGTATACTTCTTTTTGCTGCCCAGGTAATAACAACAGTTTTTAAGAGTTATCAATGACCTCTTTTCTTATAGGGATACATATCATTTTAACTTATTGAGTCTCTTAAATTTTTTTTTGTTTTACTTTTTTCCCCTCTTTTTTAATTACCTTTTGATGATTCCCTAGAGTTCTGTGCTTGGACATCAAATTTTCTGTTCAGGTCTGGTCTTTTCTTTACGAATTCTTGAAATTCTTCTATTTTGTTGAATGACCATACTTTCCCCTGTAAGAATATGGTCAGTTTTGCTGGGTAGTTGATTCTTGGTTGTAGACCTAGTTCCCTTGCTTTCCGGAATATTGTATTCCATGCCTTTCTTTTTTTCAGTGTGGATGCAGCCAGATCCTGAGTTATCCTCACTGTGGTTCCTTGGTATCTGAATGACTTCTTCTTGGCAGCTTGTAATATCTTTTCTTTGGTCTGATAGTTCTTGAATTTAGTGATAACATTCCTCCTGGGTGTTGTCAGTTGGGGATTAAGTACAGGAGGTGATCTATGGATTCTATTAATCTCCACTTTTCCCTCTTGTTCAAGGATTTCGGGGCAATTTTCTTTAATAATTTCCTGTAATATAATGTCCAGGCTTTTTCTTTTGTCATGGTCTTCTGGTAGGCCAATAATTCTTAAGTTGTCTCTCCTTGAATGATTTTCTAAATCCTCTGTTTTGTGAATGAGATGCTTCATATTATCCTCAATTTTTTCATTCTTTTTATTTTGTTTTATAGTGTCCTGCTGCCTTGTGAGGTCGCTCGATTCAAATTGTTGTATTCTGGTTCTTAAAGACTGGATTTCATCCTTAGTTTTTTGGTTGTCCTTTTCCTTTTGGTCTGATTTTCTTTGGAGGTCATCTTTCATCTTCTTCACTTCATCATTCATTTGCTTTGCCTCATCTTTCATCTCCTTTGCCTCATTTTCCAGCTGGTTGATTTTGGCTTTCAAGACACTATTTTCTGTTTCCAGATGACTTAGCTTAGTTTTTAAGTTCTTTTCCCAATTGTCTTCAGCCTCTCTTAATTGTGTTTTGAATTACATTTTGAGTTCTTCCAAAGCCTGTATCCAATTTGCTGGGATTTCTGATTTTTCCTTTGCTGGGTCCTCCCCCTCTGTTTCATTCGCTCTTTGCTTTTTACCTGTGCAGAAGCTATCTATTGTAATTTCTTTCTTCTTTTTCTGTTGTTTGCTCGAGTTCACCCCTTCTTTGCTCCCCGTATTTGACTGTGCTCTTTCTCCTCTCATTTTGTTTTGGTTTTGGGGCTATCAGTCTCCCCTCTTGGAGCTTTGTCAGATCTCTTGGTACAGTCTCTAGGGGAGGAATGTTAGCTTCCCTGTCCTCTGGAGGCTTTTGATTGGATTGAGTTCAATTGGGTTGGGCTGTATGTGGTATGAAGCTCTGAGGCTCTGAAGACTCCTGGAAGGCTGGGCCGCCCAGGCTCTCTCCAGTTCTCTCCAGCTGCTTCTTCGCTGTCCACAAGTGCCTTTGCTGGCCTCCCTAAACTCTGAGGAGTTCTGATGGGATTAGGTTTAACTGGATTGGTCTGGATGTGCCCTGAGGCAATGGTGAGATTGGAGCCTGATGGAAGGACCCAGCCATGGCCTGTTTCTCCCTGGCTTCCTCCCGGCTGTCCAAGCTGGATGCTCTGAGCCCCCCAGCTGCTCACAAGGTAGACCCTGCAAACCAGTACCTTTGCCCGCTCAGAGGTTCCCGCTGCTGCTGGGGGCTCAGCCCTCTGGGTTGTGGGGGAGGGGTCCTGGGACCTTGTCTCTGCCTTCCCCTTAGCCCTGAGTATTCTCGGATTCTGGCTTTTGGGAGGGCATACTTTTTGATTTGATTCCAGAAGGAGGGTTCCCTGCTTCTGTCCTGTTGTTCAGATTGAATTTCGGTGCCCTAGGAGCATTCAGTCTGAATTGGTTAAGGAAGTGTCTTCCACGAGGTCTGAACTTTTGCTGCTTGCTAAGCTGCCATCTTCCACTCCTTACTTCTTAAGAAGGCAAGTAATATGATAAATCATGTACATATGATCATGTAATAAATATTTACATGTTCATCATATTGTGAAAGATTAAACATATTACTTAATTTCATCAGGAAAATAAAGAATGGCATTTTTCAGTTTTATTTGTATTCCCCACCTTTCCTTCTCTGGTTGTGGATAGACAGGTTTTTTTGTGTGTGTGTTTTTGTTTTTGTTTTTGTCATGAGCTTCTTGGAGTTGTCTTGGACCTTGTCCTGTTAATAATAGTAGTCATTCACAGTTGATCATTGTGCATTATTGTTTTCACTGTGTATAATATTCTCCTAAATCTATATTTTAACATTTTTACATATATTTCTTAAATCTAGATAATCAATAAAATGAAAAATCTAGTTCTGAATTATATGGTTTGCTCATTTTCAAGGTTCAAATGATTATTTAGAAAGTTTAATTTGTTCTCAAAAGCTTATCTCCAGCATAGCTTTGCATGAAGTTCCCTATACCTAAGAAATGTGTCAATTTTAGCTAATGCTTTCTGGTCTTTATAGACAATGATTATATAATTTATTAAGTGAAAATATATATTATATATATTAAAAGATCACAAAATATTTATGAAACTTCTATATATTTTAAAGTATATTCTACATTTATATAATTCCAAATTAAAAAAAATTCCATTTAAATATAGTATATTTTCCCTTAGTTTTTAATTACTGTGACTTTATCTTTTCAAACAAAAGTAGCAACCCAGTATATGAATTATAAAGCCTGTACAAATTCAAGAAATCATGGAATATAGAGCTAAGAGATGCCTTAGCAATAATCTAGGCCAACAACCCTTTAATACAGATTAGGAAAGTAGAATTGGTTTAAGGACATATAGCTAATATATATATATATATAAGACCCCCATTTCTGATGATTCAGTATCACTGATTTAGTTATCCATAGTTAACCATGGTGGAGGTGAAGCAGAATGGGGGATGGATTTACATGAGGCAGTTGCACAAAGTTTTCTGCCTCCATCTTATTTCCAGAGTCATCCAAGTCTAGTGGTAAAACAAAAGTCAGGGTGATTGGTGATGGCCTGGCATGCAGGTGAATTGGTAAAAAGGAGTTGACCTTGGCATCTTCTATGTCTGACCAGGTCCTATATATTCCACAGTGACTTTATCTTCCTTCATGTCTAATGGACAGATTTTTCTCATTTGCTTATTCTGTTGGGGGAGTATTCACATGCTTGATGTAGGCATCCCTTCCCCCAACTCACTGATAGGTTTGTGATCCATTGTTTACCCTTAAACTATTTTAGCCCATCTGCCAAGATGGTTTATTAGGCTGTGGCTGCTGAAATGCTATAATTTCTTAGTGCCACATATGAAAATAAAGTTCCGGGTAGACACAAGAGATGCATAAGCAGCCTGAAAAGGACTCAGTAAACCCTCAGAGTAGAAGTGCTGGTCTGCTTTGAAAACCCATACTTTCTGAGAGAGGGAGTACAGTAGTAATTCACAATACACAAGGTAGTTGTTATCACTGTATCTGATGTTGGGGACGTCTGGCTATGTGTTTAATTTACCAATTAAACTTTATTATACATATGTACAAGAAAATCATATAACATATGATGTCAATAGGTGTTCACTTAGATTCAAGATTTCAGTCATCTGTGGTAAGTCCTGGAATATATTCCCCATGGATATGGAGACCTACTGTATTCTAGGTAGGACTCTAAGTCTGTTCTTTTGCTTCTATATTACACTATGTAATTAAGGTAAAACATTGCTTAAACTTAAACAGAACATTTATATTTCCATAGATGTCAATTTCTTGCTCTGTAACATGTGGGGTTTGGAATGAAGGTTGCCATGGCCCTTCCTAGGTCGAAAATTATATGATTCTGAGGGTTTTTTGGAAAGCCAATTACATTTTTAAACATACAATTCTGTGATATTAGGGTTTTTGACTCTTTTTACCTCAAAAGACTTCATCATCAAGTAAAACAAATTATATCACGTCACACATAGTAGCTACCTAATTATACTGTCAGTACCCATTGATGTATTTGAAATGCCTCAAAGACAACTCATCATTTAAAGTCCTTGCTGTCGACTAGGCCTGTGTATGAGTAAGCATTTAGAATTAGATAAAGACTTCAATCTTGGAGGCAAAGCAATATTTTCCAACAAGGCTTTATATTCTTGCTTTCATTATTCTTCAAAAATCTGAGAAGTTGAGACATTCCAGAGGGGTGTGTGACTAGTGGTATGAATTCTGAATTGGCAACCAGACAATCTTGGACTATAATCATGTCTTACATTTCTGTGAAAAAAACTTCAATCAACTCACAATTTTAGGTTTCCTATCCATAAAATGGAACCAGATCACCTCAGAGATTAATTATTTGCTCTTTTTATGTATATTTTAAAGCTTAAATTCACCAAGCAGTTTTACTATTTAGAAATGGAGATAAATCACAAGTACCAATCTTGTTTCTCACCATGTAAGTCCAATGTTTTGTGTATATCTATGAGCTGATCTTTTATAACCCCTTAATGAACTTCATCACATATAGCTTTATCATATCAATAAAATGTGCTATTTTCAATATATTTTTCCTTATCCTCCATTATTAGAACTATTATCAATGTATTATTTTCTTTAGTTACTCATTATCAGAGTCATAATTAAGACTGGACAGCAGGTGTCTTGTTCTAGAGAAAATTCATGTAGAATGAATTGATCACATTTAATAGCACTTCAGGAGCAAACTGAATACTGTTGCTGAACTCCATAATCTCCTTTCTCACCCCATTAGTCTCACTGTTTTGTGAGGTTTCTGACTATAGGGGCAGCATCCTGGGAATTTGTTTCTCTCTCTGACTTCAATTGAATTTATATATAACAAGTGATTAAAAGGTGTCATTAAGTTTGCTCCATACTTGAAAAAAAATTAATTATGGCTCAGACCATTTAGTGGGTCCTTCATCTTCTCAATGGATTACTTGAGTTTCTCATAACTTATTTTCAAATAGATCATCTCCCACATATGGACTCTTTCCTCCCCTAATGTCATACCACCTTCAATATAAGAATGCCTTAGTGTATGCATGTCAGTGTGGTCTATCACAGACAAGTCATTGGACTTGGAATCATGAGGACTGAGTTTAATCCTGATTCTGATATAAATTAGCTGTGTGAAATGGAGTCAATTAACCTTTCAGAACCTTTCTTACCTGTAAAACAGAGAGACTGTTTTCTCATGGTAACCATTTTACTGGTCAAATAGATTAATGGATATAGAATAATCTTTTACATTGAAGGGCTATATAAATGTCTTTTATTATTACAGATGACTGCTTACCATCCCCCTTTTTGTATCCAGAACAATTTCCCCATAGCTTCTCCCAGAAACTTTTTCCATTAATAATTGTCTCACTTTGTGTTTCTAGTTTTTATCCACTTCATTGGATCCACCCTTCTACCTATAAACATTCTCATTTTTCATCTATACTAAAATAAACCTTCTGAAGACCCACTAGTCCTCTGAGATGCTATATTATTTCTACTTTTCAACACTAACCTTTTTGAAAGACTAGTCTACATTTGGTTCCTCTCACTTTCTCACCACCTACTCATTCACTGTTTTCCATCTGTCTTCCACTTCCAACTATTTTCTCAGATCTCAGTGACATCCTAATTACTGTTAAGTGGTCTTTTCTCAGCCCTCATGATACTTAACCTCTTTATAGCATTGAACAGTAGTGATCACCCCTTCCTTCCTGATAGTTGCTATTTTTTTTTCCTTTTGGCTACCCTACTGGTATGATTGTCATTCTCCACATTTTTCTAAGTTTCTTCGATATTTTCTTTTTAATATTGCTATTTCCTAAATATGGGGTGATCCAGGGTTCTACCTTTGGTCTTATCTTCTTCCTCTAAAGATCCTTACTTGTTGATCTTATTTACCACAAAATCTTCTACTGTCTTGGCTATTTAGATGACCCCTCTGTCCCAGAAAAGCAACAACAAAAGACTTTTCCAACTTTACTACTGTTTAGCTATATTAGAAGGCCATTTCCCCTCACTAGACATTAGCTTTTTCATCTGTGCAATAAGGAGGTTGGACTGAATAATCTTTGATGTCTTTCCAAGATTTGATATTCTATAAGAAGTACAAATACTTCTGAATCGCCTAACATATTGTCTTTAATATCATATTTTGTCAGTTGGAAAGAATCTAGGGCTTGTGGGAAATGAGCAAACAGGGAATGATTTCCTGAAAGGATGAAAAGAAAAAGGAAATGGGAGTTGGTGAAAAGAAACATCAGCCAGTTAATCATGTAGTTTAAACCTCATTTCATGCTATTAGCGAAAAGTAACTATATGGTCTTGAGTAAGACATCAATATTCTCTGAGTCTCAAGTCCCTCAACTATAAAATGAACAAATTGAATAAGCACTAATATCTCTTTCATCTTTAGCATTTTGATCTATTCTAAGCATGATAAAATTTATTCTCCTAATTTTTTATCCTTTAGTATAGTGGAACTGAGATAAAGCTGTGTGGAAGAACTTACTAAAGTTTTTGAAATGGAGGTGCCTCATCATGGGCATTTGACTTCCCAACATCCTGCCCTCTTCTTTCTAGTGTGTTATATTTTAAACTAAAGTGAATCCTAAATAACATATGAATAGAAAAAAGTCCTTGACATATTTGGGCACATCTTATTTTTTGGTTCTTCATATTTAAAGAGGACCAATCACATCACAGGTTGACATCTTCTTTGCCCATGAATTGGAATTGAAGTGAGGCAGAATCACACAGGTTTGAGATCTGTTAGTTATATTTAATCTTATTTAATCCATCTGCTCTGATGTTTTTACCAGACTGTGGTTACTGAGCATGTTACAGCTTCTTGGAGCTACTGGTGAGAGTTGGGTGATAGGTAGACACCAAAGTTGGATGTTCAGCAAACCCGCAGACCACAGGCCCTTGTCTTCATGCTATACCCTATACAATGCTGGAGACACTTTAAAATATGTGAAATGCAGAGGTGGGCATCTGGAAGTTAGCAAAAGTTTGGTCATTTGCAAAAGAAATGCTAAGAAGTTACAGTGATGATTTACTATAGAACAAAAGGATAGCTGGGTATAAAAAAAAGTGTGTTGGAAAGGAAGCAAAATTATGATCAGATAGACCCGTAAATGAAATCTGACTTTTCAGAATATAATTCATATCATCTATCTTCACTCAAGTCCCTAAAGTCTAAACAGAAAATTCCTAATTTCCCTCTGCTTTTATAGTTACTTCACTACTCCTGTTTACTCCAACTATGCATCTAAAATTGGGAAGAGGCAGTTCAAGTCATCTCATATCACAGCAGCTTTAAAATAAAATCTTATTCCTTTAAATGCTTAAATATTATTCTTGAGAGCAGACAACAATGCCTATCTTGTTTGCATTCCCAGTGTTCATTATGGTACCTATTACACATAGGTGCTTGATAAATGTTAGTTGATATTTTATATTCCTGTGTTATTTTAAATTGGTATTAAGTATATGGTCATTTATGATGATTTTAGTCCAAGTCTAAAATGATATTGTTTGGAATTAAGAGAGGTAAAGATAGAAGGAAAATGCTTTTTCTCAACTCAGATTGAGGTGGAGATGAGATTTGTGAATTACATATATATATAATATATATCTTATACTTTTTTAGATTTAGAGAGGTAATTAGGAAATAAATCAGTAGTAGTATCAGGTAGAGATTAGTATATTTTTCAGGAAACTACTATGTATACAAAATCACACAAATGACAGAATACTAAAATAAAGGAAAGATAAAAGATCACATGAAATCATGAGTGAGAGCTGAAAGAAAACTTACCGGTTATTAGTCTATATTTTTATAAATATGTAATATGTAGCAGGGTCTGGATATGAACTCAAGTCTTCTGACTTTAAATATAGGACTAACTCCAGTTGCATACTGTGATTTTTTCTATGTTTTGCTATAATTGTCATTTGTCTCAATAACTTTGAAATTGTTTATTGTCTGCCTGTGCTCTTCAAGGGGTATTATTATCTTGCAATGATTTATAGCCTTCAAGCACAGCAATGGCTTTCAAAAGGCTGCTTGAATAATAATCAGCTATTTCATTAAACGATATCTTCATTGCTTTAAAAATTCAGACACATGTGTTCTCCAGGTTTGTAAGGAATATATTATCCTTTTCTATTCAATTATTTGATTACCCATATCATCTGAAAATGCACCTACTGCTTCATTCAATTCTTTTATTAGTATATCAAATTGTGACATACTTTTAGAAAACTAGAAAGGAAACAGGAGTATTTCAATACAAAAACCTTTGAATGTTCATCACCTTTTCTATCTCTTTATCAGATGCTAAAATATTCCAGAACATAGCGATAATTACTATACCATGTGTGGACAAACTGCATCATTAGGCTTTGTTGTTGGAATTTACTGGGCAAAAAGGCATCAAAGCATTATATATGTATAAGTAACATATTGACTATTAACACTGAAAATCTTTTCCTGTAATTTATTGAATAAGGAAAGCGATCTCTATCTTGCAATTTTAAAGAATTTCCCAGGGTCCTTGAAGGTGATGTCTTGATTAGAATTACATAGCCATTATTTATCAGAAGAATTATTGATCTTAGATTTACAGCTTTAATACTGTCTGCTTATCCATTATGTCAGGCTTCAAACAACCAATCAACTTTATTAATATATGTAAAATAATTTATCATTTTAAAAATATATGCACAGATATTTGTGAAAATATTATGTATAAATTGAGCAAAATAGAGTTTAGCTCTTAGTCTGTGATTCTATTATATTTGTGCATGTAAGTGTATACATATAAACACAGATATAAACATAGATATAGATACATATTGCTATGATGGGATTTTGGGTGAGAAAAGAACAAGAGGAAACATATAAATTCAAATTTATTGATTGGGAAGGGTAGGAAGGAACAAGGGTTTAGGAGTAAATTATACTTATACTTATCTTAAACGCCAATATCTATAAAATATCTAAACTATCTTATTAAGCTAAGTATTAACTTTCCAATATCCAAGTCTCACACCAGGAGTCCAAACAAATGGGCCAGGATTGGTTGGTTGTTGGTTGATATCCAAGCAGGTCCAGAGATCTTCTTACTGATGCTGCCAGCAGTCAGATCCAAAAACCTCTTTCCTCTGTTGGTCTCAGGAGAAAGTCCCTTCCAAGCCTTACACTCAGGTCCTTCCAGGAGAAAAGTCAGTTGGGCAATACAATCTTTCTTCAAATCTCTAGCCTCAGGTTCCCAGGTTACCCTTAGTCACATTGCTCCTGTCAATCACTCTGAGGTTTGCATCTCTCAGTTTTTGCAAATTTTTCTTCCTTTATCACATTCATCCCTTTTTCACAAATCAAAAATCGTGTTTGAAACACTATTTTTGCATTTGTGCAGAATCTAATATACTTACCAGTTACCTAAACTAAGAAATCTATGCAAAGTAACAAATGACCTACACTCAGCTATCTTCCTCTAATACTATCCTATTCCAGGGAATTTTAACAAGGAAAAGGGAAAAGGAAAATGAATTAAATAATGAACAAATACAAATGTCAAACAGAAGCAAAATCAAAACAGCAAATAACATAAAAAATGAATATAACTTCCATGCAAACATAAAACTTAAAATACTCTTATCAGCTAATACAGGACATTGTACTATTATAGTACATTAACATTAAACAGAGAAAAAATTTTGAAAATTATAATAAACACAACATTGCATAAGTTTTACAATGAAAATCAAACCAAACATTAAACTCACTTATGCAATACACGTAACAATAAATATTAGTGAGCTATGTACATAATTTACATAAATATATATAGTACATATATATAATATATACATGTATGCTGCATATGCACATATACACACTCATGTACACTTAATATAGTTTACATATAGACATACACTATAATACAATTAATTTACAATCCTATTATATACCCTATTTACATATATTTACATATTTACAATTTTGTTTGATATGTGATGTCATATGTTCTTTGTGTTGTGTAATGTATGATGTAGCACAAGTCAGTATTTAATTTTCTTATCTTACTGAATTTTAACTAACTAATCTCTATCTTCAAAATACTTCTCTTAACTAAATTTCTATAACTAAACTAAATCTAAGTAGGTAACTATATTTTGTTAGTAAATAACATATCTCTAGCTAATCATAAAACTGTTAGTACCCTAACTATATATTGTTTTGCTCATTCAAGTAGTAACCTAATCATGTTTATGTTTTGTGTTTATGTTTTATTATGTTGTTTCTTTTGCTATGTCATGTTGTTTTGCTATTTTGATGTCAGCATTACTGTTATGTAAGAGTTATGTTACCGTTGTATGCAACACACTCCTACTTTGGATCTTTCTCTTCTCTCCTACTCTTTCAATATTCTTCTGCAATTCCATAGTAGTAAATATATTTGTATTTGTATGTGAATAAATGCTCTTTTATTATGTACCATAATACATTACCCCAAAGTATAAATTCATTAGTCCATTTATCCTGTAATCATATTCTTTGCAAATTTCACAGTCTTTTAAATTTATAAATTTTCAGTGTTTTAACAATATCCATTAATTCCTGAATTCTCTTCTTCCTCTGCATTGTCCTCTTCTATCCTCTTCCACAGGAATGGTCCTCTCCTTACTGATCTTTTTGACTGCAGACTCAATTTGACTAATGATTCTACCTTTCTGCAATCTCTTCTTCATTTTCTTCTTCTTTTATGATTTGTACATTTTCATTATTTATACCATGTGCTAATTTTATATGTGATCAATGATACCAGGAATCTTTACCCAAAACTTTGACTGAAGATGGAAAAATTAACACAATAGGGTAAGGACCTAACCAACTTTCCTATGTTGCTGATGTTTTAGCAATTTTTTTTTACATATACCATATCTCCTAGTTCATAGTTAGGAAGGGAATAATTCAAAGGACCTGTTTGAATTAATATGCCCATATCGTGTCTTTCTTTTAGTCTTTGTTGTAAAGCACTTAAGTAAGAAGAAAGTTGAAAATTTCCTCCTAAGAGAGATGTATAGACTGTCTTACAAGATTTTGCTTGTAGTGGAGAATGTCCAAAGAGCATTTCATAGGAAGATATATGCAAATTTGTTCTTGGCCTCTTATGTAGGTAAAACAAAGCTATGGGAAGAATCTCTGGCCATTTGAGATGAGATTTCAGCACAGAGCTTCCCCACTATAGTCTTTATTTCCATATTTAAGCACTATACTTGCCCTGAACTTTGTGGATGATAAGGTGCATAATATTTTGGTGTTATTCCTAGATTTTCATAGACTCTTTTCAGGATGTCATGAGTGAAATGTGATCCTTTATCAGAGTCTATTGTTAATGGTACTCCAAATCTAGGTATAATTTCCTTAATCAACATTTTCACCATAAAGCTAGCTGTATTTGTATTTGATGGAAAAGCATAAGGCCATTTGGTTATTCTAACAACAATTACCAAGCAAAACTTGTATCTTCCAACTTTTGGCATGCTGATGTAATCAATCTGCAGACTCTCAAATGGACAATATGCTAAAGGTCTACCACCTAAAACTTTCTGAATGCTTCTTGATTGAATTTTTGGCAAACAGAACAGCTTGAGCAGGTCTTATTTGCTACAGTACTTATTGCAGGAACAATCCATTGTCTCTTTACGGTGTCAATTACAGGTTGAGCACCAAGATGGCCTTTTGTGTGAATGGCTTGACACAAATAGTTTTACAGATTTTTTGGTAACAGTGGCTTTCTTGAATCTGTTAACCATATACCATGCTCTTTTCTTGCTCCAAATTCTTTCCATTTTTGTATTTCTGAGTCTACATAAGCTTTTTTCTAGATCATCAGATTCTATAGTTGATAAATTCATAATATACACTGGGGCATTTCTGGCAGAAAATTTAGCAGTTATAGCAGTTCTATAATTTCCTCTAGCAACTGAATCTCTTCTATTTGTATGACTTTTACAATGGATTACCACAAGCTGTTTAGGCTTCTGGATAGCATCCAACAATGCAGTTATTATTTTTGCATGAGCAATTGGTATTCCAAATGCAGTAATAAAACCTCAATGTTTCCAGATCTTTCCTGTAGCATGACAAACAGAACAAGCATAATGTGAGTCTGTGTAAATGTTTGTACTTTTACCATCAGTCAGAAGACATGCTTGCTTTAATAAGACCAACTCTGCACTTCAAGCACTAAAGTTACTAGGTAATGATCCATACCACAGTGTCTCAAATTCTGTGTCAACTGTAGCACCTGTACATCTAATTCCATTACACAAATATGAAGAACCATCTGTGAATAAAACCAAATCTGGATTTTCGATTGGAGTATCTTTTAAATCCATCCTCGGCATATCCACTAGATCTACTACTTCTAAACATTCCTATAATGGTTCACCATTCTTTGGCAAATCAGGAAGAAGTGTAGTTGGGCTTAATATACTGAACCTTTTCAACATTTCACTACCTAGAAGTATAATTTCATACTTAGATATTTGTTGGTCTGAATATGCTTGAGTATGAAATTTCCTCATTAGTGCTTCAATTTGATGTGAACAAAATACTGTCAATGGACATCCCGAAACTAAGTCTGATGACTTCTGAACTAACACAGCTGCAGCAGCTACACCCTTTAAACAAGGAACTGTACCTGTAGCAAATGGATCTACCTGACAACTATAGTATCCAATACTTTGGACAGTAACTTTGTTCTAAAGTCTGTGTCAGTACACCAGATGCAATTCCTTTCATCTCATTCACAAATAATTGAAAAGGTTTAGTATAGTCTGGGATTCCAAGAGCTGGTGCAGATAAAAGTGCTTCCTTAAGCTTACCTAAGGCTAGCAGATATTCAGTTTTGAGTTTCAGAGGTTCTTGTTCTGTATTCCTGGTTAGATCTGTTAAACATTTAGTAATTTCACTATACCCAGGTATTGATTGTCTACAAAAACCAGTTGTTACAAGAGCATCTCTGAGTTGCTTCTTGGTCTTAGGTGCACTCAGTTTCTGGATATCAGCTATTCTTTTCTTAGTTTTACTTCTTGAATCATCTGACAACACAAAATCAAGATATTCAACTTGAGGCAAAACCCACTGAAGTTTTGCTTTAGAGATTTTATGTCCACAGTTATGTAATTCAATCAAAAGAATCTTGATATCTCTTAAACACACTTTAGCAGATGGAGATGCTAGGAGGATATCATCTATAAAATGTACTATTTTACTTTCCTTGGATGTTATTTTTTTTAATTTCTCTGTTCAAAATTTGAGAGAATTGACTCAGGCTATCACAGAATGCCTGTGGAAGATGAGTGTAAGTCCACTGGCTACTGTCCCATCTGAAAGCAAAGATCTTTTGAGAATTTTTGTGAATTGGTATTGAGAAAAATGCTGAACATTGGTGAATCGTGGTGAAATATCTTGCTTAACTAGGAATGAATGAGATTATAGCATCTGGACTTGGTACTATAGGATGAGTCTTTATTACATCTTCATTTACAGCTCTTAAATCCTGTTTGAACCTATAAACAATTCTGCCATCTCGATCGAGTTTTTTTTTTTTTATTGGCAGTATGGGAATATTATATTCTGAGAAACTTAGTATTATGATCCCTTTATAAATTGGTGACTCAATAATAGGTCTTATTCCATCTATATAGCTTCTTTACTCAAAGGATATTGAGGAACACAAGGAACTGGTCCTTCCTTGGTTCTCACTATTATTGGAGTAGCTGATTTCAATAGGCCTACATCTATGGAATACTTTGCCCATAAATCTTCTGATATATCCTCAGGAATAGGATAGATGGAATTCAACTTGTTCTCTGCCCTGACTGAATCTAAGAACAGCAATGGAAAAGCTTTCAGAGATTCTTCTGGGAATTGTAATGATATATCCCCAGTGTCAATACATCGAATTGTTGCTCACAATTTGCAAAGCAAGTCCCTCCCAAGATGGTTCATTGGACATTCTGGCATACAAAGAAATTAATGCTCCATGATCAGTGGACCTAAAGTTATCATCTTAGGTTGTAGCTTTGCTATTCTCTCTGGTTTTCCAGTAGTTCCAATCACTTCCACAGTACCAACAGCTTTATAATCTTTAGGAAGACTTTGAAAAACTGAATTACTGGCTCCAGTATCCACCAAAAGATCATATATCTGATCCTCTATAGTTACAGAAACATAGGGTTCAGTACTATTTAGAGGTTAGAAGGTTTCAAGAATTGGTGCAAGCACACTAACATCAGTACAAAGCTCAGTTATTTCCTGTCCATCCAAGTCTACATCTGCTTGAATTACATGACTTTCCCAGGATTTTCTATCATCAGTTTTTATATTACTCTAATTTCTCCTTAAATTCTCCATCTTAGTATCATTGTTCCCATTTACAATTTCATTATCATTTAGTTCATATTCTTCATTAACTTCTCTTATTCTACATTTATTAGGATTTTCTGTTTAATGTATATTACCATGTTCTTTCTCTGTACAATTATTTATACCAATTATATCCTCCTTTGATTCAATTAATTCATTTGTATCACCATGTATTTTATTTTCATTACTCCCAATTTCATTTATCCTCAATGCATTTTCAATTATACCACACTCATTTCTTTACTCATTCTCATGTGTCTTTAGGGGAAACCTTCATATAAGGTATTCTTACTCTGGTTACCCTTTACTACTTGGATGTATTTAGGTCTAGCTCCAACATTTACCCAAGACTGCATAGTATTGAAATCTGGGTCTTGTTGTCCCTGGCAAAAAGGCATTCTGACATTGATTTGAATAACTATTTTGATTATTGTTCTTATATTAGTGTTCCATCTATTCTTATTATTATAATTATTATTTCTACTCCAGTTATTGTATGTATTAAACTAATTATTTAATTGTTTTCTAACCTGATTTCTGAATCTGTAATCCTGGTAATGATGTCCAATCTGGCAAAGGAAATATCACTTAGGGCCTGATCTCCTCTCATTAGGCTTATAATTGCTATTATTATATCTTGTATGTACAGAACTCAATGCAGCCACAGCTTTTATTGATTTAATTTCACTCTTTACCTTTCATTTCAGCTTCCATTAATTTCCTTTTCAAGTCCTCAACAATGGTATTACTCTCATCATTTTAATCTTCTAAGTCATTTGTCAAATATGTAACTTTTCTCCTTATGTCTTCCAGATCTAATTCTTCCCAATCAGGGTGATTTGTTTTAAAAAATTGTCTGACCTTTGGAACTGTATTTTTTTTAATAATATTTTATTTGATTATTTCCAAGCATTATTCATTAAAGACAAAGATCATTTTCTTTTCCTCCCCCCAACCCCCATAGCCGACGTGTGATTCCACTGGGTGTCACATGTGTTCTTGATTCGAAGCCATTTCCATGTTGTTAATATTTGCATTAGAGTTTCGTTTAGAGTCTCTCCTCTGTCATGTCCCCTCAACCGCTGTAGTCAGGCAGTTGCTTTTCCTCGGTGTTTCTATTAACATAGTTCATCCCCTGCTTATGAATAGTGTTTTTTCTCCTAGATCCCTGCAGATTGTTCAGGGACATTACACCACTACTAATGGAGAAGTCCATTACATTCGATTATACCACAGTGTATTAGTCTCTGTGTACAATGTTCTCCTGGTTCTGTTCCTCTCGCTCTGCATCACTTCCTGGAGGTTGTTCCAGTCTCCATGGAATTCCTCCACTTTATTGTTCCTTTTAGCACAATAGTATTCCATCACCAACATATACCATAATTTGCTCAGCCATTCCGCAATTGATGGGCATCCCCTCATTTTCCAGTTTTTGGCCACCACAAAGAGCACAGCTATGAATATTTTTGTACAAGTCTTTTTGTCCATTATCTCTTTGGGGTACAGACCCAGCAGTGCTATGGCTGGATCAAAGGGTAGACATTCTTTTGTCACCCTTTGGGCATAGTTCCAAATTGCCCTCCAGAATGGTTGGATCAGTTCATAACTCCACCAGCAATGAATTAATATCTCTACTTTGCCACATCCCCTCCAACATTCATTACTTTCCTTTGCTATCATGCTAGCCAGTCTGGTTGGTGTGAGGTGATAACTCAGATATGTTTTGATTTGCATCTCTCTGATTATAAGAGATTTAGAACACTTCTTCATGTGCTTATTAATAGTTTTGATTTCTTTATCTGAGAACTGCCTGTTCATGTTCCTTGCCCATTTATCAATTGGAGAATGGCTTGATTTTTTGTACAATTGATTTAGCTCTTTATAAATTTGAGTAATTAAACCTTTGTCAGAGGTTTCTATGAAGATTTTTTCCCAATTTGTTGTTTCCCTTCTGATTTTAGTTACATTGGTTTTGTTTGTACAAAAGCTTTTTAATTTGATGTAGTCAAAATTATTTATTTTACATTTTGTGATTCTTTCTATGTCTTGCTTGGTTTTAAAGTCTTTCCCCTCTCAAAGGTCTGACATGTATACTATTCTGTGTTTACCCAATTTACTTATGGTTTCCTTCTTTATGTTTAAGTCAATAACCCATTTTGAATTTATCTTGGTGTAGGGTGTGAGGTGTTGATCTATTCCTAGTCCCTCCCACACTGTCTTCCAATTTTCCCAGCAGTTTTTATCGAATAGTGGATTTTTGTCCCAAAAGCTGCGATCTTTGGGTTTATCGTATACTGTTTTGCTGAGGTCACTTTCCCCCAGTCTATTCCACTGATCTTCCTTTCTGTCTCTTAGCCAGTACCAAATTGTTTTGATGACTGCTGCTTTGTAATATAGTTTAAGGTCTGGGACTGCAAGGCCCCCATCATATGTGTTTTTTTTTTTCATTGTTTCCCTGGATATCCTTGATCTTTTGTTATTCCAAGTGAATTTTGTTATAGTTTTTTTCTAAATCAGTAAAGAAATATTTTGGGAGTTCAATGGGTATGGCACTAAATAGATAGATAAGTTTGGATAGGATGGTCATTATTATTATATTGGCTCATCCTATCCATGAGCAGTTAATGTTTTTCCAATTGTTCAAGTCTAGTTTTAATTGTGTGGAGAGTGTTTTGTAGTTGTGTTCATATAGTTCCTGTGTTTGTCTGGGGAGATAGATTCCTAGGTATTTTATTTTGTCTAAGGTGATTGGAGATATATAGAAAAGCTGATTACTTATGTGGGTTTATTTTGTATCCTGCAACTTTGCTAAAGTTGTTGATTATTTCAATTAGCTTTTTGGTTGAATCTCTAGGATTCTTTAAGTAGACCATCATGTCATCCGCAAAGAGTGATAACTTGGTCTCCTCCTTGCCTATTTTGATGCCTTCAATTTCTTTTCCTTCTCTAATTCGCTACTGCTAGTGTTTCTAGTACAATGTCAAATAGTAGAGGTGATAATGGGCATCCTTGTTTCACTCCTGATCTTATTGGGAATGCATCTAGTTTATCCCTACTGCAGATGATATTAGCTGATTGTTTTAGATATATACTGTTTATTATTTTTAGGAACGACCCTTCTATTCCTATGCTTTCTAGTGTTTTTAAAGGAATGGGTGTTGTATTTTATCAAAGGCTTTTTCTGAGTCTATTGAGATAATCATGTGGTTCTTGTTGGTTTGTTTGTTGATGTGGTCAATTATGTGGATGGTTTCCCTAGTATTGAACCAGCCCCGCATCCCTGGTATAAATCCTCTTTGATCATGGTGGATGACCCTTCTGATCAGTTGCTGGAGTCTTTTTGTTAGTATCCTATTTAAGATTTTTGCATCTATATTCATTAGGGAGATTGGTCTATAGTTTTCTTTCTCTGTTTTTGGCCTGCCTGGTTTTGGAATCAGTACCATGTTTGTGTCATAAAAAGAGTTTGGTAGAGCTCCCTCTTTGCTTATTATGTCAAATAATTTGTTTAGTATTGGGATTAACTGTTCTCTGAATGATTGATAGAATTCACTGGTGAATCCATCAGGCCCTGGTGATTTTTTCTTAGGACGTTCTTTGATGGCTTGTTGGATTTCATTTTCTGATATGGGATTATTTAAGAATTCTTTTTCCTCTTCTGATAGTCTAGGCAGTTTGTATTTTTGTATATATTCATCCATATCACTTAAATTGGTATATTTATTGCCATATAATTGGGCAAAGAAATTTCTAATGATTGCCTTAATTTCCTCTTCATCGGAGGTGCTGTTCCCCTTTTCATCTTTGATGTT
Organism: Monodelphis domestica; assembly: GCF_027887165.1. NCBI lineage: Eukaryota > Metazoa > Chordata > Mammalia > Didelphimorphia > Didelphidae > Monodelphis > Monodelphis domestica. The sequence continues at coordinate 102,679,501 of NC_077232.1, forward strand.
GTTAATTTGCTTTTCTTCCTTCCTTTTTTTAATTAGATTGACCAGTACTTTGTCTATTTTGTTTGTTTTTTCAAAGTACCAGCATTTACAATTGATTGTTCTCTGCTCTCCCTAGTTTGTTGATATATGCACTCAGGGATATGAATTTATCTCTGATTACTGCTTTGGCTGCATCCCAAAAGGTTTGAAAGGATGTCTCGCCATTGTCATTTTCCTCAATAAAATTATTAATTGTTTCTATGATTTCTTCCCTAACTAAACGATTTTGGAGTATCATATTGTTTAATTTCCAATTGGTTTTTGATTTGGTTTTCCATGTACCTTTACTGATCATTATTTTTATTGCCTTGTGATCTGAGAAGGCTGCATTTATTATTTCTGCTTTTCTGCAATTCTGTGCTATGTTTCTGTGACCTAATGTATGGCCAATTTTTGTGTATGTGCCATGTAGTGCTGAGAAGAAGGTGTATTCCTTTTTATCCCATTTATTTTTCTCCATATGTCTATTAATTCTAATTTTTCTAAGATTTCATTCACTTCTTTTACCTCTTTCTTATTTATTTTTTGATTTGATTTATCTAAATTTGATAATGGTTGGTTTAAGTCTCCCACTAATATGGTTTTACTGTCTATTTCTTCCTTCATTTCTCCTAGTTTCTCCATTAGAAATTTGGGTGCTATATTATTTGGTGCATACATGTTGATTAGTGATATTTCCTCATTATCTAAAGGCCCTTTTAATAAAATATAATTACCTTCCCTATCCCTTTGATCAGGTCTATTTTTGCTTTGGCTTCATCAGATATCATGATTACCACCCCTGCCTTCTTTCTGTTAGTTGAGGCCCAGAAGGTCTTACTCCATCCTTTAATTCTGACCTTGTGGGTGTCAACCCGCCTCATGTGTGTTTCTTGAAGACAACATATGGTAGGGTTTTGGATTCTAATCCATTCTGCTATTCGTCTACGTTTTATGGGTGAGTTCATCCCATTCACGTTCAAAGTTATGATTGTCACTTGTGGACTCCCTGGCATTTTGATATCCTTCCCTGGTTCTAATCTTTTCTTTTTCGGCTCTACCTTTTAGTCCAGTGATTTACTTTGAATTGGTCCCCCTTGTCCCCTCCCTTGATATGTTTCCCTTTTTAGTCCCTCCCTTTTTTCCCTCCCCTTCCCCCTCCTTTCTTTCCCTTCCCTTTTGTTTTCGCTCTCCCCCTTCCCCACTTTGTTTTCCCTTCTCCCTACCCTTGTTGGGTAAGATAGAATTCAAGATCTCAATGGATCTGGATGTTTTTCCCTCTGAAAGTTGTTTTCCCTGAGTGTAAGGTTTAAGTAAAAACTCTCTTCCTCTCCTTCTTATAGGAGTTTTCTTCCTCTCCCCTTCCCATGTGAATCTTTGTGTGATAAGGATTATTCTATTTGGTCTTTCTTTTCCCCCTATTTACACATTACATTTCCCCCACATGTTAGTATACATAGATTGATAAAAATGTAGTCCTTATAGAAGAGAGTTTGAGTAAAAGAAGAAGATAACATTTTTCTCCTTTTCCCTTTCCTTCATATTTACCTTTTCAGGTATTCCATGCTCTTTGATTTTCGATATCGAACTTTCCACAGAGCTCTTGTCTTTTCATTGCAAAAAGTTGGAAATCTTCTAATTTGTTGAATGCCCATACTTTCCCTTGGAAGTATATAGTCAGTTTTGCTGGATCGCTGATTCTTGGTTGAAGACCCAGCTCTCTTGCCTTTCTGAAGATCATGTTCCATGCCTTACGATCATTTAGAGTAGAACTTGCAAGGTCTTGTGTGACCCTGATTGGCATTCCTTTATATCTAAAATGTCTTTTTCTGGCTTCTTATAGGATTTTTTCTTTTGTTTGAGAGTTTTGGAATTTGGTAATTACATTCCTGGGAGTTGTCTTTTAGGGGTTTAGTGTAGAGGGTGTTCTGTGAGGTCTGTCAGTGGCTGTATTGCCCCCTTGTTCTAGAATCTCTGGGCAATTTTCTTTGATTATCTCTTGTATTACGATGTAGAGTTTGCTGTTTATTTCTGGCTTTTCTGGAAGTCCAATTATTCTTAAATTATCTCTTCTCCCTCTATCTTCCAAATCTGTCACTTTGTCAGTGAGATATTTTATGTTCTCTTCTAATTTCTTGGTCTTTTGGCTTTGCTTTATTAGTTCTTGCTTTAAAGCCTGGTTTTCTTTTACAGTTTGGTCAAACTGGTTTTGTAGATGTGAGAATTTCTTTTGCATTATTTCCCACTTTTCCTCCCAGAAGGCTTCCATCTTTTTGATCATTTCAGATTCAAATTCTTCATGTGTTTGTGGAGCGTTTTCATTTACTTTGGAAGGTTTGGGAGCATTTGCTTGTGTTTCCTCTTCTATCTCCTCTGTGTTTTGTATTTTTGCTCCATAAAATGTGTCCAAAGTCACCCCCTTCTTCTTGTTTTTTTTTTTTTTTAATTTTGGGACTTTTGTGCTTCTGTGGCATTTGCCATCTCTATCTGAGTGGGGAGGATTAGCTTTTCTTATCTCTGTCTGGTGTTCAGAGGTTTTAGCCCTAGGCAGATTGTCCATTCTATGTAGTTATTGTTCTGTCTTCCCGGGAAGCCAGGAGTTGCTGGTGTGTCCCTGTTACTGCCCTCCTCTCCTCGGCACCCTCCTGATGCTTCTCCTTTGCCTTACTTCTATGATCTAAGCCTGGCTTGGCCCATGTTCCTGTTCCAGCACTCTGTGGGGGAGGGGCCACGGCTTCCAGGAGCTTTGAGGGCTCCTAATGAGATTAGCTTTCCCTGAGTTGAATTTAGTATGCCTTGAGGCAGGGACTTTTTTCGTGAGACTCCAATGGGAGGATCCAGCCAGGGGGTTACAAGCTCCCCCCTCTCTCTGTTTCCCTGCTGTCTGGGTGACCCCTTGACTGGGTTAGGTTGTTTTCAGGATGTGCCCTTCAGAATAGCCAGCTCCCGAGGCCCTTTTGCCAGCCCTGAGGGTTGCTATTGTTTCAGAAGACCCTGCTCTCTGAGAGGGAGGGGCTGCGGCTGGGTCAGGTTGTTTTCAGGAAGCAGCCTTCAGAATAGCAGGCGGTGGGGCTCTGAGGTTGCCTCTGCTGCCTTGGACTAGGACTCGGCGCTCTGGGTTGGGGGGGATGGGTCCTAGGACCTTCCTTCTGCCTATTCCTTAGGTCCGAGTGGTCTCAGGTTCTGGCTTTTGGGGGGGGTACCTTTTGATCTAGGTCCAGGTCCAGGAGGAGGACTCCCGGGGTCTATGCTGTTGATCGTTTTGAATTTTGGTGCCCTAGGAGCATTCAGTTTGAGATCGGTAAGGAAAGGTTTCAGGAGATCTGAACTTTAGCTTTCTCTAAGCTGCCATCTTGACCGGAAGTCCAGAACTGTATTCTTTACAAAGGTCCTTTTGATGTGTGCAATTGTGTTTTCTTCCATTGGATCCATCCCTAATAAAGTTTCAGATTCCTCGGTTATCCTTTCCAGGAAAACTGCAGGAGCTTCAGAGATCTTCTGCTTTATAGCCTCAATTTTTTACTATGCATTGGGCCTTTTAGTATATCTCACCATTAGCTCTAGGATTGCATCCCTTACTTCTACTAATATATCATAAACCCCCTCATCTGCCATATCCAGCTTTAAGTCCTCTGGCCAAGATTGCAATAAAGGATCTCTTCTTGTTTTCCATATAAATTTGGTTCTCTCTTTCTTTGTCAAGGCCTTTTTCATTAATAGGGCAAAATCATTGAAATTAGGATCATATAAATCAATTGCCCTACATATTTCTTTAATTATTTTATTTGGTTCATCATTGAAATTTGGGGTCCACCTTTTGATGGATTCAAGGTCCTCTGGGGAAAATCTCTTATCCATCTTAACCTTATGTACCTCATTTTGCTTGACCACTGGCATATCTCTTAATGGGCATAAATTTATTATTCCTGCTGCTTCTTCCTGTTCTAGCCTATTTAGGTTTTTCCCTTTATTCTTTAATTTGTTGTCATGTACACAGCCTTGGTTCATATTCATGTTGTTTATAAATTGCTCCAGTGTATCTATTTGATGTTTCATTTGTATAACCATCAGTTTTAATTCAGATTCCCTTCTAAACCAGATTATTAGACCTTTAGGACACTTTATACAAAGAGACACATAGGCACAAGATTTGTATACAATACACCCACAGATCACAGCTAGGGGTACATATGCCATAATATCACACAGTTTTAGATCCATCAGTGGCTTCATATAATCCATGTTAAAAACATAATAGCAGTAGGCAGGGAAGAACACAAACACAAAATAGGGAATATACATAATATAGTGAAAAAGTATCATTATCATATTATTAAACATGTCTGCTGACATGTCAGCTTCCATTGTTAAAATATTATGCAGAACAATATTATCACACTGTAATTCATACACATAACAATGAAACAAACAAGAAATAAATTTCAAATTTTAAAAACATTTTTTTCAAGATGGCCACTCCAAGATGGCTGCTGGGGGGTCTATAGGGCAGCCTCACTAACTCCCTTGAGCAAGCCAAGCCCTTAGAATTCTATGTGGCTTACCCCTTAAGCTTCTAGCCACCTAAATATAGTGTAGAATGTTGGCATAAAACTGCTCTTTTTATACTTAAAAATACTTATACAAAAAAAAAAAAGACAAATAAACCTAGCCTCTTCAACCTAGTTTTGATCTCATTAACCTAGCTGACTGCCAAAACTGTTATGATGGGATTTTAGGTGAGGATAGAACAAAACAGAACATATAAATAAATTCAAATTTATTGGTTGGTAAGGGTAGGAAGGAACAAGTGTTTAGGAGTAAACTATATATTCGTTCATTCTAATACCTTGTCTAAAAGGTAACCTACATTTTTCTCTTTTATTCCAATGTATTTGAGTTCTCATTGGTGAAGATTATTCTCTCTGATGATGTGAATTGAAGCTCATTTGTGCCTGTTCTTCTAGTCCAACTCTTATTCATGGTGTTCCATGAGTTCAACCCAGTCTACCCAAGCTGTTTTGGGAACCTTGTGTTCTCTTTACATTTTGAATATACATTGGAGTACATAGGCCATCCAACTTACCTCTCAAATTATTCATTTTCATCATAATTTATTGAGGAAACCTTTGCACTCTTTTTCCTGCATAATTCTTTGTTTGTAATGTGCCAGAGCTCTCCCATGCCCATATGTTCCTATCTATTGTTTTTTAAGGAATCCTTAACTTTAATTATTTGTGATTCTAGTATTCCATGACTTATTACCAGATAGTAACATTATAAATAAGAAAGATGGAAAAGGATAGTCCTTTGTTTTAGAGATCAGCTCAGTTTCATTAAAAAAGAAATCAAAACTAGGCAACTTCCCAAATAAAATTCATTCTATCACTTCACCTTCTGTTCAATTTGGTTCTGCATGAAATTACATATGAAGATTCAGGAATGGTATATCCAAAGCTTCTTGATGTTCTGAAGGAGAGAATGTTTTTGTCTTATTTTTACTGTATGGGCCTTTTTTTTTTTTTACCAAAATTGCACCTACATATCTGTTTGGTTCCAGAGTGAGGAAACAGGAGTAATGGCTTGCAAAGAGGCCACCTACACTTAATATCAGGAAAACTTTCTCCACAATTAGAGACAGAAGTAGAATGATCCATCCTTCCTTGAAGATTTTCAAGAAAAAACTAGAGAACTACTCATATACATGTCATATTAAGGAATGTTTTTGTGTATAGGTCTGACTAGATTGTGGCTAAGGCAACTTCCATCCAACCCTCAAATTTTGTGTTAGGTTATTTCTTAATGATTCAATGCCATGAAAAATCTAGAGGGGGTTCAGGTAGGATTAATCTTTTATTTTCTTTCAAATTTCTAGAAATGAGACAAACATCTCATTCAGGAGAGTTTACTCATGCTAAAATGTGGCAAAATCACAAAAATAAATGCAGTGTTGGGGAGATACAAATGATACTAAATTTAAGCATATTCAGTGATATTGAACACCCTTAATATATTTAAACACTTTGGATGTATTATAAGTCACAATGAACCTTACGTTGAAGACATGTTAGAATGATGTGAAATAATAGGTGAGATGCAGATAAATCTTGAAGGTAGGTCTTATCACTGTTAATATATACATATAACCTCTATTAATGGTAACCAAAGCTATAAATGAGAAACAATTGAGAAATCAACCAGCACATGTTTTCCTTCTCAAAAAAAAAATATTTCAACAGTGAAGGAACAGAATGGTGGGGTCAGTAGGGTCTAGGAGCTAGACAGTGTTTGCAGAACCAGTGAACAGCTTTTAGACTGAAAAAAAAAAAAAAAAACTTCTGTGCCTGGGCTGATGGGAACATAAGGAAGTCATTCTTATGAATATGAAACATTTTCAGCATTATTTACTTTTCTCATAATATATAGTAATGCATTCTGATTTTCCTGCATGTAAGTTTCAGGGCATATTTTAAGCTAGCCAAATAATAAATTCAAAAGAGAAATGGAGTCAGTCATGGCCTAAAGTAAGCATAAGGTATAATGGTCACCCAAGCTGTGAGCTTCTGTTGAAGTGGTAAAATTACTGAGCAAATGAGAATTAGAAAAGGTGGGGGACAAAATTAGTAGGCTTAATTTGGTATCCAGGTTTAAGATAATATCAATTTAGCTGTTGATTGAAAAGTAAGTCCATGTCTCCTTTCTCTTTTTCATATCTATTTCATCATCTCAAAGTGTACTGTTCAATTAAGAACTATGAGGAAATCAGAGTGGAGAGGGTCAGCAATTATATTTCACTCAATGATTCCATTTCCAGGGCCTTCAGCACTCAGACTGAAATTGGGTAAGATGAAAATCTCAGGGTCTCAAGGTCTCAGGGCATACTCTTGTCAGAGATCTTAGAGATTATGAAATTCCAAACCAAATCTGCCTCCAACCTAATCTAATTTTACCAAAAAAAATAAATTCCCCAAGATTATACAACATGTTTTCTAACCTGAGATTCAGCATTCTTTCTACTGCAAGACACTAAGATACTGACTCATTTAGTATTTTATTCCTTACAAAGTACTATTTAGTATCTCTAGTTTCAACCCCCTCCACAAAGACCTGTGATATAAGAGCAAATATTTTAAATCTCCACTTTAAAGATGATTTCTGCATCTCAAAAAACAAATTTTGCCAAGTCATTCAACCACAAACTAGCAGGACTAGTTTTCAAACACAGGTCTTCGTGCTATTATTCTAGGGCTCCTCAAATTTTATTGTTCAGTCATTTGAGTGGTCCTCCACTCAACTGAGATTTTCTTGGCAAAGATACTAGATTGACTTGCTATTTCTTTATCCGGTTCTTATGTAGATGAGGACACTGAGGCAAACAGGGTTAATTGACTTACCCAAGATCATATAATTATTAAGTGTCTGAGGCCAGATTTAAACTAAAAAAAAAATGAGTCAGGAAGACTCCATGTTCACCACTCTATCCACTGTATGATGTAGCTGCCCACTTCACTCTTAAATTGGTAACTTAAATGCTTTCAGAGTGCCCATTCATCTTTTAGTCTAAGCACATAAGTTAAATGAGTTGTTGGCTATTGCTAAGTGGGCTCTGGGTAAGTGGGCAGGATGAGTATGGCTCTGAATTTTGTGCTTAATGTCTATGCATTCTAGTGTAATCATTCATTATCACTTTGTAGGAAAGAAAGATGTCTATTTCATGCATCAGTATTAAAATAATAACTCATTTATTTAAAAAAAAACTTTTTTCAACACACCTCTCTAGAACAAATCAATAATCAGGAATTATAAAGCTGTTGAACAGCCAAAATAGAAATCATGAAATCTGTTCTTGAATCCCTGTTCATGCAGCAGATAATCTTCCATTCCTCTCTCAAGACTCTATTTTATTACACTAGTATTATACATAATATTAACAAGTTTGATTTCAGGGTTTCTAATGCATAGATTAGAAGCATTATGAGTCAAAGATTTGGCAGTTGCTAGAGGCAAGTCTCTTCCAATCTTAAATCAAATAATTCTGAGATCTATGGGGTACAAAGATTATGTACCAAGTACAACACTGACTTATACTCCCATCCGTACTGAAGCCTATCCCTTGATCCAGAATTGATGGATTTCTGGTTTAATGATACAAAAATCTTTACTTTTTCAAAGAAATGATAACAGTTGGTATTTATGAAAAGTTTATATGCTAGGAATTGTGCTAAGTACTTTAGATATATATCATTTGCTCCTCACAACAACCCTGGGAGGTCAGTGTTCTTATCATCCCCATTTTGGTGTTGAGAAAACTGAGACAAATAGTTAAATGACCTGCCCAGGGAAACATAACTAGTAAGTGACTGAGGTCAAATTAGAACTGAGATCTTCCTGACTTCAGAACTACCTCTCTACTGCACTGCATACATGCCCCTAAATATGGAGGGATACTATTAGTCAGCTATAAACATGAGAGGACAGAAATAGTATTCAAAACTAAAAAAGTCAGGTTATCACATTGCTTGGCTAGTTGTGTTCTATTCATCATCAACCTGTTACGCAATGTGGTACAGTGGAAAAAAGTACAAACCTTAGAGAGGGAAAGACTGAATTCTGCTTCTGCTTCTGCTGTCTTCAGTCAATTTGACAATGATTGATTAAGAGAATAAGCCATTTAAGCTATCTGAGTCCCTGACCACTCCCAACACTATAACCTGACAGCAGCTGCTAATATCTACTTCTTGACTCTCTTTCTAGAGTTTCCCTATGCCAATGAAATTAAAAGTCCAGAATACACCCCCCCAAAAGAAAAGAAAAATCCTAAACCTCAATCCAATCATTCACAAGTTAAGTGTTCACCTTCTGCATTGAAAGGGTATTGACATAGTTTATAAAATAGCTTTCAGACAACATCTTGCTTTTATCTTTAGGCTCTGGGAGTCTTTGTGTCCTATCAGTAAACTAGAGGCTAGATAATCCTATAAGAATTCTTTATAAGAGCAAACAGCCTCTTTTGAAACTCCTTTTTCTTTATCTTTGGAAATAGAGCAGATAAGTCAGTTTATTTCAAACCTTACTAAAAGTATTAACTTAACTATTGCCCAGTTAACTTTAAATGAGACAAGTGCATCACATCAAAGTCAATGATATCTATTTATGGCATAAAACTGATTATTACTTCCTATATTTAGAGATGAAAGGAATTTCAGGCATTATTTATCCTAATCTTTTAATTTTACAGATGACGAAATTGAGGATCTAAGAGGTTAAAGTGACATTTTCTCCCATTGACATGACTTGTATCAAAGGTGGTATCTGAGGGTCAGATAGGCATCTCACTGGATAGAGAATCAGGCCTAGAGATGAAAGATCCTGAGTTCAAAAATGTCCTGAGACATTTACTACCTTTAAGTCACTTAACCCCAACTGCCTTGTTCTTACTGCTCTTTTGCCTTGGAACCAATACTTGGTATTAATTAAAACACACAGTTTACCTGTATTGTGGTCACAACATTTAAATTTTTTTTAGTGTAATGTGATTTAAAAAGATATTTAATTTATTAAGAAAATTTTTCCATGTTTACATGATTTATGTTCTTTCCCTCCTCTCCTCCCACCCCCCCTCCCATAGCCAACATGCAATTTCATTGGGTTTTTCATGTCTCCTTGATCAAGACCTCTTTCCACATTATTGATACTTGCTCTAGGGTGAACGTTTAGAGACTACATCCCCAATCATATCCACATCGACCCATGTGATTAAGTAGCACAACATTTAAATTTTAAATATAAAAATTTTAAATTCCAAAAAATAAATTCAAGTTTTAAAAAATAAAAGGTGGTATTTGAATCCAGATCTTCTTGGTTAAAAGTCCAATACTCTATTTGCTATATCACCATCTTGTTTTAAACAAAGAAAGGTAAAATAATCTAAAAAGAAAAGTTAAGCAAATTGATTTAAACTACAAAATGCTTGATGACAATTGAAATAAGGATTAAGAAGAAATCTGCTAACTTCATTAATTTGAAAAAGATTGACTACCTTGAAATTTTATATCCATTTTCAAGTCATTTTTTTGTAAACAGATTTTGGCTTATTCTGTTAAACTATTAGGCACTCTAAGAGAAAAGAGCCCATTATAAAATGAATGATATGCCAAAAAGGTAAATTATAAAATACGTTTTCATAGAAGTCACACATGTGGCAACCATCTGAAAAAATGGGTCAAAAAAGTAATAACAAGTTTTGCCACTGCAACAAGACCTTGAAAAAATTACTCTTACCTTCTGGACTATAAAAATAATGAAGGCTTAAGCAATACCAGAAGTAAAGTATTTGTCAGTTTCTTATACAACTTTACAATGTTCTTCTGTTTATGACTTCAAAGACACTGATGGACTTCACTTTGTTTTAATATTTTATCAGTTGCCTAATAAAATGTAACTCTTCTATCGAATGTGGTTAATAGTACTTCACTAATGGAAAATACAGATTTTTGTGAGCTGTGATATATTGCCAATCAGAAATATTGTACAATGCTAGTGTGGTTTTTTTTCAGAAAATGGTATCACAAATATTAATGAAAAACAAGATGACTAAAATGCAAAGATGAGAAATAGCCAATGTTTTCAGGAACTAATAGGTCTATAATATATTCATTGGGGCACAGGCATTTCTCTATATATCACTGGAAGGTATAGAAAAAGACAAGGACAATATATTATCTTCAATACCACAGTGCTGATTGTAACTACAGTACAGGTAAATTGTGTGTTGAAAATCCATTATCAGGATATAAAGATGATAAAGAGGAAGAAGGCTGGCAATAGGAGATCTTGAATAGAAGTGGGGGAAAAGAAAAAGAGACAAAACTGAAGGATTGCAAGTTTTGAGAAAGCAAATGTAAGAAAGATATATAGGAGAATTTAAGAAAGAAGAGAGAAATGGAAAAGGAAAAGAACTTCAATAGATGGAAGAAACGGATGAACTAAAGTCCTAGAAGAGGATTCAGTTAAAATTAATTGAGGAGTAGGAAAAGTATAAGGATAATAGATGGGATGCAAAGAAAAGGAGAATGAGAATCAAAAGGAAAAGGGCTCAAGCTGAAGGTTAGGACTAAATTTGAAAGCTCCCTTTGCCTCTTATTTACCTCTGTCATATTGGGTAAGTCACATAACTTCTTGGGTTTCAAGTTTCCACATTTGTAAAATAAAAGGGTTAAATAAAATTACTTCTACAGTCCTTTCCAGTAGCAAGTATTTCCTAGTTCAGGTGTGATTGTCTACATCATCTACTTTTATTTTCAGAAATACACCGGAACAGTTGGGGTGCCTATCCTCTAGTGCTATCAGCTGAAGCCTCATTCGAAGTGTATTTTCCCTATTTTAAGCCACCAAATGAATACCACATTAATTCAATTTTATCAATTAACATCAATTAAATGTTTCAAAGGTATATTAATTTCAAAGATGTCACAGTTTTTCCTCTTGGCCCTCAGAAGTATGCTCTCTCCTATACCAATTCAGTCTCTTATGAAAAATGAGTCATGCTTAGCTACATCAAGTTTAATTCCAAAAGTAGAATTGCTACTAGATGAGTTTTAGTGTCACTAACTACTGGATTGTGTCCCAAAAGTTTTTCTTAGCAGTAACATTGTGGATCTGTCTACAAAACCAGTATGAACTCTATTCCCAGACCTCACAAACTCATGGATGCTTGTTCTCTTGACCTTTCAAAACGAATAAGTGAAGCCTCCAGATTATGCAACTTCACTTAAAAATGAAACAACAAACAAATACCAAAGCAGATAAAGAAATAAAGCTTGCATTCAAGGAAGAGGGTCCAAAGTTTTCCCCCTTATAGCATCATTATCCAGACACCATTCATAAATGAGAGAAACTAAGAGGAAAAGCACAACCAACAGAAAATCTGATAATGATGAAAGTCCCTTGAAAGTGATTCTAAGTCTAATTCTGCAACTGGAGCCAATCAGAAAAATTGCCATTTCCTATATGTTTCACAGACCATATCCAGTTATATATCCATAATGCTTATGCCTACTCCAAAGTCTCTTCAAGGTATTTTCATTAAATGCTATCATGGCTTACCTGGCTACAGATTCTCTAACCTCTATCCTATCAGTCTAGCAATCTGATACACCCTGTGCAGGCTTGAAGGACTAGCTTCATTGGCTAGTCCTCCATTACAGTCTATGACTGAGAACTTGAGTTTGAGAAAAAAAGGAAGAAAGGAAATGGAAGAGAAGAGAACAACATTATAAGGTGAAAATCAGAGGTATTAAGGCAAGGAAAGATGAAATTGAGTTTAGTTTTATGGTGTTTACAACTTGAGAAGGTACTAAAAGAATGAGGATAGTAACAACACAAGACCTGAAGACTGATATAACTTAGTTTATTCATGTCTCTGGGGATGCCACTAAAATGGAAAAAAAGGAGGAAATAAAGAATATCACTTAAAGAATACCTTTAGATTAGGGAGGATATTTTGTGATGAGTTTAGGGTCCTACAGTACATCAAAATGATTATTATATATATTTTCAAAATACAGGTCTCTTTTCCTCCTAGAAAAGAAGTTAGAAAGGATTTGATACTTCTCCATTCATCAGTTTATTAGGGAAAATAAAGTATTCTCTTTAAAATGAAAGAAATTTAATCTCAAAAGGATGTGAAGTGACTAAAGGAAATCCTTCCCTATACATAAATTTCCATGTGACAAGAATGGAGAAGAGTGTGGCACAGAGGAGAAAGGACAAAGAGACTATTAAACTACCATTAGTGATTCATGTGGGCATAAATAATGTGTCATAAGGAATAGAGAAAAAGTTGCTAAAGGATATGAAATTGTGGGCAAAAAAGTGAAGACTTGAGGGATGGAGAGTATTTTTTAATAACTGAAGCTGATTGAAGGTATGGTATGACATAATACCTTTTGCAAGTAAGTAACAGGCTAATAAGTGCATGTCAGAAAACCAAACTTGGCATTATGGAAAAGCCTGAAAAATGAGGAATAAAAAAGGTCATATACAAGGATATAATGCTCCTAAAAAAATTCTGTTAAGCACATATTTTTCCTGGCATCAGATACTTCCTAGATGTGTTTCTGGATAATTTACTAAACCCTGATTGCTTAGCCCTTATTACCCTCCTGGCTTTTGCTTTAATTATAAGTATATTTTGATAAACTAAAATAATTTCCATTTTTAGTGTTACTTTTGATAGATGAGAGATATAATCTAGAAATTATCTATATTTTAGCAAAGCTTTGTGTAAGCTTTTGTTCCCATGCTATTCTCATGACAAATATATGATAAATAAATAGTGGCATAATTAGATGGATTCAGCAGTTGACCAATGTGGAAATACCCCAAAATTATTAATAATGGTTCAATGTCATTTTGGAAAGAAATTTCTAATGGAGCATTCCAGGAATCACATGCTTATCAAATTTTTAGATTACATTCAAAGCTGAGAGAGATAGATAACACTGAATGACAGAGTCAAGCTCAAACATTTTTTTCATAGTCTAGAAGCTTGAACTAAATCTAACAAGATTAAACTTCTTACAGATACATGTTAAAATCTGACACACAGATTTAAAGCATCAATTTCGCAAGTCCAAGATGAGAAGAGTATAGCTATAGGTCACTTTGACAGGAAAAAAAATCTAGTGGACTTCAAGTTTAATATGAGACAACAATGTTATAGGACAAAAAAAAGATAGCTAATATAATCTTAGGTTACACTGAGACAGACATTAAGCAGAAGGCTAATTTTTTTTTTAATCCTCTGCTTTGGACAGATCAAACCTAGAGAAGTAGGTTCAATTTCATATACAACTATTTAATAAAAGTACTGACAAACTGGATTGTCCAGAAGGATTTTGACAAAGATAATGAAAGGTCTTGAGATTATTATACCATTTGATGATCGCTTGAAGTAATAGGATATTTAACCTTGAGAAAAGAGGACTTAAATTGAATAAAGAGGGAAACAGTATAATTCTATGAAAGCTATACCTTAAAAACATTCATGATCTAGACCACAGAACCTAGAAAGAATGTGTAATATTTTTTTAAGAAAAGGAAAATTTAGCGTTGATTGAAAGTGAGAAAAAAGTCATTTTAAAAACAAATACACTTGGTTAACCTTTGCTAGAAGTCTTCAGAGATTTTATGATGACTTATTAGATAACTTTTAAATGGGAGGCTTGTTCAGTAGTAACCTGAATAGATAACCCCTAACCTCCCTTTAAACTTGGAAATTCTTTGATTCTGAAATCAATGCAAGAAATTTTAAAATGCATCTAGAACTAATATGGGTTTTTTGCTCATTAAAATCTTGCATTAAAACAAAATCATTATATTGATGAATTTTTCTGAGAAATTGTCTGCTTGTCAAGAAAATGTTGAAAAACAGTGGGAAAACAAAACCATGTCTGTATTCATCAAATTTCTCAGACTAATTTTCATACCTTTGGGGTTTGGCAAAAGATGGAGGTCCAAGTACTCCCCTCATCTTAATTTTGAAACCCAGGCGTATTTTCAGGGAAATGTAATCCTTATGTTCCTGATTCCTTTTCACTTAACTAATCAAAATGTTATTCTGTGTAAGATATTTGATATCCAACAAGACTTTGGAGAATTTTTTAAAGAATATCTAATCCCCTTTTCTTAGAAATGGGAAGTTGCATTTTGCCAAGAGTAAATAAACTTAAACACCAAAAAGTTCAACTTCAGGTTGAGATCCCAGCCCCACAAAAGTTGAGTGTTTTCTACAGTTGGCAACTTAGATTCCATCATCATTTCTAAAAATAATGCTCATAAATACAAATTGAAATGAAAGACATGGAAAGGAATAACAGACAGGACACAATAAAAATATCATTTTCAAGTATAAAAGAAAATAATAGGTAAATTTCATAGTAAAATTTCATCCTAATATTTGATTGCATATCATTGAAAGCAGAATTTATTTTCCCCAGTGTTTAATTTGCTATATTGATAGAAAATGATCATCCAGTGCCCTAGGAAATTTAACTGTTAGCACAGTAGGTTAGGCAATGCAATGAATTTCAGGAAAAGAAAGACTAGACAAAGCCATTTGCATGGGAAAGGGCACAGGTTTTACCTTTCTATCAAGGTAAAACCTGTGAAACCTCTGAAAGTTACATTAATAATAATATTATTAAGAAGAAATGACTCTACACAGTGCTTTGCAGTTTAAAAATACTGTATTTACCTTATTTCATTTTATTTCTCATAAGAATTCCATGAAATAGGTAGTGCAGGTATTATTATCACCAATTCCCAAATGAGCAATTGAAGGTCTAAAAAGGTCAAGTAGTAAAGATCACACAATTAACATCTAACCTAGCTTGGGGTTGAATCTTTGGTTACAGAATGCAGTATTCTTGGTACAATACTACATGTGCACCGTTAGTGGAAGCATTACTTACTATATCTATTTTTAATGCACCTCTGTTCCACGCTTTCACCATACAATGAAAATGCAAAGTGAACAAGCATAAAAACCTGATATGAAATTTACCCACAGAAGCATCCTGGATCTGGGGACAGTCTCCTTGATGTGAAGGAAATTGTATGTTCCACCTGTGTCTGTTTGCTTCACCAACTGCCTCGAATCTGGCCACAGACTTTCCCTGAAAAAAGTGATGTGAAAAGTTTGGGAATTCAGGCTCAGATGAAGTTATAGGCTTATTATACCTGCTGTGGCTACATCTTTTCTTGGAAGGTTGCCGGTAGAGTACATGACATTGACAACTTTTCTAAGTGTCTCCCTCATAATCAAGAAGTGATTGCTCATGCTTTGTAGCTTGATGTGCTTGCAGAATGCATTTTCGAAATTGTATTTATAGGAAAAACAAAACAAACAAACAAAAAACCTAAATTCCATTTGGTCTTTTTATTCCAGGAAAAGCAAATGATGACAGGCAACAAAATGGCATGTAGCCATTCTGTTTGAGGTAAAATTAATCAAAGATCTGGCTTTAACATCTAAACACAACTTCAATTTTCCAAAAGATCAGCATATTAGAGCTAAAGAAATCTATTCTTAATTTTATTAATAGCAGGCTTAAGATAGTAAACACCAAACGGATGCCAGTGTGAAAGACCCACAGGAAACACTCTAAGTAAACAATTCTTACCCCATACATTTCCATAAAAGGCTACTATAAAATGTCTCTTCCCATGAAATTCTCATTACAATGTGGTTAAGCAACAAGATATAGAATCCATCTTCCTATTAAGTCTACCCTGGGGCTTAATTGCTACATTCTGACCCTGCAGAAATAGAGAATGTGTAAATCATTGTTTACAGAGGCTCCCGGTGGTTGTTCCCAGTTAGTCTTGCAGAGAAAACAGAGCCAGAAAATAGGGAAAAGACTCAAATGACCACCATTTGCCAAACTGAACCCAAGCCTTTGGCTTCTTTTCTTTTCTTTTTCCAAAGATACCAAGCCAAGTATGTTATTAAGTTAGAATTTGCAGAGTTTCTGATTTTTATATGCAAGTAAAGCAATCTGTTGATTTTCATTTTTTTTGTGCATTGGGTCTGTAGGCAAAATATGATACTACTAGGAGTATGGTTTTAAGGCACTGAGAAGGAACAAATGAATAGAAGCACAGAAAGAATTAAATAGTTAGAGAGCACTTCATCCTGCTGACTTCGGTCCCAGATTAATCTCAGAAGCAGCATATTTATGTGGCTTATATAGACTGTCTAATTCATAGATGTGATTCTCTAATTAGAAAGAGCTTCCTCAAGAATAGAGCTGTCCAACATTAGAATAGACTGCACAGGGCAGGAATGAACTGCTGTTGCCTGGAGGAAGGTAAGCAGAGATTGGACGATCATCTGGTAGGAATAGCAGAGGAGGGATTCCTCCCTGTGTTGAAGATTGAACAATTAACTTAAAGGCACTAATTTTTTTAAACCCTGACCTTCCATCTTAGACTCAATAATGGGTATTGCTTCCAAGGCAGGCAATTGGTAAGGGCTAGGGAATGGGGGTTAAGTGACTTGTCCAGGGTGACATGGTTGGGAAGTGTCTGATACCAGATTTGAATCGAGGACATTCCATCACTAGCCTGACTCTCAATCTACCCAGCTGCCTTGCTACATCCACTTATCAAGTGCCTATTCTTTGCAAGGAAATATGTCACAGCCTGGGGAATATGGCGACAAAATAAAACAACCCCAGTATCTAAGGAGCTTACATTCTATCATGAGAAACAACATGTACAAAATATTTTGTTTTTTCATCACATCTAAGATTTCAATAGTGCAAGAGGCAACACAGTTGAGCCTAATTCCACCAATGCAAATCAGAACCCTGCTTAGTAATGTAAATTTTAGGGAATTTTCTGGGGCCTTTCAGAGATGAAGTGACTTGTACAGAGCAACATAGCCAATATATATCAGAAACCAGACTAGAAGTTGTCTTTCTGAAAGCAAGACTAGCTCTTTACTACACAAATATGTCCCTCTGTATTCAAAATGTATTGTTGTTTGTCTCTCTCTCTCTTTTTTAATACCCTTACCTTCCGTCTTGGAGTCAATACTATGTATTGGCTCCAAGGCAGAAGAGTGGTAAGGGCTAGACAATGGGGCTCAAGTGACTTGCCCAGGGTCACACAGCTGGGAAGTGTCTGAGGTCATATTTGAATCTATGACCTCCCATCTCTAGTCCTGGCTCTCAATCCATTGAGCTACCCAGCTTCCTCCTTGTCTCTCATTTTTAAAGAAGTTCAGTGACATCACAAGTGGAGACAACAGAGATAGTGTAACAAATAAAATATATGGAAATTGTTTGTTAATTTATAATTATAAAATTTAGAAACATAGAGAGAATGGTAACCTAGCCACCTTAACTAAAAAAGCCTCCAAGCAGCACTAAGCTCCCAGAAGTGTTGAGCTCCAAGCCTTGCCTTGTTTCTGAGCTCCAGATCTCAGCAACTTAGAAGACTTGCAGAACAAGATAGACAAGTGAGATAAGGCCAGTGGCTGCCAAGTGTTAAGTACCTCTCTAGTCCTGGAAGAGAGTCCCCTGTGCCATCTATCATTTGATTACATGACCAATTTTTGCCCTTCCTCCTGGGAGTCTCAGATTATACAGGCTTAACTTTAGTCCCTGTCTCTGGTCCTGGTCCCTGATCTCCCATCCACTGTAAGCAGACTTCCACAAGCCACTTCCATAAGTCAGGCTTTCAGGTAGCCATGAGGCATTTTAGTTCTTGATGGCATCCTGCATAAATGCATAAATGCAAAAATGACTTGATGGCATCCTGCATAAAAAGGTGAGTCTGATGGAATAAGGGGGTAGGTACACTTTATATTAATTCACACAATAAGAAGAGCATAAGAAATAGAGAGTAGTTCAATATTTGGTTATAGCATATGTTGGGAAATAGTATGATCTAGCTGGAAAGGTAAGGTCTTGTCAAATTGTGGAAAAACTTGAATACTAGGATCCAGAATATATATTCATGCAATCAGAATATAATATCATTCTTGTTAAATAATAATCTTCTACAAATATTGGTTAGCTGTATAACTCTTCCAAAATAGACACTTATTTAATAGTACTACCACACAATCATCTATTTTTATTGTTTTTATGTCTGAAAAAAATTAAATAATCCAGTGTCTCTGTGATCTCTTCAATGTGAGTGTATATCCACTTTGCCAGTTGTAATAGAGAAGAAAGTAATGCCTATAGACAGTTTTTTTTCTTTGCACATTTTAGTTTACATTTAAACATTTTTTTAAAAAGTGAAAAATAATAAACTATAAATATATCTGTCAATTAATATAATGCTTGTCACTAACCAGTAAAACCAATAAATATTTTACATAAATAGGTATTTATTTTATTTTTTAGTTAGGTGGTAAAAATTGGAAATTGATTTCTGTCTCCCTGCAAAAAAGTTTATAAAATTTGCTGGTATTTTCAAATATATTTATGGATGAGTAAACATGTTCACTTTATCCATACTTTAAATAGAAATACAGATAATAAACTCAATGAAGAAAATGATTTTGGGGGAGGATTGAATCAAATATTGAAAAACTTTGTTCCAAAGGTCCAAAATTGAAATTAAATTTATATATGATTATTGTGTTGACATTTTCTGCAATATGTTATTTCATTTAAATGTCATTTATATTTACAAAAATTATAAAATAAGAAAATTTAATATGAAGACTTACAAATTATAGTAGACAGATGAAAATTTGCTAGCATACTTCATTTAATTCTTAAAGAATATGCAATATAAAATATTCATAATTATAATGAAAATTTCATAACTTTATAGTTAAATATATAATATATAATTTCATAATCATAGAATGAAATTATATTTTATAGTTTTGATTATACATTTTCCCTTGTAACTTTGGGAATCAAAATGTTTCATTGTCCTTATAAATGTAAATATATATTAAATGTATATATAAACATAAGATCAAATATAAAATGACATTGTAATAGCATATATAATAATAAATTTGTGAATACATGTGTCTACATGTATGTGGATATATATACATACATATATATATATATATATATATACTTTCTTATTTCACATATGTGCCTATACATTATTTTTATTTTTCTATGTATATATTAACTTTAAGATTCTTGAGTATAGGAAACATTCCATTTTTGTTGCTTTATGTTAATTGTATAGCACACATTAGATAATTTAAATTTATTTGCTGAGTTGGGTTACATCATAACAAATGCTTTTTGTCTTCATAAACAATGCAGCCATACATACCAAATCTAGTACCTAACTATTGTCTTGCATTTGTTGTTAAAAAAGGAAAAGAGAGGGTAATCCTAAAGAAAAGTAATAATAAATATTTAAATAAATAAAATAGAGCTTAATGATGTCTACAGATTGTTCTCATCTCTCATTCTAGTAACTGTTAAAAAAGGAAAAGATGCTAATTCCACTCAGTCCTTTTTTCCTAGGCATTCAATAAATATTTATTCAAACAACAATCTCTTTTTAAGCTCTGGTTTTAGGACCAACACTATTGTAAACATTTGGTATATAAAGAAAGACAAAAGCATAGTTCCTGCCCTGAAGGAGCTTTCATTCTATTAAATGAAATCAACTATAAATGTACCCAATATGTGTATTGTGCAAATGCAAAATAATCTTAGAGCTAAAGCTTATGTCCAAATAAGACAGGAGAGAAATATTCAATAGATGTTGGAGGGAGGGTTAGAAAAAATTTGAGAGAGCTAGATGACTCAGAAAAATTATTGCAATATGAAAAGTGAAGAGATGAAAGTGGTGACTGTGTAAGTGAAGATGACACATATCAGAGCATTGTAAATCAGGCAGACATAACAAGATTTAACAACAAATTGGATATGTGAAGTAAATGTAAATGAAGAGTCAAATGGGGCAACAAAACTGATAACCTTGGTTACTGGAATAATGGCAGTAACTATGAATATAATAGGAAAATTATAAAGAAAAGTAAAGTTTGGGTTAAAAAAAAAATATATATATATATATATATTTGCATTGTGATACCTATGGGAGATCTAGTTTGAGAATCAAAAAAAGGCAGTGATTTTAGAGTTTAGGAGAGAAATTTTGGCTACTATATATCTGATAATAATAATGTGCACAGAGATGATAATTGAGTCCATGGGAGCTGATGAGTTACAAAATGAAATAATATAAAGTAGAGAAGAGGGTCCAGAACTGACATTTGGGAAATGCCCATGGCTACTCAATGTGACATGAATGAAGAGCCAGAAAAAAAAGGCTGAAAAGGATCAGAAAGAAAGATGGACAACCAAGAACAGAATAACAAAAATCTTGTGATATTAGTGTATCCTAGAGAAGATAGATGATTGGCAGTCTCAAAAGCTTTAGAAAGTATGTATAGACAATAGTGGAAAAAGTAATTTAGTTTACTAAGAGAACTTTGATGACTGGAAATAAAAGAAAATGATAATATAGTGATATATTAAAGAGTATTTAGAAATGAGTGGAAGGTGAGGAGTTAGAAACAATGTAGAAGCCAGGAATGCAGGAATGGCTTAATATTAGGAAAACCATCTACATAATTGACCATTTCAGCAACCAAACCAACATGATTATCATAATAGATGCCGAAAAAGTCTTTGACAAAATCCAACACTCATTCCTATCAAAAACACTAGAAAGTATAGGAATAGAAGGGCCTTTCCTCAAATTAATAAACAGTACATATTTAAAACCATCAGCAAGCATCATTTGCAATGGGGATAAACTAGATACATTCCCAATAAGATCAGGAGTGAAACAAAAATGCCCATTATCACCTCTATTATTTAACAGTGTACTAGAAACACTACCAGCAGCAATTAGAGAAAAAAAATAAATTTAAGGTCTTAAAATAGACAATGAAGAGATTAAACTATCTTTGGAGGTGGTATGATGGTTGACCTAAAGAATCCTAAAGAATCAACTAAAAAAACTAGGACAATAGAAAAGTCATTTTGTTAAAGTCCAGAAGTGAGAGACTCCAGGTTACAAGTTGAAAGTTTGTTAAACCCACTCATTGTTTAATAAAAAAAATGAGACCCAAAATGATTTGCTGGAAGTCACCTAGGTTGCCAATAGCAAAATAAAGATTCATACCCAGATCCACTGATTCAAAACACTATACTTATTTTCAAAGATCACTTTCATAATGTATTGCTATTTAATATTGCTAATTAGAGGTTAACTAAATGGGAATTAATATAATTATATAATCAAGGAGGCTTTCATAATGCTAACATTTATGTGAAAGAATTATTGTTGAAGACACAATTGTCCATTTTGTGCCATAAATTGTTTTTTAATCCACACAAAATTAAACCTTAGTATCTCCTGTTACCTAAAACTTTTAGTTAGTCATCTCTGAAGATATGGTTTGCAAAAGAAAGTTGTTTTCAAAAACCGTCCTCTTCTATTCTGATATTTTCAATATGTTTACAAATCATTCTCATAAAAAATTTATACAGATGAGAAAGTACGTATATATGTTAGTGGTTGTGGACATTCTTCCAATCACCTTTTATAAGTAGCAATTGTCTATTCTTTTAGCATTTTATCTTCTTTTCTTTCCATTTCTTCAGACCTTACTTTGAAATAATTTACAAAACATCCCTTAAAACTTTGAAGATAATTTTGCCTCCTTATGAATTTCCTTGGTTCATCTTTCATATAGTCCTTTCTTCATAAATTCTTAAATATAATGTTATTAACTTATATAATATCTACAGAACTCAGTAATGTATAAACTCTAATTGATGATGAAATTAAATAATAGAAATGCAAACACAACTTTTCTATTTCTATTGATTTGATGTTAATCTCCCAATTTTGACTAAAAACATTCTTGAAAATATATGGCTTAGTTAAAGGGCTGAGATAGCTTTCCAGGGTCATGCCTTTACTTAACCTACCTTTCACTGGTCTATTAGGTTATATACTTCGTGAACATTATTGCCATTCTCTATTGTATTTTGCAAATGAATTCATATAATAAAAAAAAATACTGACTTAGAAAACAGGTCCAGAAGAGATAATCTGAGAATTATTAGGCTACTTGAACATAAATAAAATATGGGAATATAATATTTCAAAAATGCTGGAATTATTAAATTATTATTATTAAAACATTGGAATTATTAGAATTATAGGGCAAATTTAGAGAGAAAGAATCACCCTGTTAACGAATCACTTCTTGGCCACCCCTTTAAAGAAAACCTTTAAGAAAAAGTCTGAGGAAAGTTATAGTTAAAATCCAAAATTTATAGTTGAAAGAAAAAAATGCTGCAAAGAGCCAAAAGGAAAGAAGTAAAGAACAAAGAAGACATAGTCAGGATGACACAAAACTTCTTAGCTTGATATTCCAAAATTCCAAAATTAAAAAAAATTCCAAAAATTAAAAATTTATACCAAGAATATCCTATCTCTCAAAAGCAAATGTGTTTTAGAAAACCCTAAATCAAAGATCTACATAGAGGATAGAGCAAACAATTTCTAAATAGAAGATTTCCAAACATTTATGATGAAAATACCAAAGAAAGATTCATTAAAATGTTAATACAGGAAATAAGAGAAAAAGAAAGTTATACATATTTAATCAATAGGAAAGGAGAATGTGAGAAAGAATTATTTACATATCAATATAGAGAAAAAACAAAATTCCTTTCAGAACTCTAATATCTTTGGATATCAGTTATAATATTTAATAAGATGCATAGGGATCCACTTTTTCCTGCTTTGGTGGTTTTAGGAGAAGGAAAGGGGAGATTATGAGACTATACTAGGGAGTAAAAATGGAAGAAGGAGAGTGTAGCATACACTCAGGCATATTAGCATCATGGAAGTAGGGTTGATGTATTGATATTGTATCCTGTATATTCATTTACCAGAAACATGGTCAGATCACTTGATGTTCATTGTATGGAAAGGGACAGTCCAAAGGACTAGCGCAAAGGACTAGCAAATTGCTGGGCTGGGCATTGACAGTCACAGTGTCCTGGCTCAGACTACATTCCCTTACAAAGTGTGGGTTGGATTAATCTCCTCCTCTTTGATTCCATCATTGTCAATTCTACCAATGTAAAAACCTATATCCTGTCACGTATTCATTAATCACCTCCCAGTTGACATTCCTAAGGTCCCCAATAAAGGCTAGGGAAAATGTGCGAGCCTTCTCTTCTCTTACACCTCTTGCTCTCACAGCCCTTGCTCTTGCTCTTGCTCCTTGCACCTCTTAATCTTGCTATGGCTGACTGATGCAGCACAGCTGCCCCGCATATCTCCCATTAATCTCTTGACCACCTGGTCCATGGGGGATATCCCAGAGTTCTCAGCTCCATGCATGTTCTCTTGTTTCTCAAACTTTTAATCTCTCCACTTGCTTTCTCTTTCTAGAGAGGTTATTGCGGAGCTCGCAACTCCCCAGGTGTTTTAATTTGTGGTCTCTGTGCCTTTATTCCTGTGTCTCTTCCTCTGACTGCCTTATCCATCTCACATTCATATTCCTCTAGCCTCCATTCTCCTTCTCAGGTCACCACCCACAGGTTCATTATATAGGAACAACTGGCAGATCCTATAGGGAGCAAACTTATCAAATATAATAGTATATTAGATAAAAATATAAAGATATGGACAAGGAGATTAGGGGAATGGTTACCCTATTATAGGAAGCAACTTAAATTCCAGCACCTTCTTAGTTAGGTTCCATGTTGGGACAAAGCACAGTACTCTCAAAATTTTACTTTGTCACAAAATAGGAAGGATATGCAACAAGAATTAAGTGGCATTCATCTCTGGATTCAACTCCACCATATTTTCCATATGGAAATATGTCTTGGTCATCAGGAAATAGTATGGTAAGGGACATGATGATTTATGAATGTTTTTGGAATTCATCAAGTAGAAAAGTCTTCAATTAAACATGGGTCAGATTTTTTTATGCCTGAAGGTGACCAGGAAGTCATATTTAGGAAATAGGAGCAAATCAAATATAACTTATATCTGTTCTTAATCCATACTTATATCCACTCTTAAATTCACTTATTTTCCACTACACCCCATATACATGCATTCACAAAAATAAATGTGATGTAGAAATACATTTTGTTCAATAGGGAATTTAGAGAAATCAGAAGAAGAGATGGGGCTTGAAGAAGGAATACAGATTAGATGAAGGAGTAATCATAAAGAAAACAATCTACAAAACCAGGAGGGGGAGTTCAAGGTGAAGATTTAAACTAAAGATAAGGCAAAAATCTTTTGATTTAGTAAATTAAATGGGAAAAAGAAAAATAGCAAGGTAATGAAAGCAGATTATCTAATTATGGCTCATAAATGATAAGCACAGTTCTCTCTCATTACCTTCATCATTAAAAGAGGGAGAAGAAAATAAATGGGGGGGGGGAAGTAGATGAAGAAATAGTGTCATGAAATTTACACTTGACAATTATCACCATGAA
This sequence comes from Monodelphis domestica, assembly GCF_027887165.1. Taxonomy (NCBI): domain Eukaryota; kingdom Metazoa; phylum Chordata; class Mammalia; order Didelphimorphia; family Didelphidae; genus Monodelphis; species Monodelphis domestica. The sequence continues at coordinate 102,704,565 of NC_077232.1, forward strand.
GTGGTAAACTTAAATATTACAAGGGATTTGAAATTATACTGTATAGTCAAGTTGTTTCACCAAAGCATTGAGAGATGGAAGAAATATATTGTAGTACATGATGACCTGGAGGGAGGGGAGAAACACAATTGGAAAGAGAATAGAACTGATGGTGGAAATAAAGGACAAGGCTTTTGTTCAAGGTTCTTTATTTTTTAATTTTATTTAATTAGTCAGTTTAGAATATTTTTCCTTGGATACAAGAATCTTGTTCTTTCCCTTCCCTCCTCCCACCCATTCCCAAAGCCAATGGACACTGTGTTTTACATGTGCACTTGATCAAAATCTATTTCCATATTGTTGATGTTTGCAATAAGAAGATGATCATTTACATCCCCACTGGTCCATGTAATCAAGCAGTTGTTTTTCTTCTGTGTTTCTACTCCCACAATTTTTCTTCTGAATGTGGATAGTGTTCTTTCTCATAAATCCCTTGGAATTGTTCTGGATCATTGCATTGCTACTAATAGAGAAGTGCATTACCTTTGATTGTTCCACAGTGTATCCATCTCTGTGTACAATGTTCTCCTGGTTCTGCTTCTCTTGCCATAAAAGGAATTTGGTAGAAAATTCTGTCAAATAGTTTGTATAATATTGGGATTAGTTGTTCTTTGAGTGTTAGATAGAATTCATTTGTGAATCCATCTGGTCCTGGGGATTTTTTCTTAGGAAGTTCTTTGATAGCTTGTTAAATTTCTTTTTCTGATATGGGATTATTTAAGCATTTTATTTCTTCTGTTCATCTAGGCAATTTATATTTTTGTAAATATTCATCCATAACACCCAGATTGCCATATTTATTGGGCATAACAGTTGTTAATGATTGCCTTAATTTCTTCTTCATTAGAAGTGAGGTCTCCCTTTTCATCTTTGATACTGTTAATTTGCTTTTCTTCCTTCCTTTTTTTTAATTAGATTGACCAGGACTTTGTCTATTTTATTTGTTTTTTTTTTTTTTCAAAATACCAGCTTCTAGTTTTGTTTATTAATTCAATAGTTCTTTTACTTTTGATTTTATTGATTTCTCTTTTAATTTTATGATCTCTAATTTAGTTTTCATTTGAGGATTTTTAATTTGTTCATTTTCTAGTTTTTAATTTGCATGCTCAATTCATTGACCTCTGCCCTTCTGCCCTTGTAATATATGAACTCAAAAGTATAAATTTTCCCCTGTGTACTGCTTTGGCTTGGTCACATAGATTTTGAAAGGATATCTCATTATTGTCACTTTCTTTTTTTTTTTTCAGCTTATAACTTGTTTTATTTTGTTTTGTTTTACTTTTTTTTTTTAATATATTTTATTTGATCATTTCCAAGCATTATTCGTTAAAGACATAGATCATTTTCTTTTCCTCCCCCCCACCCCCCATAGCCGATGCGTAAGTCCACTGGGCATTAGATGTTTTCTTGATTTGAACCCATTGCTTTGTTGATAGTATTTGCATTAGAGTGTTCATTTAAAGTCTATCCTCTGTCATGTCCCCTCAACCTCTATATTCAGGCAGTTGCTTTTTCTCGGTGTTTCCACTCCCACAGTTTATCCTTTACTTATGAATGGTGTTTTTTTTCTCCTGGATCCCTGAAAGTTGTTCAGGGACATTACACCGCCCCTAATGGAGAAGTCCATTACGTTCGATTATACCACAGTGTATTAGTCTCTGTGTACAATGTTCTCCTGGTTCTGCTCCTCTCGCTCTGCATCACTTCCTGGAGGTTGTTCCAGTCTCCATGGAACTTCTCCACTTTATTATTCCTTTGAGCACAATAGTATTCCATCACCAACATATACCACAGTTTGTTCAGCCATTCCCCAATTGGTGGGCATCCCCTCGATTTCCAGTTTTGGGCCACCACAAAGAGCGCAGCTATGAATATTTTTGTACAAGTCTTTGTGTCCATTATCTCTTTGGGGTACAGACCCAGCAGTGCTATGGCTGGGTCAAAGGGTAGATATTCTTTTGTCGCCCTTTGGGCATAATTCCAAATTGCCCTCCAGAATGGTTGGATCAGTTCACAACTCCACCAGCAATGAATTAATGTCCCTACTTTGCCACATCCCCTCCAGCATTCATTACTTTCCTTTGCTGTTATGTTAGCCAATCTGCTAGGTGTGAGGTGATACCTCAGAGTTGTTTTGATTTGCATCTCTCTGATTATAAGAGATGTAGAACACTTCTTCATGTGCTTGTTAATAGTTTTGATTTCTTTATCTGAGAACTGCCTATCCATTTCCCTTGCCCATTTATCAATTGGAGAATGGCTTGATTTTTTGTACAATTGATTTAGCTCATTATAAATATGAGTAATTAAACCTTTGTCAGAGGTTTCTATGAAGATTTTTTCCCAATTTGTTGTTTCCCTTCTGATTTTAGTTATATTGGTTTTGTTTGTACAAAAGCTTTTTAGTTTGATGTAGTCAAAATTATTTATTTTACATTTTGTGATTCTTTCTATATCTTGCTTGGTTTTAAAGCCTTTCCCCTCCCAAAGGTCTGACATGTATACTATTCTGTGTTTACCCAATTTACTTATGGTTTCCTTCTTTATGTTTAAGTCACTCACCCATTTTGAATTTATCTTGGTGTAGGGTGTGAGGTGTTGATCTATTCCTAGTCTCTCCCACACTGTCTTCCAATTTTCCCAGCAGTTTTTATCGAATAGTGGATTTTTGTCCCAAAAGCTGGGATCTTTGGGTTTATCGTATACTGTCTTGCTGAGGTCGTTTTCCCCCAGTCTATTCCACTGATCTTCCTTTCTGTTTCTTAGCCAGTACCAAATTGTTTTGATGACTGCTGCTTTGTAATATAGTTTGAGGTTTGGGACTGCAAGGCCCCCATCATATGTGTTTTTTTTCATTATTTCCCTGGATATCCTTGATCTTTTGTTCTTCCAAATGAACTTTGTTATGTTTTTTTCTAAATCAGTGAAGAAGTATTTTGGTAGTTCAATGGGTATGGCACTAAATAGATAAATAAGTTTGGGTAGGATGGTCATTTTTATTATGTTGGCTCGTCCTATCCATGAGCAGTTAATGTTTTTCCAATTGTTCAAGTCTAGTTTTAGTTGTGTGGCGAGTGTTTTGTAGTTGTGTTCATATAGTTCCTGTGTTTGTCTTGGGAGATAGATTCCTAGGTATTTTATTTTGTCTAAGGTGATTTTGAATGGGATTTCTCTTTCTAGTTCTTGCTGCTAAGCTGTGTTGGAGATATATAGAAAAGCTGATGATTTATGTGGGTTTATTTTGTATCCTGCAACTTTGCTAAAGTTGTTGATTATTTCAATTAGCTTTTTGGTTGAATCTCTAGGATTCTTTAAGTAGACCATCATGTCATCCGCAAAGAGTGATAACTTGGTCTCCTCCTTGCCTATTCTGATACCTTCAATTTCTTTATCTTCTCTAATTGCTACTGCTAGTGTTTCTAGTACAATGTCAAATAGTAGAGGTGATAATGGGCATCCTTGTTTCACTCCTGATCTTATTGGGAATGCATCTAGTTTATCCCCATTGCAGATGATATTAGCTGTTGGTTTTAGATATATACTGTTTATTATTTTTAGGAATGACCCTTCTATTCCTATGCTTTCTAGTGTTTTTAATAGGAATGGGTGTTGTATTTTATCAAAGGCTTTTTCTGCATCTATTGAGATAATCATGTGGTTCTTGCTAGTTTGCTTGTTGATGTGGTCAATTATGTGGATGGTTTTCCTAATGTTGAACCAGCCCTGCATCCCTGGTATGAATCCTACTTGATCATGGTGAATGATCTTTCTGATCACTTGCTGGAGTCTTTTTGCTAGTATCCTATTTAAAATTTTTGCATCTATATTCATTAGGGAGATTGGTCTATAGTTTTCTTTCTCTGTTTTTGACCTGCCTGGTTTTGGAATCAGTACCATGTTTGTGTCGTAAAAGGAGTTTGGTAGAACTCCCTCTTTGCTTATTATGTCAAATAGTTTGTATAGTATTGGGGTTAACTGTTCTCTGAATGTTTGATAGAATTCACAGGTGAATCCATCAGGCCCTGGGGATTTTTTCTTAGGAAGTTCTTTGATGGCTTGATGGATTTCAATTTCTGATATGGGATTATTTAAGAATTCTATTTCCTCTTCTGTTAGTCTAGGCAGTTTGTATTTTTGTATATATTCATCCATTTCTCCTAAATTGGTGTATTTATTGCCATATAATTGGGCAAAGTAATTTCTAATGATTGCCTTAATTTCCTCCTCATTGGAGGTGCTGTCCCCCTTTTCATCTTTAATGCTGTGAATTTGCTTTTCTTCCTTCCTTTTTTTAATTAGATTGACCAGTACTTTGTCTATTTTGTTTGTTTTTTCAAAGTACCAGCTTCTTGTCTTATTTATTAAATCAATAGTTCTATCACTTTCGATTTTATTAATTTCTCCCTTAATTTTTAGGATTTCTAATTTGGTTTTCTGCTGGGGGTTTTTAATTTGATCGCTTTCGAGTTTTTTCAATTGCATTTCCAATTGATTGATCTCTGCTCTCCCTTGTTTGTTAATATGAGCTTTCAGGGATATGAATTTGCCTCTGATTACCGCTTTGGCTGCATCCCAAAAGGTTTGAAAGGATGTTTCGCCATTGTCATTTTCCTTGATGAAATTATTAATTGTTTCTATGATTTCTTCTTTAGCTAAACGGTTTTGGAGTATCATATTGTTTAATTTCCAATTGGTTTTAGATTTGGTTTTCCATGTACCATTACTAATCATTATTTTTATTGCCTTGTGATCTGAGAAGGCTGCATTCATTATTTCTGCTTTTTTGCATTTGTGTGCTATGTTTCTGTGACCTAATGTATGGTCAATTTTTGTGAATGTGCCATGTGGTGCTGAGAAGAAGGTGTATTCCTTTTTATCCCTATTTATTTTTCTCCATATGTCTATTAATTCTAATTTTTCTAAGATTTCATTCACTTCTTTTACCTCTTTCTTATTTATTTTTTGATTTGATTTATCTAAATTTGATAGTGGTTGGTTTAAGTCTCCCACTAGTATGGTTTTATTGTCTATTTCTTCCTTCAATTCTCCTAGTTTCTCCATTAGAAATTTGGGTGCTATATTATTTGGTGCATACATGTTGATTAATGATATTTCCTCATTGTCTAGAGTCCCTTTTAACAAAATATAATTACCTTCCCTATCCCTTTTGATCAGGTCTATTTTTGCATTGGCTTTATCAGATATCATGATTACCACTCCTGCCTTCTTTCTATCAGTTGAGGCCCAGAAGGTCTTACTCCATCCTTTAATTCTGACCTTGTGGGTGTCAACCCGCCTCATGTGTGTTTCTTGAAGACAACATATGGTAGGGTTTTGGATTCTAATCCATTCTGCTATTCGTCTACGTTTTATGGGTGAGTTCATCCCATTCACGTTCAAAGTTATGATTGTCATTTGTGTACTCCCTGGCATTTTGATTGCCTTCCCTAATTCTAACCTTTTCTTCTTCGGCTCTACCTTTTAGTCCAGTGATTTACTTTGAATCAGTCCCCCTTGTCCCCTCCCTTGATGTTTCCCTTTTTAGTCCCTCCCTTTTGTTCCCTCCCCCTCCCCCCTCTCTTTCCCTCCCTTTTTGTTCTCCCTCTCCCCCTCCCCCCCTTGGTTTTCCCTTTTCCTTACCCTTGTTGGGTAAGATAGAATTCAAGATCCCAATGGATCTGGATGTTTTTCCCTCTCAGAGTTGATTTCCCTGAGATTGAGGTTTAAGTAAACCCCCCCCCTCTCTTCCTCTCCTTCTTATAGGAGTTTTCCTCTCCTCCCCTTCCCCTGTGAATCTTTGTGTGAGAACCATTATTCTATTTGGTCTTTCTTTACCCCCTATTTATACATTACATTTTCCCCACATATTAGTATACATAGGTTGATATAAATGTAGTCCTTATAGAAGAGAGTTTGAGTAAAAGAAGATAACATTTTTCCCCTTTCCTTAATATTTACCTTTTCAGGTATTCCTTGCTCTTTGATTTTCGGTATCAAACTTTCCACAGAGCTCTGGTCTTTTCTTTGCAAAAAGTTGGAAGTCTTCTATTTTGTTGAATGCCCATACTTTCCCTTGGAAGTATATAGTCAGTTTTGCTGGGTAGCTGATTCTTGGTTGGAGACCTAGCTCTCTTGCCTTTCTGAAGATCATGTTCCATGCCTTACGATCATTCAGCGTAGAACTTGCAAGGTCTTGTGTGACCCTGATTGGCATTCCTTTATATCTAAATTGTCTTTTTCTGGCTTCCTGTAGGATTTTTTCTTTTGTTTGATAGCTTTGGAATTTGGCAATTACATTCCTGGGAGTTGTCTTTTGGGGGTTTAGTGTAGAAGGTGTTCTGTGAGCTCTGTCAGTGGCTGTATTGCCCCCTTGTTCTAGAATCTCTGGGCAATTTTCTTTGATTATATCTTGTATCACCATGTCCAGTTTGGTGTTTATTTCTGGCTTTTCTGGGAGTCCAATTATTCTTAAATTTTCTCTTCTCCCCCTGTTTTCCAGATCTATCACCTTGTCGGTGAGATATTTTATGTTCTCTTCTAATTTCTTGGTGTTTTGGCTTTGCTTTATTAGTTCTTGCTTTAAAGCCTGGTTTTCTTTTACAGTTTGGTCAAACTGGTTTTGTAGATGCGTGAATTTCTTTTGCATCATTTCCCACTTTTCCTCCCAGAGGGCTTCCATCTTTTTGGTCCTTTCTGATTCAAATTCTTCATGGGTTTGTGGAGAGTTTCTATTTCCTTTGGGAGATTTTGGAGAATTTTCTTGTATATCTTCTTCTATCTGCTCTGTATTTTGTATTTTGGCTCCATAGAATGTGTCCAGAGTCGCCCCTTTCTTCTTATTTTTCTTGGTATTTTGGGGCTTCTGTGCTTCTGTGGAGTTTGTCATCTCTGAACGTGGAGGATTGGCTTTTCTTGTCTTTGTCTGGTGATCCGAAGCTTTAGTCCTGGGCAGATGTTGGTTCTACGAGCGTTCCCTGGGTTAAACTGAATATGCCTCACTGGAACTGGAATGGAAGGGTCGGACCACAAGGCCACACTCTCCCCCTGGCTCGATTTCCGGAAGTTGCCTTCAGAATCCCTGGCCGTGAGGCTGTTTCGTCGGCCTGCGGGGGGATGGGCTGCCGCTTCCCCAAGCTCTGAGAGCACAGACTTTCACTGAGACTTGGATAGCAGGATCCAGCCCGTGAGGCTGTCTTGCCCGCCCTGAGGGTTGCTGTTGTTTTGACCAGCTCTCTGCAGTGGAGGCCCCAGGCAGTAACTTTCACCCGGACCAACCGCTCTTTGCAGGGGAGGCCCCAGGCAGTAACTTTCACCCGGACTGGGACTTGGGTAGAAGACCCTGAGGGTTGTTGTTCCTCAGACCCTGCTCTCTGAGCCCGGCGCGTCTGCCGCTTCCGGGAGCCTTGGACTCTGAGCTCCTACCCCTGAGGTCCGAGGGATCTCGGGTTCTGGCTTTTAAGGGGAGCCGTACCTTTTGAACCGGGTCCAGGTCCAGGAGGAGGGTTCCCAGGGTCTGTGCTGTTGATCGTTTTGAATTTCGGCGCCTTAGGAGCTTCTAGTTTGAGATCGGTCGGGAAGGGTTTTCCGGAGATCTGAACTTCAGCTTTCTCTAAGCCGCCATCTTAACCGGAAGTCCTATTGTCATTTTCTTGAATGAAATTATGAATTGTTTTTATGATTTGTTATTTTTAATATCCGATTTTGGAGAATCATATTATTTAATTTGCAATTTTTTGTTTTTCATCAGTCCCCCCTATTTCCCACCTTTATTTTGCTTCCCTTTCCTGCATCTTCCTTCTAATTCCCCTCTTACTGTTCTTTAGGGTCTTTATACTCTATCACCCCCACACTTTCCCTCCCTTGTATTACTTCCCTACCCACCAGTCCATTTGTTACCCTTCTACTTCTCTATAGGGTGCAAATCAATACTCTGCCCCAATGGATCTGATTGTTCTTCCCTCTTTGAGTCAAATTCAATGCATATAACAATTAAAAATTTCCTGTCTCCAACCTCTTTATCCTTCTAATATACTGTTGTTCTCCCCCACTCCCACCATGTGCTTCTTTCTGACATATAAATTTACCCCATTTTGTCTTTTTTCCCATTTTTATTAGTATTGACCTCTTTTTTTACCTCTAGTTATATATATATAATATAATTTCTGCATAAATATATATTTATGTACATATCTTAGCATTTTATCCTATGCAGTTTGTCACCATTCTCTCTAAGTATAATTCTTCTAGCTACCCCAATGATAATAACAATTTTTAAGAGTACCAATATTCTCTTTTCTAATTGGGTTATAAATCATTTTAACTTATTGAGTCCCTTAAAAAAGTTTTTTTTGTTTGTTTTTCCCTTTTCTTAATTATCTTTTGGTGATTCTCTTGAGTCCTGTGTTTGGGCATCAGATTTTTTCTTCATGTCTGGTCTTTTCTTTATGAATTCTTGGAAGTCTTCTATTTTATTAAATGACCATACTTTCCTCTGCAAGAATATATTCAGTTTTTTTCTGGGTAATTGATTCTTGGTTGTAAACCTAGTTCCCTTGCTTTCCAGAATATCATATTCCATGTTTTTGTCCTTTAGTGTAGATGCAGCCAGATCCTGTGTTATCATAACTGTGGTTGCATGGTATCTGAATAACTTGTTCTTAGCAGCTTGTAATATTTTTTTCCTTGGTATGGTTGTTCTTGAATTTGGCTATAATATTCCTGGGTGTTGTCAATTGAGTATTAGTTACAGGAAGTGATCTGTGGATTCTTTCAATCTCCTCTTTCCCTCTTTCTCTAGAATGCTAAGGCAATTTTCTTAGATAATTTCCTGTAGAAGGATGTTAAGGCTTTTTCTTTTGTCATGATCTTCTGGTAATCCAATATTCTTAAATTGTCACTTGGGACCCATTTTCTATGTCTTCAATTTTGTGGATGTGGTGTTTCATATTTTCCTAAATTTTTCATTCTTTTGATTTTGTTTTATAGCTTCCTGTTGCCTTGTGAAGTCATTTACTTATAGTTGTGGGATTCTAGTTTTTAAGGACTGAATTTCATCCCTGGCTTTTTGGTCATCCTCCTTCTGATATGATTTTCTTTGCAGGTGTAAATCTTGAAATTTCTCAGACTTGTGAATGTTAAAAATTTCCACATTGAGGAATCCTCCATTGGAATAGATTCCCTACTGGGAAACATTCCCCACTTTGATGTGAGAACTTGCCAGGATCAGAAATGGGAGGACCTCTACTCTACCTGTAATTAAAACTGCTTTAGGGGAGAAAACTCCTTGCTAAACAATGAAGGTACGTGGACCCATGCTTATAATAACACAAGGAGTTCTTTGAGCCATGCCTGATTTTTAGAATTGATACAATGAGATTCTAGGTACCTAAAAGGGTCGGGCAAGTTTTCTCTTAATGAGATTAGTTGACTCAGCTGTGTTTTCACTGGTTCAGACTTACTGAGGAGATTAGTTGACACAGCAGCATTTTTTCTGGTTCAGACTTACTGAGGAGATTGGTCGACTTAGCAGGAATTTAGATGGGCAGTCCTTTGGAAAACATCTACAGTGATTGGTAGATGTAAGGACTTAGGGGAGGTGACATAGGAGAAAAACCCCTATATAAGTAAAAGCAGAATCTCTTGAGAAAAAAAAAATTCTTTTGGAGGATCTCTGATGAGGATTTCTTGGGAAGAATCTCTTGAGAGAGGCTCTGGAGAAGGGAAGCTCTTGGAGGACAATCTCTAAGGAGATCTCGCTGGAGCTCCTCTGAGGGGACTCTGTCCCTCTGGAGGCTCTGGAGAGAGGCCCTTTGGAACAGACTCTGGCTGGAAGGCTCTTTAAGGAGGACTCTGGCTGGAACTCTCTCTGGTGAAGTCAGCTGAGATGGAGCTGGCCTGGTGTCACTAGAATCCTTGCTTAGACAGACCTTGTGGTGAGTGTTAAAAGACTGACTGACTGATCTCTCTCTTTTAAGACTCAGGTCTAGGCCATGTTGGCTTAAGGCCCTTCATAATTTTTTCCTTTTTCTCTCTTTCTCTCTTTTCTTTAATTCCACATTTGTATTAATTAAAATCTCTATAAAACCCAGTTGACTTGGGTATTTGAATAATTGGGAATATTTCCCTGGCGACCACCTTATATTTGATTTAAAAACCAAGACACTGTAGTGAAACGTATTTTCTGTGGTCAAATTTACTCACCCTTTCTTATATCTATCACAATTTATATCTTCCACCATTTTAACTCACTACAATTTACAACATCACTCTTTTAACTGTTACAGTTTAAGGCCTTCAACCATTTTAAATCTAACACAGGTCTTTCATCTTCTTGGCCTCATCTCCTTTGCCTCATTTTCCAGCGAGTTAATTTTGGCTTTCAAGACATTATTTCCTGTTTCCAAGTGATGTATTTTGCTTTTTAAGTTCTTTTCTCAGTTGTCTTCAGCCTATCTTAATTTTTAAAAATTTTATTTTGAGTTCTTCCAAAGCCTGTGTCCAGTTCACTAGATTTTCTGTGTGTTTTGCTTGGTGTTACTTGGACCTCCTCTATTCCATTTGCACTTTGCTCATTGCCTGGATAGAAAATGTTCGTTGTAATTTTTGTTTTCTTTTTTCTTTGTTTATTTGTTTACTCATATTTTCCCCTTTTTTCCCCCCTCTAATTGCCTGTAGTCTTTATCCTTTCATTATGTGCTAGTTCTCTGGGTTTGTGCTGATCTGTACTGAAGGGGCTTCTTCTCTGCTGTGCTTATTGACCAGGTTAGGCTGATGGTATTGATGAGGCCTGCGGTCAGATCATCTCCATCTGGCAGCAGCAGCTGAAAAGGAGCTGGTCTTCCCACCCTGTTATCAAGGTTATAGCCTGTAGTGATTGCAGGCTTCACCCTTGGACCTTAGTCATCAAGGCTCTCATAGCAGTCTGGGGAAGGGGTTTGGGAGCTTGAGCTTCCTTGCCCTCTGAAGACTTCTCATCTGTCCTATTGATAAAAGACTGAGCCAGAGAAGAGTTTATCAGCAGAGCTGGATGTGCCCTGAGGCCAAAACCTGGGTGGGGTGAAGGCAAGAAGGAGTGTCTTGGCTGAGACTAGTCTGCCTGCTCTGTGCTTCTCCTCCAGGTGCCTCCCTGACACCTGTGTTCAACTCCCTGAACCTGGCACAGCTGTGTGAGCAAGGTACTCCCTCTGTACTAGTGCCATTGCCCGCCCAGAGATTCCAGCCACCACTGGATGCTCAGAACTATAGGTAGGGGAGGGGTCCTTCCTTCTTCCTTCCCCTTAAACCTGTGTGTTCCAGAATTCAGGCTTTTTTGAGGTGTGTACCTTTTAAGCTGACTCCAGCAGGAGGGTTCCCTAGCTTTCTCCTGTTGTTAGATTTGGTTTTCAGTCCCCTTGAAGCATTGTGTTTTTGATTGGTGAGGAAGGGTTTGTGGAGGTCTGAATTTTTCCTGCCTCTAACCTGCCATCTTGACTCCCAGAATTCTTTAAATAGAACAGGAAATGTAGTGACATGCTTTAATAAAAACTTCATATTTTTAATATTTGAACAATTTATTCCACCATTTATTTAGGAGATAAGTGATGACAAAAGGCATAACAGACTTCTTAAAATGAAAACCTGGAATGTACTCTTTACCCTTCTTGAGTGATATTTTGCAAATTTCCTAAAATATTTTTCAGTTAAAGTAAATGTGATATAAAAGCAGAGAAAGAGCAGTGCATGCTGTTTTAACTATTAGATTTATTTAGATTTTTGTTTCAACTTGTCCTCTCTTTCCATTTTAAGTTACTAGGATCAACTTGTGTCAAAATATAAATACTATTTAAAATGCTTTGTTGTACTAAATTCCATTTTTTATCTCTACTTTTCTTCTCTCTTTTTTTAATGAATGCTTATTTCATGCATAAAATCAAATAAGTAATATTGAATTTTAATTGATTTTTCCTGTGGTTTCACTCAAGATTAAAGTCAAAGTAGTATTTTCACAATTAGGGAAAAAAATTACTTTCTTGGTGAAAAACAACCACACCTTCCATTGTCTTTTTATCTTTCAGAATTATCTTCAAAACATATTTAATCAATGAAGCTGAATTTTCAAGTTTGTGGTTCCCCAGGTCCTTATGGCTTGATTAATAAAAATTGTCAATCCATTAAAGAGGATTATAATGATTCCCAAGGAATTGGTTGTTAACAAAATTAACAGCTGGTTTTACTTTGAAGACATTAATCAAAAGCATCATAAATTGTTGGTAATGGCCAGTTTTCCACAAATGTTGTTAATTAGTAAAGGCACCAAAGTTAGATGACAAAGATTCCTAAGACTACTATCTATGCTCTTGAATCTCATCTTAAAATATCCCAAAGACCTGTTTTTCTAGAATGTTTCTAAACAACATGAATCAGAAAAAAAAATTACTTTAAAAACCATACATTAAATGGTCACTTTCCCATTGAAACAGCAGGGTATTTTGCTGTTTATTCCTTGACAAAATAAAAACAAAATTTGGAAAAATAGCAAACACCAGATTTTGTGTATATAGTGAATAATCCTAGCATGTTGTTCGTTGGCCCAATGTTGGTCTAAGAAATTCCAGTCTCGTCTTTAACCAATGCATTTTAGGCACCTTGAGGGATAGAAAGATGAATAAGACTAAGTTCCCATCTTTATGGATTTTTCAGTCATTAAGAAAATGAGTAAGAATGTCTCTAAAGTGGATTATATCACTTTTCTCTCAGATCTGAATTTTCAAATATCTGGAATTCAATGTCAAAAAACCCTAAGGCAAGAGTTTCCCATTGGGATTGAACACCCAACTCCTACTTCCATTCTCAGTTCTGACTACCAACTAACATGATCTTCCTGGGCGCAGTTCTCAGATTTTCTTTCTGACCTACCTAAACTGACATTCTGTTTATTCTTTCATTATTAATTACATGTAAAATACTTTTAAGAGTGAAAAGGCTTTTAATTTAAGCAATCAGCATCAAAAAGCATTAGTCCTGAAATCACATCAAATTAAAAATGTCAGTTGGGAGTTAAGCTACATAGTAAATGAAAGGCAGATAGATGAGATAAACAAGTGTGCCTCATAAGAAAAGTTTTCTAATAGAATTTGAATTGGCAAAGCAAATCAGGTATATAATTTTTCAGGTATTTAGTGGAAGACTAAATTTTAATGATTTTTTTCTGGACATTTTTATCTGGGGGTTTTGATCTAAAAAGAAAGTATCTTTCTAAAAAGATATGAAAATACAAGGTATGAATCATTCTTAGTGCCATAATCTACCAAGATTTATTAGGAATGCTGTTTTATTCAGAAAGTTATAATTATGGGAGGGAAAATTTTGTAGATTATGCATACTAAAATAAAATTTGAAGATGTGGTAGGTGTCATTCATTACTGGTTAAACACTGGTTCTTGTTAAGATACAAAAAAAAAGATTGTATAAAGCAATTCAGTTCTATTCAACTTAGTATTCTAGGTAGATTCCTATTATAATGGTACAAGTGATATCACTCCTTGAACTCCTGTGGTCCAACTGACAGCTTTTCAATTTGTGATTCATGATAAAATAATTGTGATTTTGAAAAGTCAATTGTACATCAATATTTTGTCCAGAAAATAAGATTTTTAAGTCCACTAAGAAGAGAATCACCTCATTATTTAAATATTCAAATGGATTTACAATCTTTTTGAATCAGAAGTTGTGGACTTTAAATCCATCCCTCCCTCCCTGCCCTGCCTTTGTGTCTCTCATCATAAATTGTTCACCTGATGGGCTAGAAATCTTTTTCCTTGAAACATTAGAAAATTTTAGGCATTCAAATGCAGAACAATTAGCTTCTTAATTGATAATTAGGGAATTGTGCATTTTGGGATGCCAGATTCTAATACCTTCTCCCTGCCAGGCACTTTATACAATGCTTGTTGTAAAAATGAGTAGTCTCTTTCATGAAAATACTAATTCACACAAAAAATATTTCTGGAGAATCTGCCTAGTCTAAGTCAGTATGATAAGAATGCAAAAATGTTTAAAAAAGAAGGAATCTTGCTTTCTATAAGATTCTTGACAAATATATATGGAACAAATAAATTTATAGAATAAATTAACAAAATAGCATTTCATGACAAAGCACTATTAGTTAATCTTCATTGGTTCCAGTACAGTTATAAAGATTAACAGATGAATTTGGGCAAGGTCCTAACTTATTTGGTTTCTGTTGTCTATAGCACAGTGTTAATTCATATTCTTCTTCACATATTCTCCATTTCAGTCAATGTGACATGCTAGCAATGTATCCATAGAAAATGATATCTCCTGACTTCATGTATTTTCAGAAAATAACTCTCATAACAAAAATGAATAATTTCCCCACCTCCAACTTTTAATCTTTTCAGCTTCCTGGAAAGCAAAGTGCAGGTGTCATCTCCTATCTGACATCTTTCTTAACACCCCTAGATTTTAGTACTATTTTTATTAGTACTATTATTCATGAAAGTAGTTTTTGAAAATGTTGTAATTATTTACTTTTATACTTGTAAAGATATAGATTGAATGCCAGGTCTGAAGTCAGGAAGATTCATCTTTCTGAGTTCAAATTTGGTCCTGGACACTTATGAGTTGTGTGACCTTGGGTACATCACTTAAACTTGTTTCTTTCTACCAATTTCTTCATCTATGAGATGAGCCTGAGAAAGAAATGGAAAACCACTTCAAAATCTTTACCAACAAAACTCCAAATGGAGTTATGAAAAGTGCAACACAACTGAAAAATTACTGAATGATGACAACAAATTACATAATCACCTTCCCAATGCACCGTCAAGTGTAATATAAGTTCATTGAGGGCAAAGACTTTTCTTTCCCATCTTGTCTTTGTAGCTACAAGATGTAGCATAATTCTTGGCACTTAATAAAGTCTCATTTATTGATTGATATATAATTTTTTTGTTACATTCCTACTCCACATGATTGTTTGGTATAGAAACAGACAGGATAAAACAATTTCACAAATGTATATGTTATGATAATAATGTATATAATTCATATTAAATTGCTTGTTATCTCCAAGTGGGGGGAGGGAGTTTGGATCTTATAATTTTGGAAAATGCACATTGAAAATTATTATTGTAATTGGGAAAATAAAATATCTTTGAATTAAAAACAAATGTACATGCTAAAATTAGAAAGCACAACTTAGTTGGGAGACACACTATGAATCACAAACATATTAAGTAAAAAAGTAATATTTTATATTTCCTTGAACAAGAAATGCCACTACCACAACCAGCCGTGCTCACTCCTTACTAGTAGGTTTACAATGAAACCAAATGCAACTGTTCTCCAATTAAAGCATTGGCAATTGGATGCTATTCATTCTCCCAGTTCCACTCCCTAAGTGAACAAGGCTTAGTGAGATCAGCACATGTGGAAATAATATAGTAGGTGAACTTGCAAAAGGATATTGGAAGGCTACTCTCTTTGAATAACTAATAAGAAGGAAATTTTCCTTTTTAAAATTTATTTTTGGGGTGGAAGAGTCTGGTTGTGTTGAATTCTTATGTAAAAATCCCTGTTGATAATACTGCTCATACTCATGCACAGAATAGTTTTCTATTTGGAATAAGTATTTTTTGTCTGATGCTTCTTCATCTTGTAAATCTAGTTTATTGGGATGCATGTTCATGTGACAGTTTGCATATAAATAGACGTGTACTCAAACCATACTATTTGGGGAGGAACACCTGAGAAATAGGATTGCCAAAAGAATAAAATTTTCTTACTCCAGATTTCACAATAAATTTAAAAGTCTAAGCCATTCAGTTTGTTAATGTCAATGTTTGTGAAATTATCTCAAACTGAGTAAAACAAAACCAAATTTTCTAAAAAACAAGTGTTTGTGCTAAATATAATTTATAACTCAAGATTAACTACTAAAATGTTTTGGATTAAAAATCGTGTTTCTCCAATGGCTAAGTGAATAAGAAAAAAGATGTCTTACAACATAGAAATGGGTTCGAATCAAGAACACATGTGACACCCAGTGGAATCACGTGTTGGCTATGGGGGGTGGAGAGGAGGAAAAGAAAATGATCTTTGTCTTTAATGAATAATGCTTGGAAATGATCAAATAAAATATTATTTAAAAAAAAGAAAATTAAAAAAAAGAAGAAAAAAGATGTCTTAAAAGAACAGCACATTAAAAATAGTGCATGTAAAAACTGCTGCTGATCACTAATAAAAATAAATATGAAGATTGGACTGGTTAATTATATTCTTATAAGCAACTCCCTGGTGAGAAACTTTTTCTAGCAATCTAAGTTGACATCATGTCTGTACTTAGCCTCAACTGCCTAGAATAAAGAAATAAATGATTTGTTCAGCACCACCCATGCAATATGTGTTAATTGTATGACTTAAATCCAAGGTTTCTTGACTTTGAGGCTATCTCTTTCTAGCCTCTAAGTCATATTGTCTAGCATATAATTAATAATCAAATAAATGCAAATCATAACAATTGCAACATTTTCCCCTCTATGCAGAAAATTGACAAAAAAAATGAAAAATATCATTGTAATAGTGGAAGAGCTCTGCAAACTCAGGAACAATAATATACTTATTGTAGGCCTATGATTTGGGCCAGATACTCTGGAAAACAAATAAAATGATGCAAAATATTACCAAAAGGTAGCTGTTGATACAAAGATTTTGCTCCTAGACATTTACCCCCATTGAAATTAGAGAATGTTCCTACATATACCATTAAATTCACAGATGTTATTTTCATAATAGCAAAAAACCATTAACTCAGAAGATGCCCATTTATTGGGGTATGAATAAACAAATTGTTACACATACTTATAATGAAATAATTGTGTGTTAAGGAACCAAGAATATAGAGAACTCAAAGGTACAAGAGAAGATTTATCTGAACTTATACAAAATAAAGTACTGTAAGCAACCACAGAAAACCAATGAATAAATGAATTGGAATATTTAAAATAAAAGGTACTATGTTATAGATTTAGGAATGCAAAAACAAACAGATAAGATAACTGATGCCTTTACGAAGCTTAATTTTGAATGGAGTAAACAAAATATATTAGAGAATGGTGGTAAACAGAAAGTTTTTGGACAATAAAGTCAGAATAAACTTTGTTTGGAATTACATATAAATAGATTGACCTTCCCCTATCCAGTAGGATGGTATTAATTTGAGTGCTCACCTGAGAATTGAACTTGGGAATGAATCAGAAGAAAGATAGTAAGAAAGATGTTACACCATAGAAAGGGCCAATTGGTATGATGGGTATAATACTAGATGAGACAAGGAGAAACTTCATCATTCATTGGTCAAGATAATGGAAACAGATTTTTAAATTCTGAAGGAAGATGGAAAAAAGAAACAACTAAAATATACTACATGACATAGAGATGGTAAAATTAACAAAAATAACCACAACAATGGAAATATGATAACTGTAGAAATTACAAATTCAAATACTGTAATTATAATGATTTATTTTAACTTTAAAGGAAAAATGAGAAAATGTTTCTTCCTCTTTTCTTTGAAGAGGTGGGAAACTATCAATGTGGAACAGTTCATGGGCTGTCAGGATCAGCTGATGTGTGTTATTTTTTGCTGAGCTATTTCCTTTTTTCTTTCTTTTTATTCTTTGTTATAGGGTATGGTCCTCAAGGGAAGTACAAAATATTTAGAAATTAAAGTGTAGTAAATTCAAATATCAGTTTAAAAAAATAAAGGAAATAGAGTTATACTGTTATAAGAGAGACTCCATACCAAGAAGATTTTCACACTTAGTTAGATTAATAAATTAGGCGTTATACACAGCAAATTGTTCCTCTGGAAAATGAGATCACATAATGATGGCAGCTGGAGCAGAAGATATGATGGCAATAAATTTTCTAGAAGAGAGACATGTCATTTCCATGATCCATAAGGTCCTTCAAGAGGCTTAATAAAAGTGTTATCCATTTTAACAATCCCCAAATAATTCTGAATAATTATATTGATCATAATTTTAGAAAGAGATCCACTAATAATTTTCTTCTTAGTCAGCAAGAGCTGCACTGTAACAGACTCTCATTTAGGAAATGAAAAGCTCTCATGACATATTTTTCACTTGGTGACATTCTCAAGCCACTGTTCTAGGAAGTAGTTTATATTGTTGTTTATGATCAGTCACTTTTGAAGATGCTATTACTGTGGTTACCAGGGTTTCTTGAAAGTAACTCTCCATAAGTTAAGTGTGAGAATAAAAAAGGCTTTTTTTTTTCAAGAGAGGTTTCAGGGTCTGATGATTTAAGAACAAAATGAGTCCAATCTGAGTGCTTTTCAAAGCTTTTCACTCTCATTCCAGAGATAGAACTGGGCCCAAAGTTGAGAGGTAAAACCAAGCCCAAATGACATATTTGTTGAAGGAGTGAGCCGGTTGCAGTTTACTCATTTTTAATATGGCTACCATATGTTCTTGGAAAATGAACATGTTCTACTCAGATCTTACTGGAACTCATATGGATGTTCAGAAAATTTATATTCCTTAAAAGTTATTCTTTAAAAAATAAGAAAGCAGGTTAATCAAACTTGATTTGGATTTAGAAAATTCCTTTTTTCTCTCAATTTTCTCTTTGAGTTCCAAACTCCTCTGTATTGCATAATCAAGATTACCCTGTGTGTTGAAGCAACTCAGAAAAGCAATAAGAAAAAAAATATATTTCTAACAGGATGCTTTGGCGAAGAAACTGAATTAATGGAGCCTGGGTTCCTTGGGGCCAAATCTCAGCATTCATCCCATTGTGATATCCAATCCAATACTCTTGGCAAAAATAAGTGTTACTTTGGAGCACCCTCCTGTTGTGAAATTTACAGGGCCTATCTAACCTAATTATCTTCTACCCTTGATTGAATCTGTTTCAAATTAATCTTGATTCAGAATTATTTAAGGAGGATATATAAACAGATACATGCCAATGTACACATGGTAGGATTTCACATTATTCTAGACTCTTAGTCTTTAAAAGAAAAGGTTCAGGTATATGCTTTCTGAATATATTTTTAAGTAGCTCCAAAGTTAATAAAATATGCTTACAAATTGCATTATATTCTTTTTGCCATATATTTCATAAAGTCCACTTTTTTATGAAGAAAAAGGAAAAATATATATGCATGTGTGTAGGTGCATTTGTATGTATGTATTTCATCAATGCAGTTCACAGAGATTTGGAATTCTTGATAATAAATAAGAATTGGTCCTGAAATTTGCTTTGCATTGATATAAAACAATCTAATTTTATGAATAAGATTGTAGTCACAATGTTTAGCCTACTTGAGAGTGAGCTGTTGAAAAGCACTTCAGCAATATCAGATTGCATACATCATTCATTTGCTAATTACAAATGGGATTTCACTATACACAGTGAGGCACTATAAAGAGCATAATAATCAATCAAGGAGAAAGATAAACTGGAAAGAGTGAAACAGAGGTGATTATAATGGAGGCAGGACAGTTACATGTATAAACACATTAATTTTGTAAATGAATAATTTGAAGAACATTGGGCTAGGAGTCAATATACTTGTATTCCAGTCTCATCTTGGTCACTCTACCTAGATTGTGGCTCTAGATACCCTTTCTTGGCCTTACTTTAATCATGGGCAAAATGAGAGTTAGAATATTTGGAATTTGAAGCTTTATTACTAAGTAATATAAATAGACACAGACACACACACACACACACATATATATATGTGTGTGTGTGTATATATATATATATATATATATATATATATATATATAGAGAGAGAGAGAGAGAGAGAGAGAGAGAGAGAGAGAGAGAGAGATTATAGATGTATATATAGAGAAGAATCCATTTACCTTCCCTGGCACTCTCCTCATTTACTAAATTCCTCAAATGTAGAAAATAGTAATGAATTAAACTTAAACTTAGGTCTGACATCAGGAAAAAAAACTCCCAACAGAGTTGTCTAAAAGTGGGATTGGTTGCTTCAAGAAATATGATTGAGTTTCCCTGTTATTAAAGATCATTAAGAAACAAAGTTTGTGTGATAACTTGCACAGTAAGTTGTAGTGAAAATTAGGCTCATGTATCAAGTGAACTGGCTTTTGAAGTCCTTTCCTACTGATTAGATTATCATTTCAAATTCTCAAACTATATGTTGCCCATTTTATGTTTTGAAATCAAGAAAGGAGAGATTTTGAAAGACTTTTTCATAACTTCTATTGAACTTAAATCTAGAAGTCCAGATACATAAACATTATATTTTCTCGTACAATATTTAGGTATGAACTCTAAACTATTGCCAGTGATCTTTAAGAATTTGCTGAGAAAGAGTGAGATTTATGAAAAGGAATGTGAATGAGGGGCCAGGAAGCCAGTTTTTCAAAGATGGAGGGAATATAGACCCTAGAATCTATAGAATTGTAAGAATGTAAGGAAAGTTCAAAGACAGATCGATAATGAAACCAATTCTCATTTAATCAATACCTAATTAAAGCAAGGATGACTAAATATAATAATTGAACAAATAGTTTATAGCAGGGAAAAAAGTTAAAGTTTAAAACCAGCATAGGTTCATTAAAAACAAGATATGCCAGATCAAATGAATTATTTTTGCTTTTTTATTTTGAGGGAAATATCAGCCTGCTAAACTAAAGTAAATTATCCCATAATCAATCCAAGCAATGTAGATGGCAATTTGTTTTCAATGTTAGTAAGAATGCTATAGAACAATGTGAATTATATAGTACTAGTGGTCCAGCCAGATTAATCTGTGGTCAGGTGGGCATGCATTGAATGATTGGTCTAAGATCATTTACAAATTATGATAGCCCCAGAATTAAAAAATGAGTTCTCTGACTTCACATTTTGAGTACTTTTCATCAAACAATTTATTATTATGCTGCTACTATTTGGGATGATAGTAAAAGTTCAAGATAATTTTTGCAGGATAAAATGATGTGCCCCAAAAGGTCAAATACATAAAAATAAGTGGCATCAACAACAATTCATATGAAGAGCTGAACTATTTTTTAATCTAATTGCTAACCCATTATGGCTTATCAGTGTGACATGGCTGTTAAAAGCCACTAAATTAACCCTAAAACAATCTTAGGTTGTTTGTAGAAGTACAATATCTCAATTATCAAGTGTATGCTACTCTGAAAAGTTCACATCCATAGGACTGTGTTCATATTATATCCCTAATATTGTATCCACTTCTGACGTCAGATTTAAGAGAGATGTTGATAAAATGGAAAATGCATTCACAGGGCAGCCAGGACAATGAAGGAATGGAGGTCATGTGATATGATGACCAGTTGAAAGGATGGTGCATATGTAGCCTAAAGATGAAAAGACAGGATAAGGGAAAGGAAAGCGATGATAGTTTTTAAATATTTGAAGTACTATCATGTCAAAGAGAATAAACTTGTTCTCTAAGCTACCTGGGCAAAAGTAGGACCCAGGCCCAGAAATAACAATAGGCACAGATGTGTCTCCATAGTTGCTGATTTCGTATCCACTGATTCAGTAACCTGTGGATAACTACGGAGGAAAAAAATGGAAAATTTGGAAAATTCCATAAAATAAAAATAATAAACAGTTCATGAGTTTCAAACTTTCTGCCAAACAAGTACAGGCTGTATCGTGGTGAAATCTGCCAGTCTAGTACATGAATCACCTCTCTTTGTCCCCAAATCACACTTTCATGAGAAACTTCTTCAGTCCATCTCTGGTGTTCTAATTGTATTCATTGCAGTATTATCTGTATTTTTGAGAGATATTAATATATTTTATTATTCATTCTTCCCTTTTTTCTCATACCAATTTGGGCCTTGGGTACCGGAGAAAGTAGGGATTGCTATGTTTGGATGAAGAAAGATGATTTTGAGATGAGACAGAAAATAGCACAGAATTCACATTCAGAAGTCAGAAGTCCAAATCCCCACTTCCATGAACCAAAGTCATTTCATCTATTTGGAGCTTACTTTGCTCTGGTACAAAACGAGTGGACTGAATTAGAGGATCTCTGAGGTTCCTTCCAGCTCTTGTAGCTATAGTTACAACTTGGGTGTACGAAAATTCTGGATCTTTGGATCATCATTCTTGAATTTCAACTGTAGTTTTCGAACACTCTGCTTTTCTGCTTTCTGCCTTTGTTTAAGAAAGCTTTTCATTACTTTAATAATAGCAACAAAGAGAAAGAGTAGTGGTGCTTGTAGTATATTTTGCCCCTATATCTGACAATTCAGTAATCCACCAATTTAGTTACCAACTTTTAAAACTCGATATTTGCTTACATCTGAGGTTTTAGCCATCCACGGAAGGTCTTGAAATGGATTCTCCATGGATATGGAGGTCCTACTCTGTATTGATTTCTGAGCTCCAAGTCACAAGACAGGTTCAGACAGAGGCCAGATGCTTATTTGGTAGGGGTATCCTAGAAATATGCCTGCTTTCAATAGGAGGTGAGACCAACTGACTTCCAAGCCCTTTCAAACTTTCAAATTAATGCTAGAAACTCACATCCCCAAAGTTCTTTCAGTTTCACCCAATGCATTCTCTATAAGAAGCCATGAGGTAAGTAGTAAAAGTATCATTATCCTCCCTTAATTTGAAAGGGTAAGAAGGAGTGGAGCCTGATTTCATTGGTGTGGGGAACTCCTTGGCATGGAGACTCCCTCAGTAAATAAAGATCAGCAGTTCTTTAAATTGTAGGCTTAAGGAGTTTCCTGATCCATTAACATTTTAAATGACTTGCTCATGATAACCTACACTAGTATATGTCAAGTATATGCTTTGAACCCCAACATTCCCTCCTCCAAAACCAAGCCACTCTATGATGTACTTACTTACATTCTTTTTTGTCCAATATTACAAATAAGGAAATAGGCCCAGAGAAGCTCAGTCCCTTCACCAAGATCACACAGTAGGTCAATGTCAAAGACAGGGCCAAAATCCATACTTCCTTAACTCTGAACCCTGAGTATATTACATTGTGCTACATGGCATCACTTTGATTCTAAGATCCACTAGTAGAAAATTCAAATTCAAGCTCCTGGTTGAATGTAAAGTGAATAAACCTAGATTTTCCATTAAAATATTCAGTTCCCTTTATTTTTCCTCAATTTAATATTACTGTCCCTTCAGTGAGGTCATTGACTGTGCCTTATAGATGCCAAAGAGCTTCATGTTCCCAAGATGAATTCATTTCAGTTTTCTAGATTTCCCTTTAGTTGTTTGCAAAGTATTGAATGGTGCCAGCCTAAGTCACGGGGTTCAACCTAATATATTATACAGTACCAAATACCCTGGCATTTAACCAATGCCCATATAATAATACATATAATAAATTCCTTTCAAATTGATTTCTTGGGGCTACAATGCCACTTTTACTAGCATTCTTACTAAGCCATTAAAATTTCAGTGTGGATAGTTGCATCTGTGAATTTGTAAATTATTCTGAAATCATACATCTTTGTACACACACTATATATATAAAATAGAGGGGCCTGGAGACTGGCGCCGCGTTTTGATTGCTTCATCACGTTAAGGACAACATTTGGCTCTTTTCTAACAACTTCATTAATATGTTTCACAAACAACTATTAGAAAGGGAAGGGGGTACCCTCTCATTCAAGAAAGTTAGAGCGCTTATAGGATTGCTTGGAAGGAGCCCAGGCAGTAATTAGTAACAGGATGGATGTCATCTGACTTGAAAATATAAACTCCAGGCACATTTCTTCCCCTGCGGCAGAACATAACCTTAGTGTAGGGATAGAATGACGGGGTACATGAGGAAGTGCCCACATTGGAACAGCATTGCTTTTAACCATTTGTGTTGAAAGATCATAGCTCTGAGATCTGAAGCTGTATTGTCTAGGGAAACTGTATTCCTCTTCAGGAAAAGGGCTATGTTCTTCCTGATTCAGAGTCCCTCTTTCAGCATAGGGGACCAGGTGTTGAAACAAACCTTCTCCCTTCTGGCTGCTGGGTTAGCAGTTGCCTAATATTCCTTATCTGAAATGAGGGATCTCACATGCCAAATGGCTTTGCTCCATGCAATGTTTCCTTCCTTTGTTCAATGGAAACTTGTCAGCTGCCATGATAGTGTCAAGGCTTATCTAAACTTGAGGTGTGATTATAGATTCAAGATCTTGTTTGTGAAAGGTACACAAGACATTGATTTGTACACCAATTATCCAATTTATACTGATAGTTCACTTCCCAAAGCCTCCATGAAGACGGCTAAAAGCTCAATGCCACTCAAAGACCTCAGAAATGTGCACTGGCCTAGGGCAGTGCTCAGCAACCATGATGTGTATAATTAGAGAATTAATATCTGCTTGATCACAATGATGAATACAAATACTCTATCTTACTCCCTGATGGAGCTGACCCAGATGGAAGCAGGAAGAACTGTTGCCAAGAAGACTGACTCGAGTCCAGCCCCTCTTAAGACTTGTGCTGTGAAAGGAAAGTAATAAATGTTGGAGGGGATGTGGCAAAGTCAGGACATTAATGCATTGATAGTGGATTGGTGGTGAATTGGTACAACATTCTGGATGGCAATTTGGAACTATTCCCAAAGGCACTAAAAGACTGTCTGCCCTTTGATCCAGCTATAGCACTGCTGGGTTTGTACCCCAAAGAGATAATAAGGAAAAAGACTTGTACAAGAATATTCATAGCTGCACTTTTTGTGGTGGCAAAAAATTGGAAAATGAGGGGATGCCCTTCAATTGGGGAATGGCTGAACAAATTGTGGTATATGATGGTGATGGAATACTATTGTGCTCAAAGGAATAATAAAGTGGAGGAATTCCATGGAGACTGGAACAACCTCCAGGAAGTGATGCAGAGTGAGAGGAGCAGAACCAGGAGAACATTGTACACAGAGACTGATACCTTGAGGTACAATCCAATATAATGGGCTTCTCTATTAGTAGCAATACAATGATCCAGGACAATTCTGAGGAACTTATGAGAATGAATGCTATCCACATCCAGAGCAAGATATGTCGGAGTAGAAACACAGAAGGAAAATAACTGCTTGATCACATGGGTCTAGGGATATATGACTGGGGATATAGACTCTAAACAATCACCCTAGTGCAAGCATCAACAACATGGAAATAGATTCTGATCATGGACACAGTAAAATGCAGTGTGTCAGCTATGGGAGGTAGGTAGAAGTAGGGGAGGGAAAGAATAAGAATTTTGTAACTATGGAAATATTCAAAATTAATTAATTAATTAATTTTTTCAAATTATATAAAAAATTAACTTGTACTGTGAGTTCTGGAGATGATAGTAAGATGCTGCCCAGACCTCAGGATGCTACCAAAAATTTAAAGTTTAAGATGCTGAGTAGAGGTTTCTCTGTGGCATGTTTCTAATCTTAGGCATTCTTATTAATGCTCTCTCATTCATACTTATACTGCTTTCATGAATATAGAGAAATTTCAGAGGTTATGCAAGTCTTCTCCAATCTCTACCCCTATTCAGGAGGCACAACAAACAAAAATGGTGCTGCTGGTACTCAATGATGGCTAACATGGTTAGTTTATGTTTTGATCATTATAGTGGTGCTTGTAAACTTTTGTTGTGACTTTTCCTGTGGTTCTAAGGGCTCACACAGACACAGCATTTCATAGCAATTATTTAATAATTCATTCATTATATTCTAAAGAGAGAAATAGTCTTCACAATGTTATATAACACTTAAAGCAGTAAGATATTTTAGAGGTCATATAACATCTCTTTTTTGTAGATGGAACATTTTTGGCCATAGAAAATAACGGCTTGCTTGAGGTCATACAGAAAGGATTTAAATGGAATCCCATATTCGAGTGTTCTTTGTGTTACAAAATGTTTGCTGCCTTTCTTTCACAATATGACAAAAAGGCTGTTCCATATTTAAGTATTACCTAAGGAAAACTAACCTAATCTAAACGCTGTAAAAGCAGAGGTTATTCACTTAATTTTGTCTTTCTGTGCATATTTCATGGATTAAAAAAGAATTGATATAAAATCTAATCTAATGATAATAATACAAATGATGGCATTTATTTCATAACTTACAGTTTGAAAAGTGCTTTACATTCATTATCTGATTTGTATCTTGAAATAAGCCCCTGAAGAAGATGTTTTATTATTATCATGAGATAGATTTAAAAAAAATCAACCTGAGAAATTACGTGAAATGTTCAGGGTCTTAAAGTTACTAAGTATCTGAGGGAAGATTGGATTCCAAATCTCCTTTTTTCCAGATAGATACATTATTCAAACAACACATATGGAGGACAGTCAAAAGTCAAACTTCCTTTTTGATTTTCAAATCCTCAGCTTTACACTCAAATATATAAAAGGGTCTACAAAGCCAAAGACCAAGGTGAGTGCACAGCATGGCTTGGATAGAAGATTTGGAGCTGGAAGGAAACTTAAAGGTCATTTAGACCAATCCCTTCAATTTGCAGATAAGGAAATAGCCAGAAGTAAAAAGATTTGTTTAAAGTCAAAGGAGTGGTGGAGCTGGCCTTATATTACTTCAGGGTCCAATGCTATTTCTATTAAATCACACTCATATCACAGTCCAGAAAAAGAAAGGGGACATCTGCCACCAAGTTCTCAACAAAACCCTATCCTTTCTTTATTTATTCGTTATGTGTCATATCTACAAAATGTCAAAGATTATTTAGCCAGGGTTAGGATGAGTGGGGATAGATAAATTCTCTCTCCTTAAGAAAATTTTAAATAGTCACTGAAGGTATCCTTTCATAACATTCCCCAAATGCTTCTTCAGCTGGAAGTGCGAGGTCAATTTGAGAATTTGAGGATTGTTCATTTAGTCTATAAGTTCGAATACAAAGGCTTGAAATGACCTCTTGTTCTTGAAATGCCATCCAGATGTGAGTCCTAAAATGCCTGAGAAGACAGAATGAGGAATATTAGTGCCAGTGAGTCATGAAATCATGCATTTTCTTGTTTTCATTATGAAAACAGTGAGCTCCAGCATTATCACTAAATTAAGCTATCTTCTTTCAGTTGATTGCTATGTGATGTTCATAATCAGCATTATGATTGGTTCTTGAATGGTCAAAAATAAGAAATAATGTAACCATAATGAACATCAGTTTGGTGACATTTTCCACGAATGCCTTTGATGAAGCAGATTGTTATCAATTATTCTTAGAATGTATCTATAAATATTCACTTGGTTGACAACATTCATCTTGCCCTCACTTGTGCAAAATGCTATTCTCAAGAAAACACAAGATGTAGCAAGATGAAAGCAGATACCAAAAAAGATGTGGATTCTGAAACAAAGATCTGTTGAAATTAATAGGTAAGAAGAAATAAAAAGAGAACAGAAGTAGGAGTTTCTACCAAAAAATATGAGTTATAGGAGTAAAGTGTCCAATCCCTTCCCTACACTACTCACTTTACAAAATATATTTTCAGGATGGCCAAAATGTACATAGAAATTATTTTTTCATATTTCACCTTTTTTTTTCACTTTCTGAAGGAAACATTCACAGTTTATTCTTCCAGAATTAATATTGTGACTGTGTATAATCCCCTGGTTCTACTCATTTCAATGATTATTATATTATATAGCTCTTTCCAAATTTTTTTAATCAGTCTGTTCACCATTTCTTATGGCACAGTAGTATGCCATCACAATTATATGCCACAATTTATTCAGCTATTCTCAAGTTGATGGGTATCCCCTCAGTTTCCAATCTTTGTTACCACAAAGACAACTGCTATAAATATTTTAGAACATATGGATTCTTTTCTTTTTTCTCTGATCTTCTTGGGAAACAGACTAAGCAAATGGTACTTCTGGGTCTAAGGGTATATACACAGTTTTATAGTTCTTTGGGCATAGTTCCAAATTGGTCTCCAAAATGTTTGGATGAATTTATAGTTTCACCAAAAGTACATTAGTGTCCCTTTTTTTTTCTACATTCCCCTCTAACATTTGTTGCTTTGGCCTTTTGTCATTTTAGTCAATTTGATGGATATGAGATGATATTTCAGAGTTGTTTTGGTTTGCTTTTCTCTAATCATTAGTGATTTAGAGCATTGGCTTTGGTTTCTTAATCATAAAAATGTCTGCTTATGACTTTTG
The DNA here is from genome assembly GCF_027887165.1 of Monodelphis domestica. Taxonomy (NCBI): domain Eukaryota; kingdom Metazoa; phylum Chordata; class Mammalia; order Didelphimorphia; family Didelphidae; genus Monodelphis; species Monodelphis domestica. The sequence continues at coordinate 102,732,784 of NC_077232.1, forward strand.
CCCATTTATCAATTTGGAAACTGCTCTTATTCTTCTGAAATTGACAAAGATATCTATACATATTTAGATATGAGACCTCTATCTGAGAGGCTGTCTATAAATCCCACCAATTTTCTGCTCTCCTTTTAATATCATCTTCTCTTGTTTATGTATAAACTTTTCAATTTAATGTACTCAAAATTATCCATTTTATATTTCACAATGCTCTCCATCTTATTGTTGAGTCATAAATTCTTCTCATATCCACAAAACTAATAGGTAGCATGTTCCCTGTTCTTTTTACTTATATCTTCTTTTATGTCTAAATCATGTATCCATTTTTATCTTATCACAGTGAATGATATAAAATATTGGTCTATATCTATTTTCTGTCAAATTACTTTCCAGTTATCCCAGCAATTTTTACCAAGCAATGATTTCTTATCCTCAAAAGCTGAATCTATGATTTTGTCAAATAAAAGATGTCTATTTCTATAACTATTTGTTGTTTGTCTATTCTTTTTCAATGATCAACCTTTTTATTTCTTTCCCAGTTCCTTTATAATACCATTAGTATCAGTTATTGGCCTCCAACAGGTCCTCTAAGAACATTCATCTGAGAGGCAACTCTCTACTCTATACTTTTAAAAATTCTTCATGGCTATAAATATTTTTGTACAGATATTTTTCCTTATTATCTCTTTAGGGTACAAACCCAGCAGTGTTTGTACCCTAATGACTGGATCAAAAGACAGTTAGTCATTTAAAGTCCTTTGAGCATAATTCCAAATTGCCTTCCAGAATAGTTAGATCAATTCACAACTCCACTAGCAGTGCATTAACTTCTCAATTTTGCTACATCACCTCCAATATTTATGTTCCTTTGCTGTCATATTGACCAATCTTTTCAGTGTGAGATGGTACCTCAGAGTTGCTTTGATTTGCCTTTTTCTAATCAGGAAGGATTTAGAATACCTTTTCATGTGGTTATTGATAGTTTTGATTTCTTTATCTGAAAACTGCTTATTCATATCGTTTGACCATTTATTGACTGGAGACTTCCCTCGTATTTTAAAGGCAAAATGTGTGTTTTTTTTTTTCACTTGTGGATTTTATTAGTTTTGTGCACATCAGCCTTTACCTCTTTTTATTCATATATAAAGAGGATTGCAAAATACATTTACATAAGACTTTATTAATACAAAATGCTTTTTTTGAGTCATCAATAGGTTGGTATCATAAAAATGAACCTGGCATGAAGTAATAGGACTGGGATTCAAGTCCAATCTTTGCCTTTGTGGCACTGAGCAAGTCACTTAACTTCAGAATATCACTTTCTTCATCCTCAATCAATAATCATTTATTGACCATCTACTTTGTAGCATGGACTGTGCTAAGCACTGGGGATATAAAAGGGGACAAAAGAAAGTCCCTTCCCTCAATATTGAATGGGGGAGACAACCTGTAAGCTAATATATTCAAACAAGCTACATAAAAGATAAGTAGGAACTAAGTAACAGAAGGAACTAAAATTAAGAGGAACTACATTAGATTCCTGTTGAAGGTAAAATTTTAGTTAGGACTTAAAAGAAGTCTGTAGTTTGAGTTGAGGAGGGGGGAGTATTCTATGCATAGGGGACAGCCAGAGTAAATTCCCTGAGCCCAGAGATGGAATGTTTTGTTACTGAAACTTTCAGGAAACCATTTGTCAATGGATTAAAGTTTTGTAGCAGGGAAGAAGGTGTAAGAAGACTGAAAGTAGGTAGCTATGTTATAAAGAGTTTTTAATGCTGAATAGAGGATCTTATATTTGATTCTGGAGGTGATAGGGAGCCAATAGAATTTATTGGGTAGTGAAGTGACATTGTTATGATGTGGGCAAAGCTGACTGGCTCTCATCCAAAGAATTAATTGATTGCTCAGACTGACTGCATTGCAAGGCAACAAGCTTTATTTTAAGAGAATATACTAATAGTGTTGCTATAGATAATTAACCAGCTAGTATTTTAATTTAAGCAAAGTTAAGGAGGTAAGCAATGTGTTAGTTATTGCCTTCATTTCCAAGGAACCAACATTACTTTACCCATAGTCCATTGGTTTTACACAGGCATGGCTTTATCTGTGGTTCATTTTTTTTTCCCACTGAGGAAGGGGAAGCATACAATATAAGTGGGATGCTAATGATATATTTTAAATACCTTGGGGTAACTTTAAGTTAAATTTTTCTCTTTTCTGTGCAGTCTAAGGAAGGGAGTGAGTGTGAAAACTGAGCATTGTTTCAACCTAGTTCTTTGTGACTAGGAAACTGAATCACCTATACTTACTATTCAGTGACTCCCCAAGTAAACACCTAGAAAATATCTAAAGAGTGATATGGGTTTTCTTATAATTGTAGATTCAATAAACTCATGTGTCTGAAAAGTAGCCCCATACAAATAGACTAGGTATTGTTTCTATGTTCTTGATTGTTTATATCTATTGTGTGGAGGCAAGATTTGTGGAACATTTCGTCCACATCATTTGGACATGTGCTTTGAGCGAAAAACTGACTGAATAGAGGAATGGATTGCAGTGGAGAGTGACTTGAGCCTGGCAGAACACCAGCAAACTATTGCAAAAGCCTGCATATGAAGCAATGAGGGCCAAAATCAGTGGGAGCTCTTTCAGAAGAGCAAAGGGACATATTAGAGAGTTACAAAAGTGAAGATGACCAGCCTTGAAAATGGTGGTGGTAATATTTTGCCTACTTAGTTCTCAGAGGAGAGGGTTGTTCTCAAGCCAAATTGAGATTATTGTTGGAAAGCTTGACAATGTTTGTTATGATCATAGTTGCAAATGTTTCTCTCTCTTTTCTGTTTCTTCTCTTTGTTTCTGTCTTCTCTCTTTTTCTTGCTTCTCCCTCTCTCCCTGATCTTTTTTCTTACCCTTTCTTCTTTTCCATTCTAAATGCAAATGGAAAATTTTCTTTTGATCATCACCCTTAATTTTACTCTATCTTATTATTTCATTATTTTTTTCCCTCAAGCATCTTATATTTAACAGGCATTTATTGTGTAATAATTGGTATATGTCAATAAAGATAAGCTTTCTTGCATTTAACTTGAACCAGGAAACTCAAAGAGCACTAAAGATGTTTTGAGAAGAGTCACAAAGGTTTGTTTAGTTTAGGCTGTAGATAAACACTGAAACTTTTGAGATACACTGTAAAAAAACTGGAATGCCATCACTAAAGAAGGTTGCATATCAAGAGATTTCTATATACCAAATAAATTCAAGTGGAAAATACACTTTTTAATTTTTTTTATTTAATTAAGACCAGGTGTTAACATTTGCTCATACAGTCACATTCAAATATATTCTTGGGGACAAATCATTTGATATGTATAATACAAACACAGGGCATGTGTGTGCTTGTCAAGAAATAAATTTGAGTTTCTTTAAATTCCTAATGTTTATTGATGGAATGTAATCAGCCATTAACAACAAAACCCCATGAGACAGTTTTAAAGTACTTATGGTAAACTGAAGAGTCATTTCTTCCCTTTGGTTGATAATTCAAAAGGGGAAAAAAATCTATTCAGGCTTTGATGAAATTCCATGACAGCCCCAAGGGAGAAGACAACATCATGAATTTTCCTTTTGCAAAGAATTTTCATTTGGGGGATGAGTCAGATGTGAGGCCATAAAGGAAAAGTCCCTTTCATTTGGCTTAGGGTTTGGAATCTAGGAATTCATCACAAAACCCTTCCTGGTCATGCAGAATACTCTAGATGTATTTGAAAATAAAATATGAAACCCAGTGGGAATTATGGACTTGGGACCTCCAATGGATAAAATGGTTTTCTCTGAAAATACACTCTGAAGGAGTGTATTGGTCATAGGAGTAACTATAATGTAGCTATTTCAAATCAGTAGATAATGACTAAGCCATTTGTTACAAAAGAAAAAAGCCAGAGAATGTGGATTCAAATCCTAGTTTTTCATTGACCATCTTTGTGTATTTGACCACTTTATATCTCTGATTTTTAGTTCCTAATCAATGAAGTAAGAAGTTTGAATTAGATGGCAGAATCCTTCAAGCCCTACATCTATGATCGATTTATTCTCCCTAACTTATATTTAGAGAGTCCATATTCTTTTCATATATCTCACTCTAAGAAAGAACTTGTAGGGTGACCATTATTTCTTTAGGGAATATTTATTTGTCAGACTCATTGAGGTGCTGGGTTTTTTTAATAGCTGGACAGGAACTACCTGATAATAGCTATTCAGATATTGGATCTCCCAGCCTCCTCCCTCTGAATTTTGATAGAGTATAGGTTCCTTTAAAATAACGATTCTTTCACCTTTTGATATTACTATCCATAAAATTTAGAAGTGACTGTCACATAATACACACTTAATAAGTGGATAATTAGACTATAATGTCATTTTGTGGAGAATCTCTAAGTGTGGAAAAATCCTCTACTGATGCAGATAAGAAGCTCTTTTCAAAGGAAGAGATTTTTTAATCTTATAGAATCTTGAAGGTTGTTTCCAATTCCAAATTTATTGCTGTTCTATTTATGCCTATTCACAAGAGAGATACTCTGTCCAATTGTCATAGGATAGGTTTGTTTGGTCTCTCAAATATTCACTAATTTTTCAAAGTTGTACTCACATATTTTGTGCATATCAATTCTATTCTCTTTATCTCCTTCAGGTCACAATATGGCAGCTAATTAGCTGACTTTCTACCCTGTGTTCTCTCTTTAATCAGTGCCAACCAGGCTACATAGTAGCAAACTGCTAGCTTAAGTTCTAGAACCATTTTTCATCCTTTCAAATGTGATTTTATTCAAAATCCTTTATTGAGTATCTATGACCAATTTGTTATTGCAAATGACTGGTATTGGGCTTCCCAGGAAATTTCATATCACATCTCTAATTCAAAGTCAAAAAGAAGCTTCATGATAATCTTGTAATAAACACTATAGGTAGAAAATCACCTTTAGTTTATGTAGAATTTTTCAAAGAAACTCCAGAAAGCCTCAGGTTTCTGAATAATAAAAAAATGTTAAAGGCAAGCAAAATCTATCAACTCAGAAAAACTCAGTGGCCTATAGCTGACCCTTAGATTTATATCACCTACATTAGGATGAAGTTCGATGGAGGGTCAGCTACCAAAATGGATGGCAGAGGAGTGATAAAAAAGAAAAGAAGATACAGTGTTATGGGAGTAAAAAATATGAATATGTGAAAGAGTCATTAATGGAAATACTGCTTCAGTACCATAGTGGGGATAAAATAGATTGGAACGGGTAATCAGTGGGTCTTCATAAACTAGTGTTTGCATGCAGAGATTACTCTTTTAATGAATTTGGCAAGTAAGTGGAAGAAAAATAGTGTGAAGTTGGTAAAAGGAAAGATATATATTTTTCATGAGGAATTTTTTTCTGTGTTTCATCTGGCTATTAGAAGATTTCTAGGCATTTTTTTAAACCGTTACATTCTGTCTTAGAGTAAACACTATATATTGGTTCTAAGCCAGAAGAATGGGAAGGACCCTTAGGGGTTAATAGTCTTGGTCAGGGTCACAGAGCTAGGCAGTATCTAAGATCATATTTGAACTCAGAACCTCCCTTTTCCAGGTCTGGCTCTCCATCCATGGAGGTGCCCCAATTAGCTAGTCTTGATGAAGTTGAAAGGTATATCTTTTTACAAAACCTCATATACTGCTACCTGTCAAATAGGGTATTACTTTAGGATATTGGAAAGAACTATAGTAAGCTTGTCAAGTGTACATTTACCTGCCAAATAACAATTTGTTCCTAATATTCCTAAATATCAATCTCAAAACTTTATAAGATTTTCCTAATATACCACCTACAGCTCCTAAATATTGTGTGACAATGGTTCATTTATTAGCAAGTGTGCTGGAAGATTACTCTCTTTTCATTTTTTAAATTATTTTTCAAGAAGAAATTTAAAATTCTTAAATTTTAAAGGACTTTTCTGACTCATCACAGGCAGAACAAAGTGAAAATCATGTTCTTCCACCACCCCCTCCCAACATGTGTAGAAAGATTCCAGCAAAAGACATTCTACCCCAGTTTAGACATACTCCAGACCTCAAATAGAAAACTATTACCTACCTAGTTGAAGAATAACTGCAACCCATAATTGAAAATTTAAGCCTTCACCCTCTTCAGTTTAGTGACTTACTAAAATACAGCTCATACTTTAGCACTGATGTTTAATCCAGTCCATTTGAGAAGTAAAAAAAATCCAGGAAAAGAAAAGCCTGGTACAACTGACAGACAACTTAATATTAGGTAACCTGAGAAACATTGTCCAAGCATATAATAATCTTCAAATCAGCAATTGATTTCCCCTCCCCAAAGAAAGTATATCAGCTCATGTTCCTCACTCTTCAGGAGAGAAAGAATTTCAGTTTCACCTTTTCTTGGTTATTTCCCAGAAGAGCTGACATCCTAGTGAAAGTCTGTTTTGACATTGTATATAACTTTAAATTCACAGGAAGCAATTTTGGTGCATTTACTCCTATGATAAAAAAAAAAAATTCTTCGACGAAATAAATGCTGTTTTTTGCTTTAAGTCTTCAAAGATTTCTTAGGTCACAGATGGGAAAGAGAAAAAAAATCATCATAAGTGTCATACTTTCATTTCTCTAGGCATTTCATAAAATCTTTTCTGTTGTATTATGTTTGCTGTATGTTTACAATGGTCCATTATTATCATTGTTTTTAAGAAATACTTAGGAATGGTCAGAAACAGAGAAGAAGAAGAGAGAAAAGAATTCAGATGTAGGCAAAATGAGGACCCACAAGAGAAACTATCCAGAGACAGAAGGTTAATGCTAATTGAATTACTGATGCTGAAGATGAAGACTGTACTACCTTACATTTATTAGGGTTTGGGTTCTGAGGAGTTCAAAGTGCTTAAGGGGTAAGATTTCATACCTCCGAAGTATACTGCATTTGTTGGAAGTAATGTAGCCTGACTGTTAATGTCACTGAAACTTGGTTTAAAGACTTGCCTTTCTTTAATTACCAAGTTAGTGACAAAGAGTAAAAGAGAGCTCATTCCCTTGTCTTCTGTTTGGCAAAAAGAAGGATGAATGAAAATTTCTGACTTTCTACTCTCCACAAATCTTTAAATGTATTAGAATATACAATCACTAAAATGTAATCCTTAATGTTATTTCACCTTTTAAAAGAAGAACAATAATCAGTGGGCTTGTCATCATAATGATCCCATTCACTGACCCCTTTTGTTATAGAATAATGAACATCATAGATAGACATGTAGATAGAAAGGTAGATAGACAGACAGCTAGACATAGATCGCTTAAAAGTTTTCATCCTCATGAAACTCATACTGAAAAAAACTTAAGCTTCTCAGCCTGTGGCTTATCTGGGAAATGATCTCTAAATAGAGGATTGGAGAAGCTGAGGCTTGTAGACCTAGTTAGAATGCTTATTCTTTCTCTTTTTCACCTTTACTAAGTAAATAATTAAAATGTAATATGTAGTATCTAAAATTAATTTTAATTCTAACACCAGTAATCTCTACTTTGCTCTTGCCACTTTAATGACTCTAGAAAAGAGAGTGAGGTTAATGACTTCCAGCAGCTTTTTGTAACTTAACTCAAATGTATAATTAAGTCTAAAAGACCCTTCTCTTGTCATCTATTTCCCTTCCCTTCCCTTCCCTTTCCTTTCCTTTCCTTTCCTTTCCTTTCCTTTCCTTTCCTTTCCTTTCCTTTCCTTTCCTTTCCTTTCCTTTCCTTTCCTTTCCTTTCCTTTCCTTTCCTTTCCTTTCCTTTCCTTTCCTTTCCTTTCCTTTCCTTTCCTTTCCTTTCTTCTCTTTTTTCCTTTCTCTTTTCTTTTAATGGTATAGGATTAACAACCTAATGTAAAAACCTTGCAGGAGTAGTAAAAAAGATGATTGAGAAAGTTGTTACTAAAAAGCCCACAAGTGAGAGGAAGGAAGATCTTATAAGGTAATAGCCCTAGATTTTCCACTTGGGATCTTGGGAAGAGTCACTTTTATTTTCTGTGCCACAATTTTCCCCTATCTTAAAAAAAACATTAGAGATAGTTAGTGAACTCTAAGTTCCCTTCCAAAATTAACATCTAGTGACTTCATATCTATACAGCAATGACTTGGGCTGGCTGCTGGCTTCAACTTAGTCTCAGACTCCATAGTTTCCACTCAGAAAATACTTTTTAATGCCATGTGTTTCTTGTCTTTAATGTCAGTAATGACTGGCAAAATTCACCTGTCTTTACAATAGACTAGAAATGGAGAGAGAATTGTGGAAAGATGGTGAAGAAGAGAATGAAACTATGTCACTGTCCAAACTTTACAAAAAATAAAAAATAAGGGCACAAAATCAATGCTAGAATTGGCAGAAGTATATAGTCAAGAGTGTAAATCTTGAAATTTCTCAGACTTGTGAATGTTAAAAATTTCCACATTGAGGAATCCTCAATTGGAAAAATTCCCTACTGGGAACATTCCCCATTTTGACTGTAAGAACTCACCAGGATCAGAAATGGGAGGACCTCTACTCCAACCGTACTTAAGACTGCTTTAGGGAAGAAAACTCCTTGCTAAACAATGACAGTACTTGGACCCATGCTTATGATGAGGCAGGGAGTTCTTTGAGCCATGCCTGTTTTTAGAATTGATACAATGGGATGCTAGGTACCTATAAAGGTCAGGCAGGTTTTCTCTTGATGGGATTAGTCGACTCAGCTGTGTTTTCTCTGGTTCAGACTTACTGAGGGGATTCGTCAACTTAGCTGGAATTCAGATGGGCTGTCTTTTAGAAAACATCTACGATTATTGGTAGATGGAAGAACTTAGGGGAGGTGACACAGGAAAAAAAAACCTATATAAGAAAAGGAATCTATTGAGCAAAGGATCGTTGGAGATCCTTGGAGATAAATCCTTTTGGAAAAGGCCCTTTTAGGATCTCTTGAGAAGAATTCCCTTGGGAAGCTGACTCTGGCTGGAACTCCCTCTGGGGAGACTCTGTTCCCCAGACATCCTTGCTTAAGACAAATCTTGTGGTGAGTGATAAAAAAAAACTGACTGATTCTCCCTTTTAAGACTCAGGTATAGGCCATGTTGGCTTAAGGCCCTTCATACTTATACCTTTTCTCTCTCTTTCTCTCTTTCTTTGATTACTCATTGTATTGTTAATTAAAATCCCTATAAAACCCAATTGACTTGGGTATATTCATAATTGGGAATATATTCCCTGGCGACCACCTTATATTTGATTTAAAAACCAAGACACTGTAGTGAAACATATTTTCTGCGGTCAAATTTACTCACTCTCTCTTATATCTATCACAATTTATATCTTCCACCATTTTAACTCTTACAGTTTATGTCTCCAACTACTTTAAATATTACAAGAGTGAAGCAGAGCATCCAGGAACCATATGGGAGGCAGGCAAAGCAAGAGCAAATACCTCACAATCAACTAGATACAAGTCCCAGATACAAGGGGGGAGCTTATTCTCTAGTGACAGTCACAGTGTAGTTAACAGGCAGTAAGCCCTGGGAGCACCTGTGTAGGTGGCAGCCATATCTCAGGATATCTTTACCCATCCACACTTTGGGGATAGGAAGCTGACCAGAGAAGGACTTCAGGACCCAGGCAAGATCACCATATACTACTCAGTCCCAGCTTAGTGGCTGTAGTTTCAAGTTTCAGAAGAGGAGGAGTAAGGAGGAAGTGCACACCTGTGAATGCAGTCTCTGATGGAAGAGAACCCTTCTGGCTGTGGTATTTCACCCTCAGGAGAGTGGAATCCCCAGCTGACATTCAGAGAGTAGGTGAACTGGTGTTAAGAGATGTAAAAATTAAAATTTATATCTCAAATAATAAAAATATTATAGTTTACGAGGTCTATTAAATGATCATTAGAAATCAAGGAATAAAGAGGATACAAAATAAAAACCAAGTGCTCATGGCTGGTTAGTCAATTTCAAAATCCCCACTCACCACCATCACTGCTGATTCTACATCATGCCAAAAAAAAACAGGAAGCACCTGCCTGGAAAACAGATCAAAAAGAGACAATGTAAGAATTGTCAGATGGTTGAAAAGTTATGATCAAAAAAGGGGCTTAGAGACAATACTCCAATAAATTATCTAGGAAAATTGCCTAAAAATTAAAAATAGGGCAGAGAGAGATAAAATGGAACAACTATCTCATTCAAAAAAAGCATAAGTGAAATAACTTTGATAAAGAAGGGGAGGAAGGAATGGAGTGCTATAAGTAGCAGAACCCTATGCTCATCAGATCTCAGTTTAAGAGGGAACAACATATAACACTAGAAGAGTAAAAGTCTTTTTATATTACAGAGAAACAGGAGGCTGAGAGTATAGGATAAGGGAGGATCTGAGACCCCCTAAAGGACTAAGAGAAGCGAGTTTACATTAAGAGACAAGACAAAGGCTAAGATAAGGAAGGGATCCCTACAAGGCAATGTAGATCAAGAAATAGGAGGGCAAGATGAGGGAATAAAGATGAGAGAGATATTCAAAAGAAATTTCATATTAAAAAACAGAAGGGAAGAGTGTCAGGATAAGGAATGGAATTTTGGAAGAGTGGATAGAATAAGAACTAGGAGGGAAAGGGAAGAAGATATGGAGTGGAATTCACAGCCAAGGTGTGGATTAAAAAGGTAGCAGTCAGGAGAAATTTGAAATTCTGAGGAGAGATAGGGCAAAAGAAGAAGGAGAGAACAAATGGAGAGAAATAAATTTGAACAAAGGGAAATATACACATAGTAATTATAACATTGAATGTAAATGGAATGAATTCAACTATAAAATGGAAATAGATAGCAGAATGGATCAAACAACAACCACAACATGTTGTTTACTAAAATCACACTTAAACATGAGAGACACACATTGAATAAAAATAAAGCACAGGAACAGAATATATTATGCCTCAATTGACACAAAGAAAGCAGGAACAGAAATCACTATCACTGACAAAATTAAAGGTAAAATACATTTAATCAAAATTGATAAACAAGGAAACAATATAAGTTTAAAAGGTACCAATATTAGACCTTCTTGCCCAAAATGTTATAATACCCAAATTTTTAAATGAAAAGCTAAATCAATTCAAAAAGGAAATTGCTAACAAATAATAGTAATGAGGGGTTTTAATTTACCCCCATCAGAACTAGACAATCTAACCAAAAATCAACAAGAAAGAAGTCAAGGAGATGAATAGAATCTTGGATGAATTAAATATGACTGCCATCTGGAGAGAATTAAATTGGAACAGAAAGGAGAATACCTTCTTCTGAACAGTACATAGTCCTTTTACAAAAATTGACCATATATCATGGCACAAAACATTATAGTTAAATGTAGAAAAGCAGGGATATTAAATGCATCTTTTTTACACAACAATACAATACCAATTATGCATATTAAGGGATGAGAGAAACACAAAACAAAAATTAATGGGAGACTAAATACCATAATTCTAAAGAATGTGGGTTAAGGAATATGTCATCAAAACAATAAATAATTTCATGAAAGAAAATAGCAATGAGACAAAATACAAAAAACTAATGGGATACAAAAATGGTAATTTGATAAAAAAATTATATCTCTGCTCATATCAATAGAGAAAAAATTCAATGAATTAGAAATCCAATTATTAAAAAAACTAGAAAAAGGACACATTTTAAAATCCCCCATTAAACATTAAATTTGAAATCCTAAAAAAATTGAAGGCAAGATTAATATAATTGGATATAGGAAAGAACATTAAATTAATAAATAAACATATGAATTGGTTTACAGAAAAAAATTAACAAAATAAAGTATTACTTAAGTTAATTTTAAAAAGAGAGAAAACAAACAAATAATTAGTATTGAATATTAAAAGAGTGAGCATGACTATGCCACCAATAATCAAAGCAACTATTGGGAATTATTTTAATCAATTATATTGTAAATCTTGAAATCTCTCAGACTTGTGAATGTTAAAAATTTCCCCATCGGGGAATTCTTAATTGGAACAAATTCCCTACTGAGAAACATTCCCCATTTTGATGTGAGAACTCGCCAGGATCAGAAATGGGAGGACCTCTACTCCAACCATACTTAAGACTGCTTTAGGAGAGAAAACTCCTTGCTAAACAATGAAAGTACTTGGACCCATGCTTATAATAACACAAGGAGTTCTTTGAGACAGGCCTGTTTTTAGAATTGATACAATGGGATGCTAGGTACCTAAAAGGGTCAGGCAAGTTTTCTCTTGATGAGGTTAGTTGACTCAGCTGTGATTTCTCTTGATCAGATTTACTGAGGAGATTGGTCGACACAGCAGCATTTTTTTCTGATTCAGACTTACTGAGCAGATTGGTCGATATGCAGGATTTTAGATGGGCAGTCCTTTGGAAAGCGTCTACAGTGACTGGTAGATGTAGGGACTTAGGGGAGGTGACATGGGAGAAAAACCCCTATATAAGAAAAAGCAGAATCTCTTGAGGAGATATCCTTTTGGAGGAATTCCTTTTGGAGGATCTCTGATGAGGATTGCTTGGGAAGAATCTCTTGAGAGAGGCTCTGGAGAAGGGGAGCTCTTGGAGGACAATCTCTAAGGAGGTCTCGCTGGAGCTCCTCTAAGGGGACTCTGTCCCTCTGGAGGCTCTGGAGAGAAGCCCTTTGGAACAATCTCTGGCTGGAAGGCTCTCTGGTGAAGTCAGCTGAGATGGAGCTGGCCTGGTGTCACTAGAATCCTTGTTTAGGCAGACCTTGTGGTGAGTGTTAAAAGACTGACTGACTGATTCTCTCTCTTAAGACTCAGGTCTAGCCCATATTGGCTTGAGGCCCTTCATAATTATACCTTTCCTACTCTTTCTCTAATTCCTCATTATATTATTAACTAAAAATGTCTATAAAACCCAGTTGACTTGGGTATTTGAATAATTGGGAATATTTCCCTGGCAACCACCTTATATTTGATTTAAAACCAAGACACTGTAGTGAAACATATTTTCTATGGTCAAATTTACTCACCCTCTCTTATATCTATCACAATTTATATCTTCCACCATTTTAACTCACTACAGTTTATGGGCTTCACTATTTTAAATCTCATAATATGTCAACAAATTTAACAGTCTAGGCAAAATGAAAAAAATACCTCCAAAGAGATAAACTCTAGACTTTCAAAGGAAGAAATAAATACCTAAATTAACCTATTTTAGAAAAAGAAATTAATCAGACCACAAATGGATTTACTAAAATAGATAGGTAAGGAGTTAAAAAATATATTTTATGAAGCAAATATGGTTCTAATACTTACACCAGGAAAAGAAAAAAATAGAGAAAGGAAATTATAGAAATCATTCATGAACAAAAATACCAAATAAAACACTAAGAGACTATAACAAAATATAACAAAAATTATATATCGAGACCAAATGGGATGGATATAAATGAAGAATGCAGATATAGTTTAATATAAAGAAAACTATCAATATAATTGCATGTACTGTAAGTGTAGTTGTTAGAGGAACTGTGAGAGGTACAAGGGGTAAGGAAGGTTTTGTAACAGGGAATGGAGAAGTTGAAAGGATAGAGGGAATATGGATGCCTGTCAGGTAAAAGAAGAGTTGTAATACCCCCTGCTGAGAGGCTGACTTCAAAAAATGGGGTTCCTGAGAAATGGGCCAAATATGATTTCCTGAGGGAATATTTTTTCTGTTGATGTTGAAGATACCCCAGAGCAGGTAAGCACAGCCCCTACTGAAGGACAAGCCTCCCCCTGGGCCAAGGTTGCCCAGCAGGGGTCTGATAAGACCCATTTATGGTTGAATGGCTGTCCTTAGGTTCTGCTCCCTCTATGTTGCCCTGAAATGATAGTTTTCCTCTTATCTGCCTGCAGGTTCTTTAACTAAAGATGAATTTAATAACAAGTTTGGATCAGAAAGGTATCAGGATAAAGGGAATAGGGATTTTTCTATAGTTTTTCCCGGATTGAGTTTTAGTCTCTCTCAGCTTTTGAGCTGAGGACAGGCCTCACAGGCTGGAGGGCAATATCTTTTGTTCCTGTCTATGCTAATCTATGCTAGCTTTTTAAAATTCAGAGTCTTTAGCAGTAGACAGTAAGAGGAAGAAAATGTTATGACTTTCAGAGCTGGTTGGGTCTGTCTCTTCAGGCTAGCACCCTAAAACCTGATTTTAAGTTCAAACTGCTCCCCTTAAATCCTTTAGTTCAATGACACAATCATAGGAATCCAGGTAGAGCACACAGTTGGGAAAAATCCAGGAATTGAGGTACTTCTATTCAGAGACAGGGAGAAAGTATCCTTCCAGTTTGAGGGACAGGACAGTCTTTTGAGAGCAACTGTCATTTTCCAAGTCACCTCTCCCCCCAACAACTGTCAACACTGTCCATTAATCTTTGCACTAACATTTCAACTGCTATCTGTTCTACATGAGTGGCAAAAAGGCCCAAATCTTGATTCTGTTTTCCTTTCCACAATAGCCCCTTTTTTTTGTGAACTTCCCAAGGCCACTTATTTTTATTCACTTGCCAAGCTACTAAATCTACTTTCTAACTATTGCCCCCAAAATAATAAATTTCCCTCAATTACTCTATCTCTATTCTATGCTAATTTTATCGAATCTAAGGAATTTTATGCAGGAAAGTTTTGGGCAAGGGTAGTTTTGGGGTTTTACAATAAATTCAGTACATTATTTTTTTAACAAAAATATAATAAAGAAATTAGAATTTTAATGCTAACACTACTTACTCTTGCTAAGTTAAACTAATACAAACATTTTGCTATTTTATTTATCTATAATTATTTGCAAACAATCTTATCTATCTATTCCCATCAAACATAGTTTCAGCATCAGCTTTACAATAAACAATTAAAAGTTTACTATCTGCAAATACAGCTTAAATCTATTCCTAAATATAACTGTCTATGCTATGTTTAACTTAACTTACTCCTAATCTATTCCCTCCTTATTATAACTATTCCCTCATTCCCTAGTCTAATCTATGACCTAATCTCATATACAATTTATATACATGCTATGCTACATATTTACAGATCCTATCACTATGTTACTAACCTAATTATGGCATATACATTATTTATAGAAATTATTTACATATAGTACAATAATATACATTGTTCCCACATCCTGATGTTAGTCAAATAGAAAGATTTATTGATTTTTCTATTTGCCCAAAACCTTATGGAACTAACTATATACATATTTCCTTTTTTCATAAATACAATTGCAGACACATTTGAATTTGTCATTTTGTGTTTTGTGTCTAATAGTGTTGTGTTGAATGGATACATATCAAGTTTCTTCAGATTTCCACTTCTCATGTTGACTGATGGCTCTCTTCTTTCTTCCAAGTTATGCAGTGTTGAATACTATTTCCTTAATATGTTAAATTAATCTTGTTCATGCTTTCAGTGCACTCTGTCTTACGTATAAGTCCTGTTTTCCCTCTGTCCTCTTCTTATATAAAAAAATTTACAAAGTTCAAAGTCTTAGCTGTCTACTTCAGCATTTTCTCTTTGTTTCTTCTTTCTGGCAGTTTTTCTTGATGCTTTTCCTCTGGGATGCTTTTAAATCTTTTCCTCTGGACTGGAAAGTTGTCTTCTTCTTGCTGTGACATGCTTGATTGCTGGGATCTTGTTGTCTTGAACATTATGTGACACTATTCTTTGTGGTGTACTTTTTGATGTTAATCAGTTTTTGTTTTCATTTTTTGTTTTCATTTCTCAGCACTGTCTTTTATCTATTTATCTTCTTCTTATCTTCTATCCATTACAGTGATGTTGGATTTTTCTGATTTTATGTGGGAACAGTGGATCCACGAGTCTTTCCCTGCAATTTTTATAGCTGTTAGGGTAGAAAGCAATACTTCATGTGGTCCAGTCCATTTTATGTCTGTAGCCAATTTTCTATTGAAATTTTTTACGTATACTTTGTCTCCTGGTTTGATGCTATACAAATACATTTGATGCCATACAGGAATACTATTTGTTGTATCAAGCCCATTTCGTGAAACTCTGCTATTCTTGTTTGTAAAGATTGTATATATTTTGTTAATTTTGAAGATACAAGACAGCAAAGATTACTTGCCATGGGTTATCTAGCCTTGGTAGGACATTTCTTTTATATGGTTTACAACTTATTTTTATCATGATTCCAGATTATATTTATTTTCTGCTTAACATCTATGAAAGCTTTGATATAAATCAAGAATGTGGAAATAATTTAATGTAAAGAAAACTATCAATATAATTGTATACAGTAATAGAAAAGGTAGCAAAAATCAAGAATATATCAATACAGACAGAAAAATCCATTAACAAAATAAACATACTATTTCTAAAAACACTGAAAAACATATGTATAGATTTTTTTCTTAAAATGATATGAAGAATTTATTTAAAATCAAAAATCATTAACAAATATTATTTCTAGTGGGATCTGTTAGAAACCTTCTTAGTATGATCAGGAGTTACACAAGATTGTCTATTATCATCAAGAGTATTTAATATAGTAATAGAAATGTGAATAATATAACGGAAATAAAAAACAAATTGAAGGATTCAGAATGAGCAAAGAGATGATAAAACTATCTCTTTTTGCAGGCATTTTGATGGTCTATTAGAAAATCAGGAAGATTCAACTAAATATTAGTCAAGACTATCAATAATTTTAGCAAAGCATGATACAAAATGAAACCACATAAATCCTCAATATTCTTATATATCAATAACAATGTCCTGTAAAAAGAAATAGAAAATGATACTCCAATTAAAACAATCACAGGCAAAATAAAATACCTGGTATTATACCTGCAAAAAGAAATCCAGGGAGTATACAAATATCATTATAAAATGTCCTTCAAACAAATAAAATTAGGTTTAAAAAATTATAAAAATGTTAATTGTTCAGAAGTGGGCAGAGCCAATTTAATTAAAATACCAATCCTACTTAAACTATTCTTATTCAATACCATCCCAATTAAATTAACAAAAATTATTCAGCTAGGAAATAATAATTTCAAAAGTAATTTCAAACAAAAAATATAAGGAATATCAAATGGTCTACCAATCACTTAAAGAACAATTAATTTCACTATCCACAAACCATTCATAAAAAAAGCTGAGAAAACCTCTAGCAAATTCCTTTTAATACTACAAATATGTAGTTGACACCTAAAGCAGAAAGAGCAAAAATTGAGAGAGAAAAAAACTATAGGCCAATATTCCTAGAGATTATTAATTCAAAACAATTATATAAAAGACTCGCAAGGATATTACAGCAATACATCATACAGATCACACTGTAGCAAGGGAAGGTACAAAGTGCAAAGAAGTTTCACAGATGATTGACAAGCTTGGATTCTGATAACTGGCTGGGTCAGAATTCCAAGCTGCTGAAGAAACAGTTTCCAACTGTGAGTCTGGAGTCTGGAGTTCAAGCCTGAAGGTGTGGATCTGGACTCTTCCTGGACAAACCCATCTATCAAGCTGCCTGTCTTATACAAACATCAAGCAAAGCTGAAGAGGAAGTTTCCCAATTCATTCTGGTGGACAGAGTGAATTGAAGAGGATTTCTTCATTCCCTGAAGCTTCTAAGGACTATACAGCTGGATCTATGCTGCCGGACCCACTAAGGACTGTGTCAGGAATCTGGGCTTTAGGCAAGGTTAATATTAGCATAATAACTATAGTGGGTTAAGTATCTGAGTTTATTAGTAAGCTAGTCCATTATCCTCTTCCCTTTCCCATCATTCCCTATTTGTTAATAAACTTATTTTATTTAATCTGTGTTCTCCCTCATCTAAAAACCTTTTCCTCCTTTTCCCTAAAATCCTTATAACAATACTCTATACCCAGAAGGTTTTATACCAGATATTCAGGGGTGATTTAATATTAGAAAAACTGTCAATATAATTGACCATATAAATAATAAAACCAACAGAGATTATATGATTATTTCAATTGATCTAGATAAAGGTTTTGATAAAATGTTACCCCCTCCATATTAAACACACTAGAAAACACTGGAATAGATAGAACATTCCTCAAAATAATAAACAGCATCTCTCTAAAATCACCAGCAAACATTATCTATAATGGGGATAAGCTAGAAGCCTTCTCAATAAAATCAGCAATGAAACAATCATGTCCATTTTCACTGCAACCATTCCATATTGGACTAGAAATGCTCAATATAGCAACAAGAGAAGAATTTGAGCAAATTACTATAAGCAATGAGGTGGAGGGCAGTACTACCCTTTGCAGATGATATGATGGCACAGACCAAGACCTCACACAATATAACACAGCAAAATCAAAATGGATACATGATTTATAAATAAATGGTTGTACCACAAAAAATAGGGGAACACAAAATAATTTTTCTGTTGGATCTGTAGAGAAGGCAAAAATAAGTTAAAACTATAATAGAGAACATTATGAGATATAAAATAGATAATTGGCATTGACTCTTTAATTTTAAAAGTTGCTTCACAAAAGAAAGCAATGCAACCAAAATTAAAAGGCAAACAACAAACTCGGGGTGGGGGTCTTTATACAATGTCTCTGACAATGGCTTTATTTATCAAATATGTACATAAGTGAGTCAATTTTGTAAAAATAGAAACCATTTCCTAATTGAAAAATGGTCAAAGGATATGAATGGACAATTCTCAGGTAAAGAAATGAAAACTCTTGTTAGTCATATGAAAAAATGCTCCAAATCATGATTGATTAGAGAAATACAAGTTAAAACAACTCTGAGGTATCACCTCACATCCATCAAACTAGGCAACATGACAAAAACGAAGAAAAAGTCACATTTTGGGGGAGCTGTAGAAAAATAAGAAACTACTATACTGATTGCAGAGCTGCCAACTGATAGAACCATTATTGAGAGCAATATTGAATCATGCCCAAAAGGTCACTAAACTATGAATGTTCTTTGACTCAGCAATACTACTTTAGATTCATATCCCAAAGATACAGAGGAAAAGGAACAATTTACACAGAAATATTCAATATGGATCTTTTAATGGTGACAAAAAACTGGAAACTGAAGGGATGTCTACCAATTGGGGAGTGGCCAAACAAGTTGTGGTATAGGATTGTAATGGGATACCATTGGGCCATAATAAATAACAAAGAAAATAATCATAAAAAACCTGGAACAACTTATGTGAAGTGCTGCAAAGTGAAGTGAACATTATCCATGATAACAACAGAAGTATATGATAATTGTGAATGACAACTATTATCAACAAAGAATGGATCCAGGACAACTCCCAGAGACATTACAAAAAAGGGATATCCATCATCATAAAAGGAACATATGGAGTCTGAATGCAAATTGAAACATATCATTCTATGCTTTGTTTCTTACATGAATTTTTCTCTAGTAAAAACAGAATGTGCCTTCTTTTGCAACATGTTGAACATAGAAATATGTATTATGTAATAATATATGCATTACCTATATCATATTACCTGCTTTCTTGGGGAAGAGGAAAAACTGGGAGGGAGAAAGAGAACATGGATTACAAAATCTCAAAAAAAAATATTGGAAAACTGTATTAACATGTAATCTGAAAAAAAGGAAAAGGAATATCAAATAAATTAATATAAATAAAGGAAAGAGGTTTTGTAGTAAAATATTATGAACAGTATCATTAAGTAATTACCAAAACTATCTGGTAAAAAAACTAAAAAATAGAAAGGTAAATAAAGGAGACAGAAAGAACATACAAGTAGTAATAATAGATAGGAACTTTGTATTTGACAAACATACAAACCAATTTTTTAGATAAGAACTCACTAATTTGTGGAAAATTGCTGGAAGAATGAGGAAATAGTTTTAAAGAGACTATATCTGAACGAATATCTTACATCATGACATACACATAAAAAGAGATATCATGAAACATTTAGAAAAGGGAACATCTTTTTTTTTTTTTTTAGTTTTTAAACATTTTATTTGGTCATTTTCATACATTATTCATTGGAAACAGATCATTTTCTTTCCCCCCACCCCCAACTCCTGCCACCCCTCCCTTAGCTGACACGCGATTCCATTGGGTATCACATGTGTCCTTGATCCGAACTGATTTCCATATTATTGATTTTTGCACTAGGATGTTCATTTAGAGTCTCTCCTCAATCATATCCCCTCAAACCCTGTGGTCAAGCAGTTGCCTTTCCTCCCTGTTTTTACTCCCAGTTTGTACACTGCCTGAGGATAGTGTTTTTTCTCATAGATCCCTGCAGATTGTTCAGGGGCATTACATTGCCATTAATGGAGAAGTCCATTATGTTGGATTGTACCACAGTGTCTCAGTCTCTGTGTACAATGTTCTCCTGGTTCTGCTCCTCTCGCTCTGCATCACTTCCTGGAGGTTGTTCCAGTCTCCATGGAATTCCTCCACTTTGTTATTCCTTTTAGCACAATAGTATTCCATCACCAACATATACCACAAATTGTTTAGCCATTACCCTATTGAAGGGCATCCCCTCATTTTCCAATTTTTGTCCACCACAAAGAGCGCAGCTATAAATATTCTTGTACAAGTCTTTTTCCTTATTATCTCTTTGGGGTACAAACCCAGCAGTGCTATGGCTGGATCAAAGGGCAGACAGTCTTTTATCGCCCTTTGGGCATAGTTCCAAATTGCCCTCCAGAATGGTTGGATCAATTCACAACTCCACCAGCAATGCATTAATGTCCCTACTTTTCCACATCCCCTTCAGCATTCATTACTTTCCTTTGCTGTCATGTTGAACAATCTGTTAGGTTTGAGGTGATACCTCAGAGTTGTTTTGATTTGCATCTCTCTGATTATAAGAGATTTAGAACACTTTTTCATGTGCTTAATAATAGTTTTGATTTCTTTAACTAAAAATTGCCTATTCATATCCCTTGCCCATTTTTCAATTAGAGAGTGGCTTGATTTTTTGTACAACTGGTTTAACTCTATAAATTTGAGTAATTAGACCTTTGTCAGAGGTATGTGTTATGAAGATTGTTTCCCAATTTGTTGCTTCCCTTCTAATTTTAGTTATATTGCTTTTGTTTGTACAAACCTTTTTAATTTGATATAGTCAAAATTATTTATTTTACATTTTGTGACTCTTTCTAAGTCTTGCTTGGTTTTAAAATATTTCCCTTCCCAAAGGTCTGACATATCTACTATTCTGTGTTCAACTCATTTACTTATAGTTTCAATCTTTATATTCAAGTCATTTACTCATTCTGAGTTTATCTTGGTGTAGGGTGTGAGGTATTGATCCAAACCTAATCTCTCCCACACTGTCTTCCAATTTTCCCAGGATTTTTTATCAAATACTGGATTTTTGTCCCAAAAGCTGGGTTCTTTGGGTTTGTCATAGACTGTTTTGCTGAGGTCATTTACCCCCAGTCTATTCCACTGATCCTCCTTTCTGTCTCTTAGCTAGTACCAATTTGTTTTGATGATGACTGCCTTGTAATATAGTTTGAGATCTGGGACTACAAGGCCATCTTCTTTTGTATTTTTTTTTTCATTATTTCCCTGGATGTCCTTGGTCTTTTATTCTTCCAAATGAACTTTGTTATGGTTTTCTCTAATTCAGTAAAAAAAGTTTTTTTGGAAGTTCAATGGGTATGACACTAAAAAGATAGATTACTTTGGGTAGGATGGTCATTTTTATTATGTTAGCTCGTCCCACCCAGGAGCAATAAATGTTTTCCCAATTAATTAGATCTAGTTTTAATTTTGTGGAGAGTTTTGTAATTGTGTTCATATAGTTCCTGTGTTAGTCTCGGCAGATAGATTCCTAAATATTTTATATTGTCTTGGGTGACTTTAAATGGAATTTCGCTTTTTAATTCTTGCTGCTGAACTGTGCTGGAGATATATAGAAATGCTGATGACTCCTGCGGGTTTATTTTGAATCCTTCAACTTTGCTAAACTTGCTGATTATTTCAACTAGTCTTTTGGTTGATTCTCTAGGATTCTTTAAGTAAATTATCATATCATCCACAAAGAGTGACAGCTTGGTTTCCTCATTGCCAATTTTAATACCTTCAATTTCTTTTTCTTCTCTAATTGCTACTGCTAGTGTTTCTAGTACAATATTAAATAATAAAGTTGATAATGGGCATCCTTGTTTTACTCCTTATCTTATTGGGAAGGCTTTGAGTTTATCCCCATTGCATATGATGTTTGCTGATGATTTTAGATGTATACTGTTTATTATTTTTTGGAAAGGCCCTTCTATTCCTATACTTTCTAATGTTTTCAATAGGAATGTGTGTTGTATTTTATCAAAGGCTTTTTCTGCATCTATTGAGATAATCATGTGATTTTTGTCAGTTTGCTTGTTAATATGGTCAATTATGTGGATGGTTTTCCTAATATTGAACCATCCTTGCATTACTTGTATAAACCCTACCTGATCATAGTGGATAACCCTTGTGATGACTTTCTGGAGTCTTTTTGCTTGTATCCTATTTAAGATTTTTGCATCTATATTCATTAGGGAGATTGGCCTATAGTTTTCTTTCTCTGTTTTTAACATGCCTGGCTTTGGGATCAGTACCATGTTTGTGTCATAAAAAATAATTTGGTAGAACCCATTCTTGGCTTATTCTGTTAAATAGTTTGTATAATATTGGGATCAGTTGTTCTTTGAATGTTTGATAGAATTCATTTGTGAATCCATCTTGATCTGGGGATTTTTTCTTAGGGAGTTCTTTGATGGCTTGTTCAATTTCTTTTTCTGATATGGGGTTGTTTAGGTGGTTTATTTCTTCCTCTTTTAGTCTAAGCAATTTATATTTTTGTAAGTATTCATCCATATCACCAAGATTGCCATATTGGTTGCTATATAATTGGGCATAGTAGTTTTTAATGATTGCCTTAATTTCCTCTTCATTAGAGGTGAGGTCTCCCTTTACATCTTGGATACTGTCCATTTAGTTTTTTTTCTTTCCTATTTTTAATTAGACTGACTAGTACTTTGTCTATTTTTTCAAAGTACCAGATTCTAGTCTTATTTATTAAATCAATAGTTCTTTGACTTTCAATTTTATTGATTTCTCCTTTGATTTTTAGAATCTCTAATTTAGTCTTCATCTGAGGATTTTTCATTTGTTCACTTTCTACCTTTTTAATTTCCATGCCCAATTCATTGATCTCTGTACTTTTTAATTTGTTAATATATGAACTCAAGGATATAAATTTCCCCGAGTACTACTTTGGCTGTATCCCATAGGTTTTGAAAGGATGTCTCACCATTGTCATTTTCTTCAATGAAGTTATTAATTGTTTCTACAATTTGTTCTTTAAGTAACAGGTTTTGGAGAATCATATTGTTTAATTTCCAATTAATTTTTGATTTAACTCTCCATGTACCCGTACTAATTATTATTTTGGTCTGAGCAGGTTGCATTTATTATTTCTGCCTTTTTGAACTTGTTTGCAATGTTTTTGTGCCATAATACATGGCCAATTTTTGTGAATGTACTATGTGCTGCTGAAAAGAAGGTGTATTCCTTTTTGTCCCTATTTGTTTTTCTCCAAATGTCTACTAACTCTAATTTTTCTAAGATTTCATTCACTTCTCTCACCTCTTACTTATATATTTTTTGGTTTGATTTATCTAGTTCAAATAAAGGAAGATTCAGATCTCCCACTAGTATAGTTTTTCTATCTATTTCATCCTTGAGCTCCTCTAGTTTCTCCTTTATAAATTTGGATGCTATGCCATTCAGTGAATAAATATTCAGTACAGTTATTTCCTCATTGTGTATGCTGCCTTTTATCAGGATGTAATTACCTTCCCTATCTCTTTTAACTAGATTTATTTTTACTTTGCCTTTGTCAGATATCATGATTGCAACTCCTGCTTTCTTTTTATCAGTTGATGTCCAATAGATTTGGCTCCATCCTCTTACTTTCACCCTATGTGTATCTACCTTCCTCATGTGTGTTTCTTGCAGATAGCATATGATAGGGTTTTGGATTCTAATCCACTCTGTATTCGCTTGCATTTTATCAGTGAGTTCATTCCATTCACATTTGTAAAGATGAAAATTTAGGGGAGACAGGAAGACTGAGGCATCTGAGGCAGGTAGAAATTAGTTTCTCTCTGCAAGGAGTATTATATTTTTTAGAGGTTTATTGAAGATTAAGGATTAAAGAAAATACAGGACAAGAAACACGTGTCCAGGCCATAGAGTGGCCTAGACACAACCTCACCTACATTATGAAAAAAAGCCACACATCTGCCCCAAACAGAAATCCAAGAAGCCAGAAAAGAGAGCCCCTCAAAAGCCTTTGAATCAGCTTAAATACCTTCTTGGTCAATGCCCAGGTGAGATTACAAGGCATTCTGGGGAAGTGGAGCAAAGGCTTGTGGGGCTTGTAGTCCTGTATTCGAGTCTATTTTTTACACATTCAGAGTTATGATTACTAGCTGTGTATTTTCTAGCATTTTGATTTCTACTCCTGGTTCTGCCTTTTCTTCTTTCACTATTTCCTTCTACACCAATTTTTGTTTATAATCAGTCCCTCTAATTCCTACCCTTATTTTACTTCCTTTTCTACCCCTTTCCTTCTTATTCCCTCCTTATTTTCCCTGTAGTCTTTTTAAAATTGAACCCCATCCTCTCCCTCGCTTGTACTGCTTCCCTCCCCACCAGTTTGGTTTTTAACTTCTACTCCTCTAGAGGGCGCAAATCTATTCTCTGCCCCAATGGTTTGGATTGTTCTTCCCTCTTTGGGTAAGTCTCAAAGCACATAAGAGTTGAGTATTTCCTATCTCCAACCTCTTTACCCTTCCAGTGTGTTGATGTTCTCCCCCCTCTCACCATGAGCTCCTTTGTGACATATAAATTTACCCCCATTTGTTTCTTTTCCCATTTCTTTTAATATTAACCTCTTTTTTTTAGCTCTGGTTATACACACACACACACACACACACACACACACACACACACACACACACATGTATATGTATTTATGCATGCATATATCTACATACCTATTTATGTTTTGTCCTTTCATCCTATAGAGTTTGTCACTGTTACCTCTAAGTGTAATTCTTCTAGCTACCCAGGTGATAGCAACAGTTTTTAAGAGTTACCAATGACTTCTTTTATGATAGGGATACATATAATTTTATTGAATCTCTTAAAATTTTTGTTTTTGTTTTGTTTTGTTTCTCTTTTTCACCTCTTTTTAATTACCTTTTGATGATTCCCTTTCATTCTTTATTTGGACATCAAATTTTCTGTTCAGGTCTGGTCTTTTCTTTATGAATGCTTGGAATTTTTCTATTGTGTTGAATGACCATACTTTCCCCTCCAAGAATATACTCAGTATTGATACGTATTTGATTCTTGGTTGTAGACTTAGTTCCCTTACTTTCTGGAATATCATATTCCATGCCTTTCGGTCCTTCAATTTGGAAGCAGCCAGATCTTGAGTTATCCTCACTGTGTTTCTATGGTATCTGAATGGCTTCTTCTTGGTAGATTGTAATATCTTTTCTTTTTCTTTTTTTACCTGTACATATTTTTTTAATTTTATAATATTTAATTTTATCATTTCCAAGCATTATTCATTAAAGACAAAGATCATTTTCTTTTCCTCCCCCCCACCCCCCATAGCCGACTCGAGATTCCACTAGGTATCACATGTGTTCTTGATTCGAACCCATTGACATGTTGTTTATATTTGAATTAGAGTGTTCGTTTAGAGTCTCTCCTCTGTCATGTCCCCCAACTGCTGTAGACAGGCAGTTGCTTTTCCTCAGTGTTTCTACTCCCACAGTTTATCCTCTGCTTCTGAATAGTGTTTTTTCTCATAGATCCCTGCAGATTGTTCAGGGACATTATACCACCGCTAATGGAGAAGTCCATTACGTTCGATTATACCACAGTGTATTAGTTTCTATGTACAATGTTCTCCTGGTTCTGTTCCTCTCGCTCTGCATCATTTCCTGAAGGTCGTTCCAGTCTCCATGGAATTCCTCTACTTTATTATTCCTTTTTGCACAATAGTATTCCATCACCAACATATACCACAATTTGTTCAGCCATTCCCCAATTGATGGGCATCCCCTTGTTTTCCAATTTGGGGCCACCACAAAGAGATCAGCTATGAATATTCTTGTACAAGTCTTTTTCTCCATTATATCTTTAGGGTAACAACCAAGCAGTGATATGGCTGGGTCAAAGGGTAGACATTCTTTTGTCGCCCTTTGGGCATAGTACCAAATTGCCCTCCAGAATGGTTGGATCAGTTCACAACTCCACCAGCAATGAATTAATGTCCCTACTTTGCCACATCCCCTCCAGCATTCATTACTTTCCTTTGCTATCATGTTAGCCAATCTGCTAGGTGTGAGGTGATACCTCAGAGTTGTTTTGATTTGCATCTCTCTGATTATAAGAGATTTAGAACACTTCTTCATGTGCTTATTAATAGTTTTGATTTCTTTATCTGAGAACAGCCTATCCATGTCCCTTGCCCATTTATCAATTGGAGAATGGCTTGATTTTTTGTACAATTGATTTAGCTCTTTATAAATTTAAGTAATTAAACCTTTGTCAGAGGTATGTGTTATGAAGATTTTTTCCCAATTTGTTGTTTCCCTTCTGATTTTAGTTACATTGGTTTTGTTTGTACAAAAGCTTTTTAATTTGATGTAGTCAAAATCATTTATTTTACATTTTGTGACTCTTTCTATGTCTTGCTTGGTTTTAAAGTCTTTCCTCTCCCAAAGGTCTGACATGTAAACTATTCTGTGTTTACCCAATTTACTCATGTTTTCCTTCTTTATGTTTAAGTCATTCACACATTTTGAACTTATCTTGGTGTAGGGTGTGAGGTGTTGATGTATTCCTAATCTCTCCCACACTGTCTTCCAATTTTCCCAGCATTTTTATCGAATAGTGGATTTTTGTCCCAAAAGCTGGGATCTTTGGGTTTATCGTATACTGCCTTGCTGAGGTCGCCTGCCCCCAGTCTATTCCACTGATCCTCCTTTCTGTCTCTTAGCCAGTACCAAATTGTTTTGATGACTGCTGCTTTGTAATATAGTTTAAGGTCTGGGACTACAAGGCCCCAATCATTTGTGTTTTTTTTTTCATTATTTCCCTGGGTATCCTTAATCTTTTGTTATTCCAAATGAACTTTGTTATGGTTTTTTCTAAATCAGTAAAGAAATTTTTGGGAGATCAATGGGTATGGCACTAAATAGATACATAAGTTTAGGTAGGATGGTCATTATTATTATATTGGCTCGTCCTATCCATGAGCAGTTAATGTTTTTCCAATTGCTCTACTCTAGTTTTAGTTGTGTGGCGAGTGTTTTGTAGTTGTGTTCATATAGTTTTTTTGTTTGTCTCAGGAGATAGATTCCTAGGTATTTTATTTTGCCTAAGGTGATTTTGAATGGGATTTCTCTTTCTAGTTTTTGCTGCTGAGCTGTGTTGGAGAAATATAGAAAAGCTGATGACTTATGTGGGTTTATTTTGTATCCTGCAACTTTGCTAAAGTTGTTGATTATTTCAATTAGCTTTTTGGTTGAATCTCTAGGATTCTTTAAGTAGACCATCATGTCATCCGCAAAGAGTGATAACTTGGTCTCCTCCTTGCCTATTTTGATGCCTTCAATTTCTTTTTCTTCTCTAATTGCTACTGCTAGTGTTTCTAGTACAATGTCAAATAGTAGAGGTGATAATGGGCATCCTTGTTTCACTCCTGATCTTATTGGGAATGCATCTAGTTTATCCCCATTGCAGATGATATTAGCTGATTGTTTTAGATATATACTGTTTATTATTTTTAGGAACGACCCTTCTATTCCTATGCTTTCTAGTGTTTTTAATAGGAATGGGTGTTGTATTTTATCAAATGCTTTTCCTGCGTCTATTGAGATAATCATGTGGTTCTTGTTGGTTTGATTGTTGATGTGGTCAATTATGTGGATGGTTTTCCTAATATTTAACCAGCCCTATATCCCTGGTATAAATCCTACTTGATCATGGTGGATGACCCTTCTGATCACTTGCTGGAGTCTTTTTGCAAGTATCCTATTTAAGATTTTTGCATCTATATTTATTAGGGAGATTGGTCTATAGTTTTCTTTCTCTGTTTTTGACCTGCCTGGTTTTGGAATCAGTACCATGTTTGTGTCATAAAAGGAGTTTGGTAGAACTCCCTCTTTGCTTATTATGTCAAACAGTTTGTATAGTATTGGGATTAACTGTTCTCTGAATGTTTGATAGAATTCACTGGTGAATCCATCAGGCCCTGGTGATTTTTTCTTTGGAAGTTATTTGATGGCTTGTTGGATTTCATTTTCTCATATGGGATTATTTAGGAATTCTATTTCCTCTTCTGTTAATCTAGGCAGTTTTTTTTGTATATATTTTTGTATTTTTGTATATATTCATCCATATCACCTAAATTTGCCATATAATTGGGCAAAGTAATTTTTAATGATTACCTTAATTTCCTCTTCATCAGAGGTGATGTCCCCCTTTTCATCTTTGATGTTGTTAATTTGCTTGTTGTCCTTCCTTTTTTTTTTAATTAGATTGACCAGTACTTTATCTATTTTGTTTGTTTTATCAAAGAATCAGCTTCTTGTCTTGTTTACTAAATCAATAGTTCTATCACTTTCGATTTTATTAATTTCTCCCTTAATTTTTAGGATTTCTAGTTTGGTTTTCTGCTGGGGATTTTTAATTTGATTGCTTTTGAGTTTTTTTAATTGCATTTCCAATTGATTGATCTCTGCTCTCCGTAGTTTGTTAATAAATGCACTCAGGGATATGAATTTACCTCTGATTACCTCTTTGGCTGTATCCCAAAAGGTTTGAAAGGATGTCTCGCCATTGCCATTTTCCTCGATGAAATTATTAATTGTTTCTATGATTTCTTCTCTCATACTCCAAAATTGTTTAATTTCCAATTAGTTCTTGATTTGGTTTTCCATGTACCATTACTGACCATCATTTTTATTGCCTTGTGATCTGAAAAGGCTGCATTTACTATTTCTGCTTTTCTGCATTTGTGTGCCATGTTTCTGTGACCTAATGTATGGTCAATCTTTGTGAATGTGCCATGTGGTGCTGAGAAGAAGGTGTATTCCTTTTTATCCCTATTTATTTTTCTCCATATGTCTATTAATTCTAATTTTTCTAAGATTTCTTTCACTTCTTTCACCTCTTTCTTATTTATTTTTTGATTTGATTTATTTAAATTTGATAATGTTGTGTTTAAGTCTCCCACTAATATGGTTTTACTGTCTATTTCTTCCTTCAATTCTCCTAGTTTCTCCATTAGAAATTTGGGTGCTATATTATTTGGTGCATACATGTTGATTAGTGATATTTCCTCATTATCTAAAGTTCCTTTTAACAAAATATAATTACCTTCCCTATCCCTTTTGATCAGGTCTATTTTTGCTTTGGCTTTATCAGATATCATGATTACCACTCCTGCCTTCTTTCTGTCAGTTGAGGCCCAGAAGGTCTTACTCCATCCTTTAATTCTGATCTTTTGGGTGTCAACCAGCCTCATGTGTGTTTCTTGAAGACAACATATGGTAGGGCTTTGGAATCTAATCCATTCTGCTATTCGTCTACGTTTTATGGGTGAGTTCATCCCATTCACGTTTAAAGTTATGATTGTCATTTGTGGACTCCCTGGCATTTTGATATCCTTCCGTAATTCTAACCTTTCTTCTTCAGCTCTACCTTTTAGTCCAGTGATTTACTTTTAATCAGTCCCCCTTGTCCTCTCCCTTGATATGTTTCCCTTTCTAGTCCCTCCCTTTTTGTTCTCTCCCCCTCCCCCTCTTCTTCCCTCCCTTTTTTGTGTTCCCTCCCCACCCTCTCCCCTTGGTTTTCCCTTCTCCCTTCCCTTGTTGGGTAAGATAGAATTCAAGATCCCAGTGGATCTGGGTGTTCTTCCCTCTCAGAGTTGATTTCCCTGAGAGTAAGGTTTAAGTAAAAACTCTATTCCTCTCCTTCTTATAGGAGTTTTCTTCCCCTCCCCTTCCCGTGTGAATCTTTGTGTGAGAAAGATTATTCTATTTGTTCTTTCTTTTCCCCCTATTTACACATTACATTTTCCCCACATGTTAGTATACATATATTGATATAAATGTAGTCCTTATAGAAGAGAGTTTGAGTAAAAGAAAAAGATAACATTTTCCTCTTTTTCCTTTTTCTTCATATCTACCTTTTCAGGTATTCCATGCTCTTTGTTTTTCGATATCGCACTTTCCGCAGTGCTCTGGTCTTTTCTTTGCAAAAACTTGGAAATCTTCTATTTTGTTGAATGCTCATACTTTCCCTTTGAAGTATATAGTCAGTTTTGATGGTTAGCTGATTCTTGGTTGAAGGCCCAGCTCTCTTGCCTTTCTGAAAATCATGTTCCATGCCTTACGATCATTCAGAGTAGAACTTGCAAGGTCTTGTGTGACCCTGATTGGCATTCTTTTATATCTAAATTGTCTTTTTCTGGCTTCTTGTAGGATTTTGTGTTTTGTTTGAAAGCTTTGGAATTTGGCAATTACATTCCTGTGAGTTGTCTTTTGGGGGTTTAGTGCAGAGGGTGTTCTGTGAGCTCTGTCAGTGGCTGTATTGCCCCCTTGTTCTAGAATCTCTGGGCAATTTTCTTTGATTATATCTTGTATTATGATGTCTAGCTTGCTGTTTATTTTTGGCTTTTCTGGAAGTCCAACTATTCTTAAATTATCTCTTCTTCCTCTATTTTCCAAGTCTGTCACCTTGTCAGTGAGATATTTTATGTTCTCTTCTAATTTCTTCTTTTGGTTTTGCTTTATTAATTCTTGCTCATTGTCTTCGAGTTGCCTGATCCTGACTTTTAAAGCCTGGTTTTCCTTTTCACTTTGGTCAAACTGGTTTTGTAGATATGTGAATTTCTTTTGCATTATTTCCCACTTTTCCTCCCAGAGGGCTTCCATATTTTTTATCCTTTCCGATTCAAATTCTTCATGGGTTTGTGGAGAGTTTCCATTTCCTTTGGAAGGTTTTGGAGCATTTGCTTGTGTTTCCTCTTCTATCTCCTCTGTATTTTGTATTTTTGCTCCATAAAATGTGTCCAAAATCGCCCCCTTCTTCTTGGTTTTCTTGGAATTTTGGGGCTTTTGTGCTTCTGTGGAGTTTGCCATCTCTATCTGAGTGGGGAGGATTAGCTTTTCTTATCTCTGTCTGGTGTTCAGAGGTTTTAGCCCTAGGCAGATTGTCCATTCTATGCAGTTGTTGTTCTGTCTTCCCAGGAGCCAGGAATTGCTGGTGTTTCTGTGTTACTGCCTTCGTCAGTTCCCTCCTGATGTGTCTCCTTTGCCTTAATTCCACACTTTGAGCCTGGCTTGGCCCTTTCCGCGGGGTGTTTGTTTCTATGCCTTAGCCAGCCAGAAGAGCCAGCACTCTGAGAGGGGAGGGTCTGTGGCTTTCCGGAACCCCGAGGGCTCCTGATAAGATTAGCTTTTGCTGGGTTGAACTGAGTATGCCTTGAGGCAGGGACCTTCTGTGAGACTCGGATGGAGGGATCCAGCCAGGAGGTTACAAGCTCCCCCTGTCTCTCTCTGTTTCCCTGCTGTCTGTGTTGGGTGCCCTGTTGTCTGGGTCAGGTTGTTTTCAGGAAGAGGCCTTCAGAATAGCCGGCCCTGAGGCTCTGAGGTTCCCTCTGCTGCCTTGGACTCGGAGCTCTGGGTTGGAGGGGATGGGTCCTGGGACCTTCCTTCTGCCTACCCCTTAGGCCTGAGTGTTCTCTGATTCTGGCTTTTGTGGGGGGAGCTTACCTTTTGGTCCAGGTCCAGCAGGAGGATTTCCGAGGTCTACGCTGTTGATTGTTTTGAATTTTGGTGCCCTAGGATCATATGGTTTGAGTTTGGTAGGGAAGGGTTTCTGGAGATCTGAACTTTAGCTTTCTCTAAGCCGCCATCTTGACCGGAAGTCCCGATTGTAATATCTTTTCTTTGGTATGAATTTGGTTATAACATTCCTGGGAGTTGTCAGTTGGGGATTAAATATAGGAGGTGATCTGTGGATTCTTTCAATCTCCACTTTTCCCTCTTGTTCTAGGATATCAGGGCAGTTTTCCTGAATAATTTCCTGTGGTATTATGTCCAGGCTTTTTCTTTTGTCATGGTCTTCTGGTAGACCAATGATTCTTAAATTGTCTCTTCTTGAAAGATTTTCTAAATCGTCTGTTTTGTGATTGAGATGCTCCATACTTTCCTCAATTTTTTCATTCTTTTCATTTTGTTTTATAGTGTCCAGTTGCTTTGTGAGGTCACTTAATTCCAGTTGTTGTATTCTGGTTCTTAAAGAGTGGATTTAATCCATGGCTTTTTGGTCATCCTTTTCCTTCTGGTCTGATTTTCTTTGAAGGTCGTCTTTCATCCTCTTTACCTCATCTTTTATCTCCTTTGCCTCTTTTTCCAGTTGGTTGATTTTGGCTATCAAGACACTTTTTTCTCGTTTTACTTCAAGTGCCTCTGTTTCCAGATGACTTATTTTAATTTTTAAGTTCTTTTCCCAATTGTCTTCAGCCTCTCTTAATTGTGTTTTGAGTTCTTCCACAGCCTATATCCAATTTGCTGGGATTTCTGATTTATCATTTGCTGATCTCTTCCTCTCTGTTCTGTTTGCTGAGTAGAAACTGTCTATTGTAGTTTCTTTCTTCTTTTTCTGTTGTTTGTTCAAATTCACCCCTTCTTTACTCCTTGTATTTGTCTGTGCTCTTGTTCCCCTCATTTTTTTTTTGGTTTTGGGGGCTTCTGTCAGTCTTCCCTTTTGAAGCTTTAACAGGAGATTTCTTGGTGTAGTCTCTGGTGAAGGTTTGTTGAGGTTTGAGCTTCCCTGTCCTCTGGAGGCTTTTGATTGGATTAAAGTCCAGGAGTCAATAAGGATGGATGTGGAGCTTGGGCTTCCCTGAGTTTGGAGACTTTTGATGGGATTAAGTTCAGCTTAGTTGGACTGGGTGTTCTCTGAGTCCAAAAATTCCTGGAAGGCTGGAGCAAATATGGAGGATCTCCACAGCTCTGGCCAGCTGCCAGGTCTATGCTCCCTCTCTAGCTCCTTCCCCGCCATCTTTGTTGGACGCTCTGAACTTGGTGTAGCTCTGCTCTCAAGGTATGCCCTCCAGACCAGCACCTTTGCTAGCCCAGAAGTTCCTGCTGCCGCTGGAGTCTCAGAGCTCTGGGTGGGAGGGGGGAATAGGTCCTGGGACCTTCCTTCTGTCTTCCCCTTAAACCCGAGTGTTCTCAGATTCTGGCTTTTCAGGGGGCATACCTTTTATATTAGGTTGAGCAGGAAGGTTCCTTGGCTCTGTCTTGTTGTTAAGTTTTTTTTTTTTTAATTCCCCTAGGAGCATTCAGTTTGTGATCAGTTAGGAAGGGTATTCAGAGGTCTGAACTTTTGCTCCTTCTAGGTCTCCATCTTGACCCACAACAGCTAGGAACATATCTTTAAATAGGAAATGAATTTATGAGTAAATATGAGATAGAGAGCTTTTGTCATATGTAAAATTGATAATTTTGGTTACATTAAATTAAAAGGTTTCTGTACAAATAAAACCAATGTAGCCAAGTTTAGAATAAGAACAAAAGATTGGGGGGGGGGCAGGGTGGGAATCTTATTGACACTTTCTCAGAGAGAAATGTCATCTATAATATATGGAGAATTTTGTCAAATTAATAAGAATAAGAGTCATCTTCCAATTGACTAATGGGCATGAACAGTTAATTTTCTGGATAAAGCAATAAAAGCCATATATAGATATATTGAAATATGCTCTAAATAATGACTGATTAGAAAAATGCAAATTAAAACAATCCTGGATATCATTTCACACCTATCAGGTTAAAATGATATGAGGGCAAAATGACTAATGTTGGAGGGAATATGGAAAAATGCGAATACTCATACATTGTTGGTAGAATGGTGAGTTGATCCAACTATTTTGTAGAGCAATTTCTAATTTTGCCCAGACATTTACAAAAGTTTGTATGCCCTTATACCCAGCAATATCATTCTTATGTGTGATTTCCAAGATGATCACGGAAAAGGGGAAAGAATCTACATGTTTCAAGATATTTATTGTAGCTCTCTCTTTATAGTGGCCAAAAATAGAAATGGAGGAAATGTTCATCAATTATAGAATGGCTGGACAAATTACCCTATATTATTATGATAGGATATTACAGCATCATAAGAAATGATAAGCAGTTAATTAAAAAATATCATAAATGTCTACATGAAATAATGAAGAATGAAATTAGTGGAATGAAAAGAACATTATACAGAGCCATAAAGTATTTGAAGAATAACTTGTAAATATCCACCTCTAGAGGAGAACTGACAAATAGAAATATGAAAACACTATATAAATATATATATACATATATATATATATGTATCTTTTTGAAAGGTTATACCTTCTGTAGTATAGCAGAGAGGGTCTGAATTTCCTGGGGATAAATTCTATTAAATGAATAATTTTTTAAAAAGATTGTAGAGTTAGTAGAGACTTTAAAGATCATTTAATGCAGCTATCTCATTTTACAGATGAAGAATATTGTGGCTGCTGTAAATTAAGAGGGTTAACACCCATTATACAAAATAATTACAAAAGCCACCATTATAACACTTCAGGTCATTGGCTCAAAGATAATTGCAGAAGTAGTATGGATCAGTCAAAAAAAGCAATGCCTAAAAGGTTTGAATCCTTCAGCTTATTGTTTGAAATGAACAAGTCTAAGTTCTCCAAAATTCCTCACATAAAATAGAGAGCTTGGAATAGATGGGCTTTGAGTTTCCTTTTTATTTAAAATCTATTAAATCTCCTTTACTTATTTAAATGGTACATGCCATAATAACCAAGCTTGCAGTTAAAGAGACCCATAATTCACTCAGGGCATTCTAGTATCTCCCCTCAAATATATTGATCTGATGTCATAAAGGTGGATCTAGGTGGATCCTTTAGCTAAGGAACCCAGAGACAACTTTGCATTTGTATTCTCATATCTACTGACTAGAATTAGAACAAATTCCATTTGTCTTTCTTTCAGGATCACAGTTATCTTTTCATCTTTTAACCATACTTTAATAATGCCATAATTTCTCCATTCTACAACTTTCGATTTTTATTTTTGAAAAAAGTTGGGCAAATCTTTTACTATCAAAAACAGACATTTTAAAATTTTTTTTTCATGAACATCTTTGGATATCTAAGGAAGCCTAGATACTCCTTTGCAGAATTTTGTTATCTAGGGTATAAAACAAAATTCATAAGATTATCAAGAAAATAAATCATATCCAAAGTAAATGATCAAAATATATATTTTAACAGTTTGCATACTCCAAGATTCACAAGTCCTGATCTAAAAACAAATTGGAAATAACTTTATATGCCTGTAATACTTCTTTCAATGTATGTTGACAATATTAGAATAATTCTGGTCTCTAGAACAATAGGTAGGGTTTTTTCATGCATTGAATCAAGATTCTCTTCCCAGTTCTTATCTCTAAAGAGGAAAGAAACTGGGCATTAGTCATTCTGTAACTAAAGTACCTAGTCTTTGAGATATCCTACAATGGAAGGCACTACACTAAGGATATTGGAAGTGTGATATATGTAAAGATTAAAATTATTTCTGAAAATATATGATTGAATGATTATTCAATGCATTTATAGAGTTCCTAAGATTCTAAATCTCCCAAATCTTTCTACTATACTTTGTATTATTTGTAATTTTAAATATTCTGAGATCATAGATTTCTAAGAGTAGTAGTTAGAAATCATCACCAATATGACTCTATTGATCTCTTCTAATGCATTATACTAAAGAATTCTCTCTACTTTGCATATGTGGAAAGGAGTAATTTAAGTGGCCAAGTCTATGACATATGGGGGAAAGAGTCATAGTTGGCAGCAAGAATGCCAAATGATAGGTAATGATATTCCTTCAGATTGGATGAATAGGTTCAGATTCTAGTCTTTCCCTATTTATAAATGCCACATATTCCTAAAAATTCCTAAACATTCAAAGGTCTTTAGAAGCTTTTCTGTATTTGTTTTATGTTATACTTTCTTTCAATTATAATGAATTAAGTCCCCCATATTTTCCAATGCCCCAAAGCATCTTTCTTAAACACATGAAATCAATCTATAATAAAGTACTGCACTAACATATAGGTGCTAGAATCCACAGCTAAGAAAAAGAACACAATTTCCTAGAGGGCAAGGCAATAAAATCTTTTTCTGATGTCATAATATGATTTCAGTCAATATCACCACCATGAAAACAAAGACATGCAATTCTTTTTGCTAAACTTCTCTCATTGAAATAATTATATGTGTAGCAAATAACACAAAGTCTATTTGGATATTATATAGAATTACTAAAAACTATTAAAATTTTAGTGTAGTCAATGAATGTTATTATACTGTTAGTAAATTTACATTAAATTATAAGAAGCAAAAATATCCCAGAGGATTGTCTTTCTTTTTTTCTTGCTTTTAAGTAGATAAAAATGAAAGACCCCAGGAAATTGAAGGTTAATCAAGGGAAAATAATTTCCAGGAGGAGAAACATCCTAGACAAATCAGAAAAGCAGCTCACTCCAAAATAACAGCCAGAGGCAACTCCAAAACTCTCAAAAATAAATTCATCTGGATCTGGGTGATGAACAAGATATTGAAGCAAGAAATAACTACCAGAAATTGACACGTGGTTCTGTGACAAGCATCCAAAGACCACAACTGACAGTGGCAGAATTCAGAAGTCATCCTCTAAATTCAATAGAGATTAGTCCATGTGTGATTAAAAGTACTATGACCAGTGTGAAAATAACATGTCTTTTCTGAAGTGTTTTATGCTTCCTTGGTTATCTTCATTCATGAACTACCATCATTAAGTATGGGGGTTATTTGTATTTAAGGTTTATTTCTCATTATTTATCTTTGATGATATCTTAACCAAAATATACTATTTCCTAATCCCTTAGAATACATTGACTTTTCCACCTTCATGCCTTTTCTTGTCCTGTCCTTTTTACCTCCAGCACTATAACCCTCCACCTTCCCAGTACTGTACCTTTCAACATTTTGCAATGAAGTTTGTTATCTCTTCTATGAATGTTTCCCTGATTTTATGGGGCCAATATTAATCACTCCCTCCTCTTTAAATTAAATTGGGACTATTATGATGTCAGAAGTCTAGACACTGGGATGTTATTCAATTTCACTTCTTGGTAAAAATATCATGAAAATGTCAATCCTCTCTCCAGGTTTAGAAGGGAATCCTTGACCCTCTGAATTAGAAATCTAAGGTTTCCAAGTCAGTTCTAAAATTCTTTTGCAAGTAGAATATAGAAAATTAAAGTATATTAAAATTCTTGACAGCCCCAATAAATAATTGAAAGTAGAAATCAAAGCAACAATACTAGATAAAATTCATAATGATTGTCTCAAATGTTTCAGAGTGGCACATGAATTACGCACAAAGCACTTTATCAGCTTTCTGTCAAGTGAAAGACTTCTTTCAACTTTCTGAGAAGGAATTACACATATATTGTCCTTTTGAAAAAGAAAAAAAAAAACACCTTACACCTTAGAATGAATACTCTGTATTGGTTCCAAGGCAGAAGAGTGGTAAGGGCTTGGCAATGGGGATTAAGTGACTTGCCCAGGGTCACACAGCTAGTAAGTGTCTGAGGTCAAATTTGAACTGAGGACCTCCCATCTCTATTCCTGGCTCTCAATCCACTGGGCTACCCAGCTGCCCCCTAAGTATTTTCTTATATAACATCTATTAGCCCTCTAAACATAGACCACTTGCTACTCTTTGTACTCAATACAGGGCACTCCATATAGGATCAACTTGACCCTCCAGATATGAAAACATTGAAGAAAACAAAATACTTGCCCAGGGGGAAAAAGTGTGCCAATCAGTTCTGGGGATGTGAAAAGCAGGTAATTGTGGATTTTTAAAATTGCAATAACTGAACAAGGCTTCCCATGGTGCCATAACATCGATACAACCTTTATGCACTACCATAAACCTTTATTCATGGGTTTGTGTGTGTGTGTGTGTGTGTGTGTGTGTGTGTGTGTGTGTGTGTGTGTGTGTAGAGAGAGAGAGAGAGAGACAGAGAGGCAGAGAGAGAAAGAAAGACTAGGGTACTGAGAATGCTAGAGCATTTGATATATAAGTGGAAATGTGATTTTAAAAATGCCAAAATACTATTGGAAAAATATGCCATTTGTAGGAAATCATTTGTAGACAATTATAATTCTTCTTATTTG
The DNA here is from genome assembly GCF_027887165.1 of Monodelphis domestica. Classification (NCBI taxonomy): domain Eukaryota; kingdom Metazoa; phylum Chordata; class Mammalia; order Didelphimorphia; family Didelphidae; genus Monodelphis; species Monodelphis domestica. The sequence continues at coordinate 102,771,187 of NC_077232.1, forward strand.
TAAACTCATCATAAATTATCCTAAAAAGTATGTTATTGAAGTTAACAGAGATAGTTTACCAACAACATTAAATTATATGACCATGCCAAAAATTAGATTAGCAGTTTCTTCACTTAATGGAAATCTTTTCAAAATTCCACTTAGTCTCAATAAGTAAGTAATGAATAATTCACTGTACTAAAGGAGTTAAAATATTATTCAAGGTCCTATAGTACCAAAGCAAAACGGTGATATTTATAATTACTTTGGTCATCTCAAGACAAGACATTGGATGAATCTATTTTAATTTAATTTAATTTAATTTATTAATTTAGAGTATTTTTCCATGATTACAAAAATTATATTCTTTCCCTCCCCTCCCCTAAAAGCTGTCCCATAGCTGACACACGATTCCACTGGGTTTTACATGTGTCAATGGTAAAGACTCATTTCCATATTATTGATATTGTCACTAGGATGATCATTTAGGGTCTATAACCCCAAACATATCCCCATCAACCCATGTGATCAAGCAGTTGTTTTGCTTCTATGTTTCTTTTCCCATAGTTCTTCCTCGGAATGTGGATAGTGTTCTTTCTCATAAGTCCTTTAGAATTATCCTGGATCATTGCATTGCTACTTGTAGAGAAGACCATTACATTCAATTTAACCACAGTGTATCAGTCTCTGTCTATAATGTTCTCCTCGTTCTGCTCCTTTCACTCTGCATCAATTCCTGGAGATCATTCCAGTTCACATGGAATTCCTCCAATTCATTGTTTCTTTGAGCACAATAGTATTCAATCACCAACATATACCACAATTTTTTCAGCCATTCCTCAATTGAAGGGCATCCCCTCATTTAAAAAATTTTTGCCACCACAAAGAACTCAGCTATGAATATTCTTGTACAAGTCTTTTATCTTATTATCTATTTGGGGTACAAACCCAGCAGTGCTGGATCAAAGCACAGGCAATCTTTTAGCACCCTTTGGGATTAGTTCCAAATTGCCTTCTAAAATGGTTGGATCAATTCACAACTCTATCAGCAATGCATTAATGTTCTAATTTTGTCACATTCCCTACAAAATTTATGATTTTCCTTTGCTATCTTATTAGCCAATCTGCTAGGTTTGAGGTGGTACCTCAGAGATATTTTGATTTGCATTTCTCTAATTATAAGAGATTTAAAACATTTTTTTTCATGTGTTTATTGATTGTTTTGATTTCTTCATCTGAAAATTGCCTATTAATGTCCATTGCCCATTTATCAATTGGGTAATGGCTTGATTTTTTTTTTGTACAATTCATTTAGCTCTTTATAAATTTGAGCAATTAGACCTTTGTCAGAGTTTTTGTAATGAAGATTTCCCCCCTAATTTGTTGATTCCCTTGTAATTTTAGTTGCATTGGTTTTGTTTGTACAAAAAGTTTTTAATTTAATGTAATCGAAATTATTTATTTTATATTTTGTAATTTTTCTAACTCTTGCTTAGTATTAAAATCTTTCCTTTCCCAAAGATATGACAAGTATTCTATTCTGTGTTCACTTAATTTAATTATAGTTTCCTTCTTTATATTCAAGTCATTCACCCATTCTGAGTTTATCTTGGTGTATGGTGTGAGATGTTGATCTAAATCTAATCTCTCCATACTGTCTTCCAATTTTCCCAGGATATTTTGTCAAAGAGTGGATTTTTGTCTCAAAATCTGGTCTCTTTGGATTTGTGATCGACTGTCTTTCTAATATCACTTTCCCCAAGTCTATTCCACTGATCATCCCTTCTGTCTCTTAGGCAGTACCATATTATCTTGATGCATTATAGTATGCTTTGAGGTCTGGTACTGTTGGGCCTCCTTCCTTCACATTTTTTTTCAACATTTTCCTTGATAGTCTTGATTTTTGGTTCTTCCAAATGAACTTTGATATGTTTTTTTTTTTTTAATAATTCAGTAAAAAAGTTTTTTGGTAGTTCAATGGGTATAGCACTAAATAAGTAAAAAAAATTTGGGTAGGATTGTCATTTTTATTATGTTAGCTTGTCATACCCATGAGTAATTAATTTTTTCCCCCAGTTACATAGATCTAGTTTTAACTGTGTGGAAAGTGATTTGTAGTTGTGTTTGCCTTCCCTTGCCAAATAGATTCCGAAGTATTTTGTATTGTCTAAGGTGATCTTAAATGGAATTTCTCTTTCTAATTCTTGCTGCTGAGATATGTTGGAAGTATATAGAGATAACATCTGCAATGTAATTAAATATCTTTGTAGTGCTATTTTTAACATATTGTTGGAGATGTACATTATACAATATTTTTTAAACATCAAAAGAAGAACACATACAATATTAGTGATATACAAACTCCAATACCCCAATAAAGCTAAAGAAAAATTTACATTTTTGGCAAGATATAGACAGTATTGATGTTCTAACAACAAAATAAAAATATTTAAAATTTGCAAAAATATTTCAGGAAATGAAATACTATTTCATAGAACAGTAGTAAAAGCTGAAAATAAGTACACACAATTAGATTCATCAAATGTAACTGGTTTTTACTTACCTCTTTCTTGAACCTATGAAATGGCTATGATTAAATAACTGGAATAAGAAAAAAACCCTCATGTGACTACTATGTGAACTCAACCAAAAACTGATTACTTGTCAAACATATATATGTAACGAAAATTAATAGAACTGGAAATATTTGTGATGCTGGTATAAAATTAAGTTGATACCAAAAAAGTATAATAATTCTGTAGCAGCCCATACTTGTTGATTGATTCAGACTTTGGAATTTAATGATATTAACTATGCAACATATACCTTTGGATAAAAATAGCATGTAAAAATATATAGAAAGACCTGATCAAATGAACAAAATTATACACTAGAGCAAATTCTGTATACTAAAAGATTAGGAATACTCATGTAATGAATTTGTAATCTTGCTGGCACGGCAATTTCCTTCACCATCAAAAAATAGCAATGATTAAAATCATCAATTTTATGTAACACTTATCTCTATCTTCCTATGAATGTTCCATATGAAATCTACCCACCTAGTTGCAGTTTCCCTCACCGTCTTTTAATATTTTATGGATATCAGTGCAAGACTTTGACCAGTTTCACTTCTCACACATGAAGGATCCAAATCTATTTTTAGTCACATATTTTTTATAATGTCTTTTAAACTAATTCTTAAATGAAAGCCATTGTGAGTGATATGCCAGAGAATACTTTTTGTCTACCATGTATTTTCCCATTTGCCTTTGAATCACCTGTATTTTTGTTTTTGTTTTCTTATTCACATTTGATCTATTTCTTGGCAATCATATAGCACTGTTGGGAGAATATTGCTATAAAGACAATTAAAACTTTGGTGATAGAGAGTAACTTAGAAACACTCAAAATGTTGCAAAATGCCCTTAATACAATTCTACTCACTATTCTGGTCTTCAATTCTAGGCCTAGATTACAAACCATATATTTAGTATATTTCCAAGAAATATGTATGAAGAACTAACCCAATGAGCTGCCTATCTAATTGCAAAGCAGAATCTGGATAATATGCATTCTTAATCTTTTGTTTTCCTTTTTCCATATGTATTTCAAGGACTCCTTCTTTTCTGTGAATATGAAACCTCTGAAAGGTCCTGAAATATTGCAAGATGTTATGTAATCAGTACAGTATTGTCTTCAAATAGCTTTGCCAGGGAAAGGAATCATTTACTTGTACTTAATGCAGCTTATCTTCTTTGATAGAGTTCTACACCTTTGCTCAACATGTCTCTCTCTTTGAGTTTTTGGTTAATGTTGATAATTAGAAAAGTGTTAACAAAGTTCTTGTTATATCAATCAAGGAAATGTACTTGATATTAATACATGCATGGGAAGAATTTGCTGGAGAAGATATTTGTTTAAGGCTGTGTTTTACTTTCTAAAGTAAAATTAATTTCAGCAATCAATAAATGCTAAAAATCAAACAAGAAAAGCAGTGAGATCTTATATTCTCTATATCTATGTCAGTTGTGGGAATGTGAAATCATTATCTACATTAAAGAATTTTATGTATACTTCTGATCCTTTCCTGCTCATATTTTTAAGAAGATACCATTGAAATGGTCACAAATATTTTTAGAAAATATTTATAGAGATGAGAAAGTAGGCAAATATGTTCATAGTTGTAAAAATGCATTGGTTAATATTTTAATACATAACTTTGCCATATACTTTTAAAATGGTATCCTGATAAGGATATATTAAAAATTAATACTTGAGTGTCTTTAAAATCAAAGCACTTCTAACATGAATTTATTTTACATATATTTTGTTAGATGTACTTTCTATTCTCAATTTTATTTTTAAGGGATTATTTTACTTCCTCATATGACATATGAGATCATTAAATGCTAAATTCCAAATATAGATATTCCACTGTCAATAATCTTTAAAAATTATTATATCATTAGTAAAACTTTTCAGAGCTGCTATATTCCACTTTATTCTTTCCTTCCAGTTTCATATACAAATGAAACTGAGATAATCAGATGTGGTAAGGACTCACACTAATCTTTTTGCAAACTCATTTTCTCCTTCACTACTTTTCATTGTTTCATGAAGCAATACAGCTTATAACCTTTCATCATCTTCCTCTAGAATATTTTGCAAATAAGTTTGTATACAAAATTGATTTTACCTTTCATTTTCATGGTTCTATGCTTGGCAAAGAGATATGTTGTTTTCTGGTTAAAACAATGAGAGGTCTCTTTGTACCTATTTTTTGTGATAATTATTTTATACCAAATTAATTTCTCTAAGAAATGGACATTTCAAATCAATGTCTGTACTTTTACCCATTTCCCATATTTTTCATGCTATAGATATTTTTGGCCAATTCTCATTTTTTTTTTACAACTATGACAAATAAAGGAGAAAATAATTATTATAGATTTAAAAAAAACATTAACATTCACTTCAGTTCGATAGATAATATGGACATTAATCTAGAACAATGAATTTTAGTGTAGTGACACCTGTTGAGAAATTTCCTTTATTAATACAAATAAAAATTATCAAATTATAATCCTAGAAAATTGTCTGACACTTTGAGTAAGAGATTTGTCCATGGTCATACAATAAGCATGTGATTTTTGATAGTAGCCCTTCTTTTGTTTGAGGCCAGATCTCTATTCACCATTCAACCATGCTTATCATGAACTTTATTTCCCATCCTCTTTCTCTCCAATAATTTTTCCATCTCTATAAACATCACAGCTATATTTTCTTAAATTTGAACATTTTTACTTAATTAATGAATAATTTACAATGCTTCTAATAGTATTTATTAGCATTTTCTACTTCAGTGAATTTTGTATAATGTTTATCCTTCCTACTACGCTTTAAACTCTGCAATAGGAAAGAAAGCTAATTTTCTCCATTGCATCTCTATTACCAGAGTTCAATAAATATTTTAATGAAATAAATGGATTAAAGAAGAACATGATTCTGAGTTCATTATTTCCTACATTGGCTGACATAATGATGCCAAGCAAAAAAATAAATCTGCTTCTAAGGATTAATTAGGAAAAAGAAAAACAACCAACAGAAATAATTTGTTCCTTAAAATATATTGACAGGTTCTGAAACGTTGAATCTGGAAATCAATTATTATAACTAAAAGTCTATTGGGCTACACATTTGGGAAGCCACCATCATTTCCAAACACAATCAAAACTGATTTCCATAGATTGTTGGAGGGAAAATAATATCACTTAGTATCAAACTTATACTTACTTATATAGCATCCAATACTGATATCCTTTTTCCAGACTCAAATGTTCCTAGGACATGTATTCATTGTTTGCCCTCCTATCTTTAACAGGGTATAAAAAAAAAAAAAACATTCTACATTTTATTTTTCTCTGCCTCCCCTATAAAGATCATATTGCCCCTTTTATATGGGACATATCTTTTATGTCTATTCAAGATATATAAAAATACTCAGGAGGGGCAGTTTTGATTTCATTTGAGGGGAAAGAAGAGTTAGGAGAAACATATAAGTAAAAAAAAGTATCAGAAATGAAATGTCAGGGAGGAAAGAGTTCTTTTCAGTGATCAATTAAAAGACTGTTAAAGACTACAACTATTGGAGGCATCTAGGGACCTTGGAGGACTTCTCCTCCATGTTTTTCAGTAGATACATGAGTAAGTTATTGTATAAAGGTGTAATTTCTGATTTTCTTAATGTCACATAGGTTAGTGGTAAACAAGCCTAAAACCCAAATATTTTGCTTTCTAGTATAATTCTTTCTTATTAGAATTCCAATGCTGCTTTCTTCTAGAGCAAATAAGCTAACAGCCAATTTATTAAGGATTCTTTACCTGGGATGAATAAACTCTGCACATGTGAGACAGACACACACACACAAAGAGAGAGAGAGAGAGAGAGAAAGAGAGAGAGAGAGAGAGAGAGAGAGAGAGAGAGAGAGAGAGAGAGAGAGAGAGAGAGAGAGAGAGAGAGAGAATGTTAATATAATTGGTTTCTTTGGTAAAGCCAAATATTTTGTGCTCTTAAAAACATGATTCTAAGATGAGATTCTGGAAAGAGGTTCATCGGCTCTATCAGCCTATCAAAGAGTGATGGTTATTTAAACATCTGTCCTTTGAGTGCTAACAAATCACCATTCTAAAAATACAAACCCAGGAAAAAAGATTGAATTAAATCATTCAACTTTAATTTTAAACTGTGTCATTTAATGTAGTCCAGTCCATTATGTGATTTTAAAGGTGAATAAAAGCAAAAGCCAAAATTAGTGTAATCACAATGTTAAATAAACTTGATGTTGTAGATAATAGACTAAAACTGTGATATGTACTAGATTTATTAGAGGCATCGAAATTCTGAATTTCTAAAGATAAAAATGATGGCACAATAATAATTCTGTTCTTTCTAATTAATTTTCACAAGTAATTCAATTAAAGGTTTGCACTGAAAACATGAAAATATTGTGTCCACATATCCCCTCCCTTCTTCTAGGATGACAATAGGATTATAATATTCTAATTTTAAATGTAAATGGCAACAGTATATAAAAACATGCCTATCTTTGGCTTAGTATATGAGATTCCTAAGGACTTGCTCAAGGCAAAGAGAGTTGAAGTCACTTGTTTTACTATTAGGTAGTTAATAAATGTCAGAGGTATCATTTGTATCAGGTCTCTGACTCCAAGACCAGAATATTATCCTTTCTGCAACCCTTGCTAAGTGAATAGTATATTATAATGAATAAATGCTAATTATTTGTGCCATGCACAGTGATATATGATAAAAAAAAATGCTATCCACCCTCCAGAGGGAAAATTTGATGAATTCTGAATATTGATTTAAGCATATTTTTCTATTTCCTTGATTTTATTTTATCTCTTTTATTTTGTAACATGTGTAATACAGAAATATGTTTCGTATGACCTAACATGTATAATAAAAGTTAAATTGCTTCCTTTCACAAGGAGGGGTAGGAATAGGAGACAATTAAGGAAATTGCAACATTGATTGTTAAAAATTTAGAGGGGAAAATATTTAATTAAATAAAAACAATTTTTAAATAAAGTCATTTGAAAGGGAATATTGGGAGAGTTCTCCTGGTTTGCAATCTGTTCCCTGCCATCTTACTCCAATGTCTCTCGCCATACCAGTTTTGAAAAGCAATGGTTTGGTGCCCTATTACTGGGCCCTGGCTTAAGTTAGCAAAAGGTCTAATTATCACCATTTGTCCAGAGCTGCCTATTCTGGTTTGGGTATTACAAGATGATCCTCATAATAAGATGGACAGGATGTGGCAAATGTCTTGATTTAAATGGATATGGCATATTCTGTTTTTTTAACACAATAGTCAAGAAACATTTATTAAAACTTAATATATGCCAGTAATTGTGCTTAGCTCTCAGTGTACAATGAGAAGTAAAAAAAGTTCCTGCCCTAAAGGAGATGACATTCTAAAAGAAGAGATCCAGTAATTTCTGTACAGCATAGAGATTTATAGTTTTATTTGGACTTCCCTTTATTCTGTTCTTTGTATAATGTTTATATATGTTGATTTTATTAATTTCATACTAATAAAATAATTAAAACAAGTGAACAGGAAATAGAAACTGATATGCAAGGGATAAACATAAAAATCAGATAACAGTATAAATCTTAGTCACATGGAGAAAATTCCTGATTGTATAAAATTTTGAAACAAAGACTAGTGTTAGTTTATTTCTGGAAATAATGAGGTTTTTTTTTTTAAACTGAGAACAAGTAGCAATGGAGATAATTATAATAAAGTCCATTTGCTTTCAACACATGATTGCTCATTAATTCACCAGCAAAATAACTTTAAAAAAAGATTAGGTTCAATTGTTAATTATTTCATACTTTACATTGTGTAAAGTCATCTGCTACAAGGAGGGATTGTAAGCCTACATAAAGTTAGTATATTTATAAAATGAATCTTTTGCCTGTGTGGGTAAGTGGGTGCTGAGGTACAAAGGTCCATTTTGGAACTGCAGAAAAATAATGTTTCATTTCTATTTAATAAAAAATTAGCTCCTACTGAAGAGATGACACGGGGTCTTGTAATAATCATTTGTCCAGAGCTGTCTATTATGATTTACAAAAAACCAAAAATATGAGAGGACAATTATGGCCCTAGTAGGCTTGGGTATAGTCTGAAGCAATTATTGGCACCACTTCCTACCATCTGCACCTCTTTCTTGTTCTTTTATTCTTTTGTCTCATTTGCTTTTAGTTCCTTTCTTCCTCCATGACTATCCATTTAGAGCTGCCAAGGCCAACTATTGACCTACTCAGCCTTTCTTCTTATTCAGGGACTAAGAGGCTGATGATGACCCTTGTGACAGATACAAAAGCAGTACAGGTAATGTCAGATTCATGTAGCTTCCGTAATTCTGGAGCTTTTTATTTAAAAGGATTTTCACTATTTTGGATGGTCTCTTATAAGAAGAGTAATTATTGTAAATAGTCACACAACTGGTTTCTTGTCATGTCCAGGTAGAGTTAGAAGGGAAGAAATAAATGCATTATTCTTCACATTAATACATTTTTCCATTTACATGAAAAAAATAATTAAAATCAGCTTTGGTCATCATCAATCCCAAATACAACTGATAGAAAGAGATTTCATGAATATAATTAGCAAGAAACCCTACCTCTTTTCTTTTATATTCATTTATGAATGCATATCAGCAATACACATAAGAAAGTAGAAATAAAATAGTCAGGGATCACTTGGTATCAAGAGTCAGCTAGTCCTGAGTTTGGGCCTGGATATTGGAAGGAGATGTTACTATCTTTGTTTTTTGAAGATAAACTCAAGGAAATATTGGTGATAGGAGAAATTTCCTTTTGTTGTTTTCACCACTTGAGCATGTTTTCTCCTAGTTCTTCTATCTCTCCCACCAATACATTCATTTTTGTCAAAGTCCTATCCTAAAACATATTTTTCACACTGGATTCTAAATAAGGAATGCTTCTAATGTCATCAACATGAGCTTCTAGTGTCTCAATGAAAGTCAGTGATAACTTCAGCAATTGTCGCACATACCTGTAGTATTCAGCTTCAATAGGCAAGTTTTCCTGACACAGGAGGTTTCATTAGTCTCTTTCAGAAGACTGTTTTCTCCTTCAGCACCGTCTCCAAGTGTTGATTTGTACTTTGCAGAGTCTTGCACTTTTGAATTAGAAAGAAAGGATGAATGGCATCTGTTGTATGCTTTTCAAGTATTAAGAGGTAAATTTCCAACATCTAGCCTGAGATGATATCTGTGTGATCCAGGGAAAGTCATTTAGCTTCTTAAAGCTTCCTCACTTGGAAAAAGAGGATAATAATAGCACCTAAATCATAGGGTTATTGTGAAGATCCAAAGGGATAATAGAAAGCACTTAGCATAGTCCTTGGCACATTGGTGGGTGCTTAATAAATGCTCATTTCCTTCCCTGTGAATCACTTACCATTCCTGGTCAACTGGATTCACTAAAGACATCCCGCTTGCTTCCAGGAAAACATGTAGCAAGAATATGTGCTTTTGATAAAGGAACGTGTGATGTATGAGGGAGGGAGGTATTGGGAACTGGTCAATCTTGCCATCTAAATCCAAAGCATTATGGGAAAGCTAATATAAAATAAAAGAATTGATTGCTTCATAATCAAAGGACATTACAAACCATATATTTTCTGGGTCATCATAAAAGAGCAACTGAGGGATTATGGACAGAATATGTCCTAGAGTTTTCATAAAAAATTCTTTTAAAATTTTATTAATTCATCTTTGAATTTAAATTAGAAAGCTCCAAGCCTAAGACCACAAGGACTTTAAAAAGCAAAAACAACTGGATTTTCCCATCAAGGAGATTCAAATTTTTGTTCAAATGATTATGCAATCCCTCTATAAAGTAGTAGTTATATCCTACCTTATAATTAATTTATGACTGCCTACACTAAAGTAAAATTAACCAAGTTAATACTGTGAATAATTTACATTGAAACACTGTCACCACAAGATTTAAATAGCTCCCTCAGCAAGTTCACTGCTGTGGTCTTCCATCACAGAAAGTTACTTTCCAATTTTAAAAAAAGCTGATTTAATATATGTTATAGTAATATCCAGTCTCAGTGAGGGGAATGACCTATTGTTTCTCTTTCTAGGGGAAGAAGGGTAATTATTGATATTTTGAACTACTTAGACTTGGCTAAACCCAAAGTTTTCCCTTAAAAATTTTTAGACTCCTAGATGCTTCAATTTTAAAGGGACTTCACAGGTGATTTAGTCCATCTCTTGTCTAATACATTAATCTTCTATTCAGTAATCTTGAAAAAGATCATCTAGCCCATGCTTAAATGCTCTTAATTTCAAAGAAATATCAACCTCATAGTATTATTTTATGTACCTCATTAGGTCAGTGTCATTTATTACATTATAACCTCTGATCCTTTTTAAATACTAAAATAAGATTAAGAAATATTTGGGAAGAATTTTCTAAAGGTCAGACATTTTATTTCCTTTTTTTAAAGATATAAACAAATCCTAAAAAATGGAGTTGATTTGTGCTACAAAATGATATCTTATATCATAATTCTAAATAAGATAGAATATATTTTGAACTATATTCATTACTAACTATATAAAAAATTAAAAGAGGGAAAATAATTTTAAAAGGTGGAGAATTATCTTAACCAAGCATGTAAGGTTTAAGAGGATGGTTCACTAATAGCTATATTCTTCAACAATTCAATTTTGTGCCTAATTATTATGGAAATACAGAGTATTCTACAACTTTAGTTTTTCGGTTTATTACCAATAATATTTACTGCCCTCAGGCAAGGACTATAAGTTTGAAAACCAAAAATCTGAAGGGTTAACATAAAAAGGCAGAATATTAAAAACATTCTATAAATAATAACATTTTAATTTTCTACCAATATGAGCCAGTGATTGTTCTGTAAATGCTATTATGAAATAAAAAGTAGTATAACATAGATTTGCTCCTATAACTATAAGGATTAAAATATGATGGGAGAATTAAGAAAATGCTTAGCTTACTTTATTTTCTATGAGAGATGTCAAGGAAAACATTCAGGCTAATTTTCATCTTTACTAGACATTGCTACTTAAATTGCTGAGATTCTCTAACTTCCAGAGACCTTAGGAAAGGCAATTTGATAAAAGAAAACATTCTAATCATTTCCCCCTGAATGAAAAATGGTGTTATAGTAGGAAAAATCCTGAATTTGGGGCTAGAGGACCTGTGATCAAACCTAGACTGTGTCACTTTACTATATAAAGTTCCTTTTACTCTGAGATTCTTTTTTCTTCCATCTATAAAATCAAGTAAGGGATTGGTCTAAATCAATGAGATCAAATTAAAAAAGAAATGAATCCCTACATGCTCAAATAGTGATTTAAAAAAATCACAAATCAACGGTATCTATGTTGCACTGTATTTTTATATTTTCTGTTAAACATTTCCCAATTACATTTAATCTGCTTTGGGCAGCCCTGATGCTTTTTTCTAGGCTACTCTCATGAGTTTAATTTGGGTTGGATGATTTAACTCTGATTCTCTGATACTTTCATTTAGCTAGGAGAAAGAAATGTAGAACATATGACATAGTGGAAAGCAGAATGGACTGAGAGTCAAGAGAACTGGCTCATGGCCTGAGCTTTGCCAATAATTAGCTGAGGGGGCTTCGTAGGTAATTTCTCAGCTCTAGACTTCAGGTTCCTCCTTTATTAAAGTAGTTGGATTAACCTTCACTGTGGACCCAAAATGCTATGAAATATATCATAGGCTACTTTTTTGACACCTGATGAAATTTCTTTGTCATCAGAATATGCAGACATGCTCTCTGTGAAAGAAGACCAACCCTAGGTGCTAAGGTGAGTAAATTTGGAGAGGAAGATTATTTTGAAAAATAAAATGTTGTGTTAAGACTATTTGAGTGCTAGTTCTCTTCATGATCCTTGGACTCTGCTAGCATTGATTTAGTGAGGCGTCAGAGGTAATTTGGACAATAACTTGTGAGAGGAATCAGTGCACATCATGACTAATGACATACACTATGAAAATAGAATGGGAGCCTCTGCCTAGTCAGAATTAAAAACTGGAATGAATATTTCTGATTGACATTTTCCTTAAGTAGGAATCTTTGGTCACATATAGTCTACCCTATTATGGAATTAGTCTTTTTTTCTATAGGAATTGAAATAGAAATACATAATTTTTATTTTTTTAAAACCCTTACCTCCTGCCTTAGAATCAATACTATTTATTGGTTCCAAGACAGGGAAATGGTAAAGGCTAGGCAATGGGGATTAAGTGCCCAGGGTCACATAGCTGGGAAGTGTCTGAGGTCACATTTGAACCCAGGACCTCCTATCTCTGTGAGGCCTGGCTCTCAATTCACTGAGCTACCCAGCTGCCCCCCACGTACATAATTTTAAAAAGAGCCCTAGATTTATCCTGAGTGATGTCATTTGATTGCTTTAAGTGGTTTCAATAGGGATTAAAGCAAATTTTCAAAGTATATTAATAAACAATTTTCAAAAAACATTCAATAATAATAGGAAAGATTGTGCCCAATCACTAGTAATAAAATAAATTTAATTTAAATTTTACCTTATATGTATAAGATTGTACAACATAATAAAAGATGGGAGTAGCAAATGCTGAGAAGCTACAGTTCAGTGGCACTCTTGGGGGAGAAGATGTTAAATTCATTCAATTTTACTAGAAAAGAGTTTGGAATTGGGGAAAATACCACTAAGTTGTTCATACCCTTAGACTTAGCCTCCTTACTACTAATCATATGTTTAAATTAGGTCAAAGACATGAACATAATATTAGTTTGTCACATACAATAACAAACACAAGGAATCCAGAGAAACTTAAGAAGTCTTGTGTAAACTGATGTGACATAAAATAGTAGAAACAGGAGAACAATACACTCAGTAACTACAATAACATAAATTGCTTAATTATGATGGCAAGTCATCTTCCTGAAGAGCGATTGTGGCAAGCATCTACCTCCTCTTGGTAATCAGGTAGGAGAATGCAGGTGTAGAATATCACATGTGCTTCTGTTCTGTCAAATAAGCGATGAAGATGTTTACTTAAAAAAATAAATCAAGCAGCATTAGGAAAAGTAAATTTCCAGAAAGAAACCAATAATCCCATATGCTCAAAGGTGAACTCGTTATCATTTCCCCCAAACCCACTTCTCTTCTTCACTCACCTATTATTATTAGAGGCACCATCATCCTCCCAGTTTTTCAGACACAACTTAGATGTAACTCTCAATTCCTCATTTTCTCTTAGCCCCAATAGTCATTCTGTTTCTAATTTCTATTATTGATTTAATTTTATAATATTTCTTGTAGATTGCCTCCCACATAACTATCTTGGTAGATGCCCTATCACATTATACACAGACTATTGCTATAGCTGTTGGAATGGTATCTTTGACTCTAGTTTCCCCTGGACTCCATTGCCCACTTGTAGCTGTCAGATTGATCATCCTAAATCACAGAACTGACCACACAACCCACCTTATTTAATAAACTTCAGTGCCTCTACATTATTTCCAGGATCTTTGTTTGGATAAACTTTTCCAGGATCTTTTGATAAACTTGTTTGGCTTTTAAAGGTCTTTACCACCTAGTCCTTTCCTACCTTTCAAAAAAAAAATCTTACTCTTCTGCCATTTGCTCTGCCATCCAGTAGCAATGACCTTGTTATTCTTTGGACAAGAACTCAATCTCTTGAACCTATGCATTTTCACTGACTGCCTTCTGTGCTTGGAATGTGTTCCCTCTTCATTTTCAACTTTGGTTTTCCTTCCAGTCATAGCTAAAAGACTATTTTATCAAAGAAACTTTTTCTTAGCCATTTAATGATAAATCCTTATTTCCAATTTGATCCTGAGTGTGTGTGTGTGTATGTGTGTGTGTGTGTGTGTGTGTGTACTTTTTGTGTACAGAGGTCTTTACAATTTGTCTCTCCAATTACACTGTAAGGTCCCTGAAAGCATAGAGTGTGTTCTTATTGCTATGAGGTTGTTGTTGCTGCTATTTTTTTGGGGGGGAGGGATATAACTACAGCATCTGTCACAGCATATAGTTGGCACTTAATAAGTGTCTACTGATGTATTAATTTCCTTAGATACGCATAAGGGTCATTCTATTATCTTCTAGGTTGCACAATTTACTCTGACTAGTCAATATTAAAAGTTGGAATGAATATTTATGGTTAAAATTTTCTTCATTAGCATGATTATTGAGTGCTGACACATTCTCATCCTCTATTGCAAAGTCCAATATTTTCTGAGGGAACTGAATTTTAAAAGTGATGAAAAATTAATCTTAATTCACCAGACCTCATAAGGTAGATCTGATTCAGAAGAGGGCAGGGATAATGACACATGAACTAGAAACTCTATCAGATAGGTAGAAGGGCAAAGGGTCATATGATCATGAGCCAAAGCCACTTATGTAGCCCATTTTTTGGTCGCCTCATAATTATAAACAAAGAAAGTGAGGCATGAAATAGTTAAGTGACACATAAGTGGTTAAATGGCAAAGTGAGATTCTTAACCTAGTTCTTCTGACTTCAAATCCTGGTGATTTTCTTGAGATGATAAAAACCTAAAGTAGGATTAGTGAAGTATTAGATGAAAATCTGAAAAGCTGTCATTTGGAAGAGAGATTTGGATGTATTTTATTTGAGCACAGAAGAGAAAAATGTGATCTCTGTTTGGAGATTACAAAGCAAAAAGTTTCAATTGAATGTAAGTCATAGAAGGAAGAGAGACCATCTGGAATTCCAAATTTAAAAAAGAAAAGAATGTCAAAAATAAATTAAAATGAAGTAACATTTTTGACGTTCAAGGTATTGTGAAGATACTAAGCCTACCCTCAATGAGTTTATATTCTATTGTGTGATGTTGAAAAACATTCAGAAATGGAGTAGGCTACTTCCTCATCACTGAGGCTGGTTTGGATAGGCTGAATTCTGAAGTTCCTTCCAACTCTCATTCTGAGGCAAATACATTTTTCATTTTCCTATTAATATCTGTGTATTAAAAAAAATACCAGCAAGACTCAAAAGACAAACAGTTTATCTCTTCTTACTTGGCAGTGTTCAGGATTTTGATGGTGTAAAATGAAATGTGGTCATAAAAGATGATGCAATTTTTTGCATCATTTTGTTATAGTTATTTAAAAGTTGCTCATTGGCTTTGGTACAGTCAATTTTAACTAGAAATAACTGCTGAATTTCTCCTGTTCTTGATCTTTCTATATGTATTTGGTAAGGAAGTTGTGGTATATTTTTTTTTCTGATGTGGATTTGACCATCATCATCCATGCCTTGAACCTATAGCTTTAATTACAATAATACTCTCTACTTTAGGCTACTCTTCAGCTTTGATGGTAAAGAATGCAGCAATCTGTGTGCTTGTGGGTAGCCACTGCAGGAAGCATAGTGTATCGGTGTCCCATAGTAAAATAAGGTGAAACTGCACTTTGATGAAGCTGCAAAGACTCTGAGTATATTTGAGGAATAGCTTGAATATTTAATAACTCTAAATGGCATTAGAGAGGTGTGGGTTTCTTTAAAGCTATTTTCCCCTTCCCAGAGCATAACCAAAAACACTTAAATGAAAACATCTTAGTTTTATATTAGCATTTTCAAGACCATAGACATTTACACAGTAGATAAGTGAGAATTCACAGCAGGTTTGAAATGCCTGTTTCTAAACACAATGGAAAAGGGTGTGAGCAGCCAAAAAATCATAAAATATATACATCTCTGCTCTCTCAAGACAGCACACATCTTCATGGAGAGAGAACAAACAATACAACAAACATTTTCCAAGAATGAAAAAGCATTGTGAGTGAAGTATGAATGAATGAAGAAGAAAAGTCATAAAACAGAAATATTCAATATGGTAAGTTTGCTGGATGGGCCATATTTCCATATTTTGATGTATATAATGTGCATGAATACCAAACAAATGTCCTCAATATGGGACTCATGCTGTTTTAAATGTGTTTATTCATTTAGAAGATAGATTTTTCAAATACTTAGTTGCCATAAAGCTCTGTAGCCATTGATGAGCTTTTTGACTTATCCCACTTCACATATCTACTTTCTGCTTTCTCATTTTTTCTTAGTGCCATGATTATTTTCTCACTTAAATATGGTCTTCAGAGAAACGACATCTCAGATCCTATTTCAAGCCTTGCCTACTCACATACAAGAGAGGTGAGCATTGTGCCACCTGTGGTTTATTTTGTGTCATTTGTTTTCTTTTTCTTCTGCCCAAATCATTCACTTCCTTTTTAAAAAATGTAATAAATAATTAATGATCATCTAGTTCCTTTCCCTTTTCCTCATTAAACAAAAAAGGAGAGAGAGAGAGACAGAGAGGAAGAGAGATAGAGAGAGAAAAAATAAGGAAGGGAGAAAGAAAAGGAGGAAGGAAGGATGAAAGGGAGGGAAGGAAGTGGAGAAGAAAGAAAAAAAGAAGAAAGGTAAAGAAAAACAAAATACTCATAAACAATACTAATAGTTCAGTAAAGCAAATCCCTACAATGATTATGGCCAAATTGTATGTCTTATTTTGTATCTTGAATTCATCATTTCTTTGTCTGGAGTTTTGTTTTGTTTTGAGTACGCTTATTTCTCAATCCTCTTGAATCATGATTTTTCAGGGAATTGATCAGTTATGAAGCCTTTCAATGTTATTTTTATTCATACTGTCATTGTATAAATTGTTTATCCTGTTCTTCTCTTTTTACTCTAAATTATCTAATGCATTTCTTCCCAGTTTTCTCTGAAACTATCCATTTCATCCTTCCATTAACTTTCATCTATAAGGATACTTCAATGAGGTTAGATAATTGCAATTCTATTTTTTCATTGGAGGATTAATAAAAATCTCAACTTCAACTTTTATTATTTTTTCTACATAATTACACCTGTTATTATTATTGCTCTTTAATCACTTTTAGGCAGCTCACAGAGGAGCAAAGATATCTTTGAAGACTCAATATACTTGTTCATTTATGGCCACACTGGATGAGAAGAAAAAGCTCCAAGAAACAAATGTAACAATGTCTGTTAAACTCATGGGTTGCAAATGATTAGCAAAGTAATGGGGTGCCAGAGAAACTTGTTTTAAATTGTACTCCTTTGAAATACCCCCATTCTATTCCCAGGAGATTCTCTAAAGACAAATACATGGAAACTTGCTTGGGAAGAAAGCCATGAAGATTCCTTGGGAAAGTCTCCCAAGAATGATCTATTGGTTAAGGCTAAGGAGTTTTTAAGTATTATCACTAGGAGCAGAGAGACCCTAGAGCAGCTGGGGGGTGGAGAATTTTATATACTTTAGCCTGTTAACCACAAGTCATGGAGCACAAACTCATGCTCCATGTAAGCTAATGGAAAACACCCTTTTCCTATAGATTAACTCCCATGAAAATAAAAGATAAATCCACTACCATGATTATCTTATATT
The DNA here is from genome assembly GCF_027887165.1 of Monodelphis domestica. Lineage (NCBI taxonomy): Eukaryota > Metazoa > Chordata > Mammalia > Didelphimorphia > Didelphidae > Monodelphis > Monodelphis domestica. Next base: position 102,789,252 of record NC_077232.1, read on the forward strand.
ACCCCAAACCTTGAATCATTTGCTCCAAGAAAGATACTAGATATTGGATATCTTTGTTTATGTTGGTGCATTGCTTTAATCTGAAAGATCAGTTAGTTTTTCCCAGTATAGAGTAGACTGGAAGGGGAAAGATGAGCAGGGAAGATAAAACCTGATGGGGCAAGTAGATAGCTTTCCTCTATTAAGTTTTTACAAGACTAGATCTCTGGCAGTAATGCAGCAGGGTGAAGAACACACTCCTGCTTGATTTTTGCTTAATTATCCTGACACAAATGAATGTTATTTAACTTATTAGATTTGTTTCTTTAACATAACTGTCTAGCTTCTTGTCAGGTGCTTCTAATACCTTGATAAATTTAATTCAGCACCTAAGAAACATAAAAAGTAGTATAATCTTAGAAAGTTTGAGTCAATTGAAATAATAAGAGCAAAGATTTCACTGGAAAGAATGTTGAAGTTCACATAGTCTTAATTGTCTCATTTTAAAGATGAGGAAACTCAGACCTTGGAAAGGTAAAGTGATTTGCCCAAAGACAGACAGCTAATATGAGGAATGACTAGATTAGAATGGAAGTATCCTGACTTGATCTACCTCTCTAGCCCCTACATCAGTGATGGCAAACCTCCTGCATGCATGCCATAGGTTTGCCAACACAGCCCTACACCAGGATCACTGTTTCAGCTGTATCCATCTAATTGGATATAGTAAATTTTAGATGTAATTTTTAGGTCTACGACAAAGGAAAAGGGATAAAGAACTCAAAGTTCACAAAAAATACAAGCTCTCAAAATGACAATTTGGAAAATTTATCAAATCTTGCAATTGCTACCTCCTTCCATGATGATGTTTTAATTTTATCAAAAGTAGACAATAAGGTAGCAATTAAAAATTAAGTATGATGCTATTCACAAGAGGAGGGAAGAGAGAAAACTTAAGTGACTCCCTATGAAAGGGAGGAATCAAATCTGCAAAGTAATTAACTTCTCTCTTCTGAGCATGAAATATGTAACTGACAGTTACAGGTGTAAATATGTACACTTGTGATTTTTATAAGAAACTCATTTCATGCTCCATTCTGATGTTCACTGAAAGGTATCGGAAGGATATTCAGGGTTTTTTAAGTCAAATTTGACAATTCCCTCTGACTAACTTCATACCCCATCTAATAATAATATTCTAAATGGATGTTTGATCTCATTTATAGAGCAAAAAGTATAATTTATTTATTTTTAAGTCAAGATACTATGATTTTGAATCTTTTATTGATTGTATTCAGCCTGCAACACGTAGTCTCTGGTTCTGCAGTTCGACATCTAGTCAGTCGGAGACACTGTTCTTTTTTTTTTTTTTTAACCCAAGCATTTCCTATAGTGCCAGGCTCATAGGCTAGAAGGCATATGCCACTTGATCATGTGAAAAGAAATCTAACAGCTCGACACTGCTTTATGGAATTTCAGTCATTAGTGTTTCTTCTAAATTGACCCTGCATCTACAAGAATAAGGTAGAAAAAACCCAATACCCAATTTTACTGCTTTCCCAGTTAGGGACAGTAATACTCATGTGTGTTGTGAAATATGGATTGCTCTGATGGAAGAAAGATTTCTTCAGACATTTGTCTTATGTTGTCAGTTGGGTAAACTTTTGGACTACTAGCCAAGAATCTGATTTATGCGACCTGCCACTTATTTTTCTGAAAAGTGAGAAATTACAGATATGCCTTAATGGTTTCAAAAGATTAATTGTCCATAGCACCAATTTAGCTTGGATAAAGTCTGAACAGCTGTGATTCTGCTCACCTTCCCCAGTGGATAAGTCTAACAAAGTATTTCTAGGTAACAAGTTCCATCATGTTACATTTATGAGGCCAAATTAAATACAACAAAATTTGCTTGTTTTGCTTCTTCATGGAATATTTTCCAACAGATCGAGTTCAAATTTCAGCATTCACCAAGGACCCAAAAAGCAAAGTTTCCAATACCAAAAATTATTCCTTCTCAATCCCTTAAAAATGACATAAGCAAGTTTTCTTATCCAGGTAATTATTTTTTATTAATATCTTCCTTTCTATTTGCTTAGAGGCAGCTAATACAAAGACCCAACTAAAAGGCAGATAAATTTGAAATATGGTTCTCTTTCTATTCATAAACTTTAAGAGTTGACCTTACTGCTATTTTGTCCAAGGTTACTCAATGGGGTGTGAAAGATTGTCATTTTGTGTTCAGAGTAATGTAGGGAACTATTTCTGTAGATTAGAAAGAAGAAAATAGTTCTTTGGTCGGGGGAGTAGGGACTTTGGATTTTATCAATAAAGAAAATTATTAGTGTGGGAAACTGTTATATATATATTTATATTTATATTTCTCTATATATAGTAACTATATTAACTTATTTGTAAATGGTAATTTAAGACATTCACTTGGAGAACAGAGCCTATGTGATTTGCTGATTGTCCCACAGTTAAGGATCTCCAACTTATGTCTTCTTAACTGCTCCTAGCACTAAGCCATATTACCACTTCTAAAAATAGTTTACCATACTAATGATTTATAATTATGTGTCATTTTATACAGTTAGAGGATATCATAGGACATTATTTAATTTGATCCTCACATTAACAACATGAAGTAAACAGAACAAGGACAATTCCCTCCAATCTCCATTTCTCAGAATCTCAATATCATAAACTGTAGAGGAATTAGTGATACCTTGTCTGATACATTTATTTTATTTTTAGAAATTTTATTACTATTAATTTTTTATATTACCTTCCCCATAATTTATCTCTCCACCCTCCCTACAAAGAAAACCATGCTTTTAAACTAATAAAGTCATTAATAGAAATGGGAGGGGGGAGATTCTGTACAATTAGACAACAATTTAATTAATCCTTGTTTCCTCACCTCTTCAAAGATAGGAAGAATCATTCTCATTTCTCTTCATAATTATAATTAATTATAGTGTTCTTTTACAATGTTTGTCACTGTTGTTTACCTTTCCATTTTTATTAAAGTCACTGTTTGCATACTTAATTCTGTATTCTCAAAAGTGGAAGCTATAACTCAATTCAAAAGGAATCACCTGGTTGCATGATGATAGCTTATCATGGAATTTCTCTCCAACCAACCTCTTCCCTTTCTCTCTGGAAATTCTCTTTACTGATACTCTCCCATTTTTTGGGACAAACTCCCCTCTCTCTGAGTCAGCGTAGGTCCCTCAGAATATTAGTAGACTAGCCACTGCATGGTTACCCATGGCAGAAACTGGGCAAATGCCAATGTGAAACCCCCAGGACACTTACTTCCTGTATTCCAAAAATACAACATGACTGTAGCAGGCACTACTTAGAGAGCAATTGAGCTTTCTACCTTTGGGTAGTGGGATTAAGCACAACAATCTCTTTTTTCCATTTGGGAAAAGACAGATTTTGCCAAAAGTAGCAAGTATGCATGGCTCATGATATGCCCCTCACATTTCAATACACTGCCTTTTCCCCTCCAACCCATCCATCTTCTGAACTTCTCTATATATATGGAGGAAAACACCATCTTCCCAATCACTCAGGTTCACCCAAGGTACCATCTTCAACTCTTCATTTTCATTCATCCCATAAAACTAATCAGATGCCAAATCTGATCATTTCAGTTCACTCTTCTCTCACAGTCACCACTTTAGTTAAGTCTTTTCTTACTTCTTGTCCATAATATTGTGATAGACTCCTAATTTTCTTTCTATGTAATCCATCCATCTCTGTCCTTTCCAATACTTTCTGCACAAAGAAACTGAAATAATTTTGCTAACACTAAAGTCTAATACTGTCACTTCTCTATGAAATAAGTTCCAGTGGCTGTCCATTGATTCAAAGATAAGTCATCTTTTTCATTTAATCTTATACTTAAAAACTAATATGTTATAGTATTATATATGCATACACTTTTACAATAAGTAAATATACACATGTGGAAAGGTGCTTTTTATGGTATATATAATACGAAAAAAATCACCCTAATCAAAAACAATTTTGTTACTCAATTTTTTTTGTTACTAGAGTTTTCTGTTACTACAAAGAGTTGCTATTAATATTTTGATGTATATGAGAACTTTCTATCTTGGATTATTTATAGTACATGCCTAGCTGTAGTATTTCTAGGTCAAAGGGTGTGAGTATTTTAGTCATTTACTTACCATGATTATAAAAAGATGTTCAGAAATAATGCCTACATTTTCAAGGTAAAGAAACTGAAGCCTATAGAAGAGGAATTATTTGAGTAAGATCGAAAGAATTAGCACCACATCTGTGATACAAACCTAACTTCTTACTCTAAATATAGAAGTCTTTCCATTGTATCAATCATATATATATATTTTTTTCTAGAAACTGAGTCTCAGAGAAATTTTATGGTGCATCTGAACTCAAATCTAGATCTTCTGACTTTCTACTTAAACATACTTCTTCAATAATTTCATTCCACAAATATTGGTCCCTTTTAGACTTGACAATTTGTCTTTCTTTTTATTTTTTGGATACAGACATTTTTCATCATTTAGAAATGTCATGAGAAAGAAACGTCCTTGCTTCTATGAGTGTCCTATAAAATAGAAGAAAAAATTTATAAATGTTATACTTCATTTCTATCTTCAGTGTATGTAACCTCATAACACCTGCACCTATTTAAATTGTGAATAAAAATCTTACATTTTTTTTCCTTTAATGTTTTCTCCTGTGGATTTTATGCAAGCAACTATAGAAAATGCAAGAGACTTCATTTCATTGGGTAAGCAATAGGAAAGAAGAATTAGAAGTAGAATGAAAAAGGGAAAATGTGAAGTCAGGAAGAATATTTTTTAATAGGCACCAGAATCACCAGTTGATTAAATAAGAAAGGATTAAAAACAAAATAAATGAGATCTTAGAAAATCATAGCATCTCAAAGTTCTAAACTGTTTCCAAATCATCGAAGTCTAAACCATACTAGTACTGGCCACAACTAGTGTTTAATAAATATTTATTAATTTCACCAATAAATGAAGAATTTTCTATCTCTAAATTATGTCTTCCTTTTATTCTTATGACTCATCTATCTTAATGTACTTCCTATCCCTACAAGTGTTTGGATAAAAGATAAATGATCATATTTCAAAAAATATCATGGTTTGAGTAGAGGCTTAATAGAAATTCATTTAATTTCAAGAACCTATAATTCTACATTTTATTCCCATATCTTCATTTTATAGATGTAGAAATATATTCAGAGAGGTTAGGTAAATTGCCAATGCTCACAGAACTAGTAAGTGGAAGGACTTGGAATTAGAATCTAGCTTTCTCCATTTCTAAAATGTTTTCTACCATAATATTTCCATAAAATGTAATTTTTTCCCTTTAAAAAACCCATACTTGGATATTGTTTTCTTGGCAACTGAAATAATTCAAGGGTTGGTATTCATATTAACAATGTAAAGAAAAGACCTGCTCATTTCTCCAGTTCACTAGTCTTCAGATTATCTTGAAAGATACAGAATTTTACACATATGAAAGTTGGAAGGGAATTCAAAGAACATCCAGAGAAATTCATACCAGTGCATGGATAACCTTTAAAATATGGCCAAGAAGAGGTCATTCATCCTCTCCTTAAAAACTTCCAGTTAGGGAGGAACTCACTTCCAGGGAAAGGCCATTCCACTTTAGAACAAAGAAGTTGATGTTGGCTTTATATTATGACTTCCATGGATTGCTCCTTCTTCTGCCCTCTGGGGACATTCTTACAACAAATAACATAGGAGAAAAAAATCTTCCTGTAACAAAAGAATTCCAACTCCTATGTGAAACTCCATTTACTTTCAGCAATATTCAAAAGAATGAAATTCCAATGCAGTGAAAATAATTGAGTGGCCCCTTGGAGTTGATTTAATGGGAACTGACCTTTAAGAGGATTTGGTTCACTTCCTTTTGCTGAAAGAAAGAAATCTGCCTTCAATAAATCTTAAGAATGTAAATTAGAAAATTAGCAAAGATGAGGTTTTTTTAACTGAAAACTAATATATAGTATTTATCAATAAATTCTGTGGTTTCACATCCACATTCAGCTGGAAATACTGTGGCAAGGAAACTGTGAGACATTCGGTGTCAGGAGACATGGGTTGAAGTCCTGGCTTTATTATTCTTCCTATAAGGATAAATAACTCAATATACATTCAGTTTATTCTGTATTAAAAATAAGTCTATTTACTTTTTAGCTCCAAAATACTCTTCTAGGTACAGTTCATGTGTTATTGAAAAGGCAGAAATGAATATATCAAATGGGCTTCTTTTAGAACTAGCATCTATTAAGTTAAATGCAATAACCTTTTACAAAACATTTATTACATACAAAGCACTATGATGAGTTCTAAGGATCCCAAGACAAAAATGAGACTTCCACTGCTCTTAAGGAGTTTACATTTTGCTGGATATATGGAGTGGTTTTCAATAGTTGCTCAGAAAAGGGATGTTGCAACTGTTGAAAGAGGGTCAAATTTGGAATCTGAGGATCATTGTTCAAATAACAGTCTTTCCTCATAACCTGGACAACTGAACAGATCAAGGAAGTATTTCTATAGGAAATCATGCCTCAGTTATGTTTTAGAAGCTAGAGTAGGGGTTTTCAATCTCTTTGTATGTCAAGTAGCCCAGTGGCAGCTTGGGGAAGTTATGATCTCTTTCTTTTTTTTAAAGTTTTAGAAACCTTTATTTAATTAATTAATTTTGACTAATTTTCCATGGTTAAAAGATTCATGTTTTTTCCCTCTCCTTCCCCAACTCCCCTTCTGTAGCTGATGCACAATTCCACTGGCTTTTATTTGTGTCATTGATCAAGAACTATTTTCATATTATAGATATCTGCACTAGGGTGATTGTTTAGAGTCTACATCCCCAACAACCCATGTGATATGATCTCTTTTCATAATAATACTTTTAGATATTTGAAGGAAATGTTGAATTTCAGTTTGAAATGAGTGAAAATGAGATTGTAAATATTCCCATTCAGCATGCCTTGGATTCTATGAGTTCGTGGATTCCAGTCCAAAGAACCTTAAGGTAATGATTCTAAAAAAATAGATATCAGGAAAGATTGGATTCTGCAAAAAATAAACAAATATAGAGGAAGGATATGGATTACAGTTAGAGTAGGGGAAAATATCTATCAAGCTCCCAATTCATCTTCAATATTTTGTTAATAGCAATTTATTACGTTTATATAGTTTTTTATGGTCTAAAGAATATTTTCCTTGGAGCAGTCCTAAATATTGGCAAGGACACAAGTTGCAGATGAGGAAACAGAGTCTCAAGCATATAAGTGGTCTGTTTACATGAATGATAAATCTCAGCATTGACAATTACTTTGGAATACCTCACACGTAATTCTGAGACCAGCAGTAAATTGTCTGAAAAGAAACACATAGATTTGATGGTTGCATTTTGAACTTTGCATTTTAATTAACTTCCTAACTTGACTACCACCTGATTTCTTTTAGGCGTGGCCTAATTTCTTTCAGGCTTGTGGGTCTCTGATAATTTGCACAGCTGTTTTAGATCATGAGCCACTCACTCTGAATCTGGGCCCATTTTGCAAAGCATTGTGTTATTTTTAAGCATTTGTTAATAGGCAGCTGAGTTAACTCTTCTGGTTAAGATGTAAAATGAATTTCATTAGAATTCACCACAGAGTAGTATGTTACAATTTACTTGGCAACAGAATTTGCAAGCCTATTAGTGGTCATGGTAGCAGCTCCAATGCCAGGGCTCCAATCAACATATCAAGTGCTGGTCTTAAATAACCTTTCACAAGGTTGAAAGGCACAAGAAAGATATTTAACTAAACACTAAATCAAACATTTATTAAGTACCAACTACATACCTCACAAGAGTTTCACCAAGGATAAGAATATGTTTTGAGAAATAATAAAAGCCCTCCATCATTATTGAAAAAAATTACTTTCTAATTGTAAGAGTTTCTTGTTTTGGTCTTTCTCCTCAGACTTCATCCTCTGCTTTTTTGTTACCCTTCATCCTTTCCAAACTTTGTAGTTCTCAGTGTTTTCAGTAGCATCCAAATATTTATGATCCCACATGGAATTTTCCTGGCAAAGATATGGGAAGGACTTACCATTTCCTTCAGATCATTTTTCAGATGAGGAAACTGAGGCAAATGGGGTTAAATGATTTGTTCAGGGTCATGTAGCTACTTTCTGTGGACATATTTAAACAGAGGAATAGGAGATGAATCTTCCTGATTCCAGCCCAGGCACTCTATCCACTGTGCCATTTTGTTCCAGACCTGACCTTCCCTCCAAAGCCCAACTGAAGAAGAAACAGAACAATGAAAAACACCTCTGGACGAGGAGTCAGAAGACTGAGGTTCCAGTCCCAACTGAGCCCCCTTAAGAACCATATCACTTTAGACAAATCACTTACCAACCCTAACCTTCTTTTGTAAAATAGAAATAGCCCTGGACAGACCACATGTAATGATCCCAATTGGACTCTTGAAATCTCACATAACTCTGTTTTGCTACTTTAAAAAGTACATAACAAATAATAGTAGGTATTACTATTAATTATAATAGAAGAGTTTCTTCATCCTCACACTACTAAACTGGAAGATCCTCAAGAGCAGGGACCATGTTTTTCCTGGAATTTTGTCTCACAGTGCCTTGCACACAGAGGGTTCTTACTAAGTGTTCAATGTTCTGCAAAACAATTGAATTTAGAATATATGAAGTTATTTGAACAAACTTCTAAGTTCCTGCTCTCTTAACAGATCTTCCTAATTTAACTGCTCCAAGTTCCTCATTTCTTTCTGTGAATTCCCACTGCACTCACTATCTGAAGTGCTCCTTTTAACACTCCATCCAGGGGATATGACTTTTTTGTATACATTACAGAAACTTTTGGCAGCATGGCAAAGGCTCTGGATCCTTCTCAGAATAAAATGTTTCAGTGCATCAAATAAAACACATAGGATTACACAGGAAACAAAACATGTTGAAATATAGTTATCTAAATATGAAAAAAAGAATAAACACTTTTCAGGACTCCAGGACTGACAAGAATTTAAGAATTCCTTATGAATAATCCTTTTTTTTGTTTGTTTCTTTTGATGAATATGAACCTTCCAATTTTAAGATCTCCTTGCTTAGTCTCTCTCTCTCTGTCTCTCTCTCTCCCTCTCTCTATCTTTGTCTCTGCCTTTCTATCACACTCACACCCACATTCATCCCCATAGCCAATTTTTGTTATTTAATAAACATGCCTACTTATTTATTCTCTTCCCAAGAAGACTATAAACTGATTGAAGATTGGGATTAAGGCCCAGAACCCAAGAATTATGGAATGTTGGAGCTGGAAACACACTTAAAGAATTAAATCCCATGCCTTCATTTTACACATGGGGAAATTCAGGTCCAGTAACAGAATGACCTTGAGGGAGCACATTTGCCTTAACATGGACCTTGATCCCTAATATATTCTTCAATAAATGTGTGACATATAAATGATGAATCTCATAAAAACCTGGAGATTTTTCTTGTTGGCATGTGAAAAGAAGGAACTGTTTTTAGGAAACAATTATATTGCTGTTGTTGTTTTCCCTGGGTTGCTCTTTTATTCTATTTCCAAAGCCTGTCAATGTTTGCCTAGGTTTTGGGTCTCTGAACTGGGAAATTTGGAAAAAGAAAAGATGAGTCTGGGTGGAGAAACTTGTCGTTTGGAAACCGGAAACTTTCTCTACTCATGAAAGTACAAAACAATATCATTAAAATATTTACACTACTTTACTTGAATAACTGCTTCTGGGAATTACATATCTGGTGTAATTTCTTTCCTCTTTCCCTTGTCTTTTAAAAGCATTTTTGACAATATGTGCTCACCCACAGTGTGCAGCCTAATGCTCTCAATCACTGTTGGCTGCAAATAAGGCTTCTTGGGCCCAGAGTTCATATGGAGGTTTCCAAAATATGAACTGGAGGTGAATTAAGTTCACAAAGGGAACTTGAATTTAGCATCTCTAGATCTGAGTAAGTTTCTTCATTTCTTGAACTTCAGGGGTTCACAGAATCACAGAACGTTAAATGGATTTTCAAGATACCATAGTCCAACATTGGCTAACATTTTCAAGTTTGCATGCCCAAAGTGCAACTTCAAGCTGCCTGTGAGCCCCCCATTACCCCAGAGTGTGGAGGGAGGAAGTGCTCCATTTGGGAGCTTAGTCAGAGGTGTGAGGCATGCAAAAATGTACTCCAGCACTGAGAAGAGTAGGGAAAGGAACAGCCCCTGGAGTGCTGGCTGGGCACACCTGCCAATACTTTGTCAGCACTCCCATAGTCCAACCCACTCAATGCACAGAGGGAAAATGACTTAGTTAAGGGCACACATCTAGGTTCTTGAAGAGTCAGGTTAAAAACCCAATACAATTATAATCAATTCAATGAAAAATTTTTATGCTATTTGCAATGGGCTCTGGCCTCACCAAAAGAAAAATGAGAAAGTTTCTGTCCTCAAGAAAATTGCATTCTAACTAGTGGAAACAACATGTAATTAAAAGAAAGTAGGATCTGGAAAATCCAAGAGTGGTGCTTGAGCTGTCTTAAAATGTTGACCCTGGTTCTAATTCAATAAGCATTTGCTAAGTATCTGCTATGTGCCAAGTACTGTGCTACACACTGAGAAAAATTTAAAAATAAAAACAAGTAAAGCAGATAGGTCCTGTCCTTAAAGAACTTACAATCTAATGGGGGGTGGGAGGGTGGGGAAGGATAACACAAAAGAAACCTGGAAAGCCTGGGTGGGAAGAGAAGATACCAGGTAAGTATATGATGAGGAGCACAACTCTGCTCTCTATCAAGGAAATCTTTGGGGAAAGCTTACTACTCTCTATTTGTGTCTTCCAATCAGAGGGGAAAGGAGGTTGGGGGAGATGAGAATGTGTTGAGTTTACTGGTCTGAGTTAGCAGCCTGATGATAAAATTTGAAGTTTTCAGCTTAAACTGGGAGAGGCATCTTGTTCTGTGTTCAGATCAGTCTATTACATGTTTTTAAAACTTTTTGGAGCTAAAAATTATTCAATAAAATTTTATTGTATGGCAAGTTCAAAATTGGGCTAAAGGCAAGATCAAGCACTCAGACTTAGAGCCTGCTAATCCCTGCCATAAAAGGATCTAGGTAGAAGTGTGATTTGATCTCCCTAACCAATGCAGACTCTAACCATCTGCCATGTTTTAGCAGTTGCTGTTGCAAAACACAAGTCCATGCCCTCATTACCAACCTCCTAGTCGACCAGCCTAGTCTTTGGACAAAAGACAGAGACTGTCAGTAGGCTTAAACTAAAAACCTTTCCAGATTAATAGTGTCTGAAAAGTGCTTATAATCATTTGGTATAGCTTTTGAGAACCTGAGTGACCTCTCATTTTTGCTTGATCTGGTATGGAGGTGACTCATGATTCTAAGTGAGCCTTTCCCATTGAATTTTGGTGAAAATGCATTAAGATATATTTCTAGTTTCCAAGAGCAAGAGATCATATCTTCTTAATTCTTAGTTTGCATGTATTTGACATCTATGTACACATACACAGAAGAATATAAGCTCCTTGAGGGCAGGGATGATTATATTTATTTTTATCTCCAGTACCTAAAGCAGGGCATTATATATAATAAATTTTATAGATGGTTGGCAAATTGAACTGAATAGATTTTAAACAATAAGATTGGTAATGACTAAATCTGGTTATTGTTAACATTGATATTTCTTTTGATACATGATAGCAATGTGACTTTGATAAATAAACAAAATTACCACTACCCTAAACAACTCTCTTAGACTAAGTAGGCAGGTGGTATTGCTTATAGGAGTTTCCTCATTTAGCACAGTACTTTCCTACCTCAATGAAATTAAAGATCCACTCCTTAGCCCTTTTAACTAGTCCATAAAATTATTGTCTCTGAGTTGTCAATATAAGAAATCATCTTTTTTGAGTCCTTTAGAATTCTTTATTGATTCAGAATGAAACATCACATTTTTTCACTTTATTTCCTCCATTAATTTTTCTACTATAAACAATACATGTTTATTTCAAACATGACAAACAGTGAAATATATATTAATTTATAATAATATATGTATGATCTATATCATTTTATCTGCTTTCTTTGAGAAAGGAGAGAGATGGGAGGAAAAATAATAAGACAGGTTTCCTGATATAGATAATACAAGACTTTTTTTCTTGGATAAGCATATTTATTGCATATTTGTAACAAATTATATATATGAAATCATTGTTATGTTTACATATTAAATATTAAAGTGAAAATAAATAACTAAGAATTATCTAACCAAATCAGGAGCTCCCCACTCCAAAACTATAAACTGCAAGCATGTAATTTTTTTAGATACAGTCATTGTAAAACATTATAACCTGATTGCCAATATACTAAAGATGGACATTTTGTAAATTTTCAACTGATTTGCTGGAGATTGACCCCCATTTCACCACATTCCTCCCATCCATTCTGTGTCTACAAATTAGCCCCCAAATCTAGGATTGGTGCTTCCCAAAACAGTCATGTGCCATACAAAGGGATATTCTCATTCTCTTCATTCCAGATTAAGCTTTTAAACATAGTGGTAAGACATTTCATAAGGATTATGCTGATCTCATATGTCGAAAAACCAAACTTCTCTGTCTTAGCACTTTTTTCCAGCAAGCAAAGAGGTGGGTGTAGCAATGACTACATTTTCTATTCAAATTCAATATGCTACTTTGATGATTTTTTCATTTGCAATAAAAGAAAAAGGATTTAATCTAATAATATAAAAATACACCTATCTTGCTATGAGATTAAAATTAATCATTTGCAAAAACTGTTCCTTAGAATCTTTTCTTTTCTCTGTCAAAATAAAGTAGGATTTGTGAAAATCCCCAATGAAAAGCTCTTCAGTATGTTTCTGCATAAAAACTAGTTCTTCTTTGCCTTGCTTTAGAATATAATATTCTTACAAATTGCCACGAGCCACAACTTTTAACTATAGGAGTTAAGCAGCATGAACCTGAAGTATTGCCATATTTTCTAAGTTTTGACTTAAGGTCTCTGCTTTATCTCTAAAAAAAAGAATAAATAGCCCTAACATTCTGTCACATGTCCTCTGATGTTTAAGAGTAACTTGTCTAGAAAGTAATGTACAAGCTCTATTGAAATTGAGCATCCTTAGAAGGCTCTTCCTATAAAATTATCCTTAGTGCATACAGACTTTGATTTTATCTCTTTTATGCAAATTATCTCATTCATGAAGCATTATAACCAACATAAAATACTTTTCAGGCAGGTTATGGGTAAACATATGAACAATGTGAGCAGTGAAGACTACCTGGATATAAGGATAGAGAGCATTAATCTTTAAGACAAGGCACACAGACCACATTCTTGTATCTAATGCTTTGATTTCTTTGCAATTAGGAAAGGGATAAAAACACTTGCATTTCCTGCCTCCCAAGAGATTTTTGTGAAGGTAACATGAAGAAATCTATTGGATAGGGTTTTGTGAAATGTTCTATAAAGTTATTATTATTGCTGAAAAGCATAAGACCTCCCTGTTCTCAAGGAATTTCGCTTCCTCTTACCCAAGTTGTCATAAAATGTGTACAAAGGAAAAAATGAACAAGAATAAGAAGTAGTAATTGACTTGAGCCAAAATGAGTGGCCCCAAAACTAAATGATCTGGGTTTCAGATGAAGCATTTCAGACTGACACAGTCAGGGAAAGTGGCACTTACCTAAGCCAGATTTTTGTAAAATGATAACTCACATTTCTGAACCATATTAAAACTGGCAAAGTTTCTTATGAATACATTATTTCATTTTTTCCTTGCAATGAATCTGGACTATTGAGATATAGTTATTATTCTAATTTTCAGTAGAGAAAAATAAATACCACGAAGGCCAACAACAAAAACATCATTTATATAATTAAAGTTTGTAAAGAGCTTAATATATATTTCCTTCTTTGATCTTTACAATGAATTGTAAAGTTAGGTTCTATTACTATCTTCATTTGCTTATAAAAACCTGAAGTTTAAAAGTGTCGATAATAATAGTAATATATAACTTTTCTCTAGTATTTGAGTTACATAAAATGCTTTATATGTATTTTCTAATGTGATTCCCTAATTTTTAAAATAAGGTGCTATTATTATCCTCATGTTACAGAAGTAGAAACTGAGGCAGACAGGTTAGGCTACTTAGGATCACACAGATAGTAAATGGTTATGACAGAATTTGAATTAAAGATTCCTGATTACAAGTATAGCTTTGTCTACCAAGCTGTCTAGTAGCTGCTTATTAACTAGTGAGTGTTGGGGGTTGGAATTGCAACCCAACTCATCTTCTTTATTCAAAGACAAGTGCTTTATCCCCTAGACCTGAACTATTAAACACTTCATGAATAGTCTATATTAGGCCAACAACACTTTCCAATGCAGCCTGGACCAGATTATTATGTAATTAGGAGATATTACAAAATTAATAAAATGCAATAAAACATAAATAACATTTTTAAATCAAGTCAACATGATGTGTGAAAAGATTTTTATATATGGTTCAGTGGTACCCATTTTCAGAAGATTTAGACATCCATGCCCTATACTGTTCTGCTCCTCAGATAACAAATGATCCATTGCCCAATTGATAAATGGTTAGAGGGTATAAACATAGTTTGTAAATTTAGAAATCCAAATTATTTAGAGTCATATAAAATGAATCATGTTTTTAAATACATAGAATGATGTTGGAGAGCATGTCTAGTCTCAACAGGGTTACAGTGCCCCTGGAGACAACAACATAATTTCCAATTCTATATATGTCTGTTTTATGAGTGCAAATTCACAAAACATTTTTGCTTTCCCCAAAAGAACTTTACATCAGGATGTAATTATTGAAGTGCATTGAAGTGGAATCCTTAAAAGGAAAATGCAGGTAGGATCTGGAGTAAACAAGGCAGAGGGTATGAAATAATACAATAAAGAAAGAGAATTAACTATGCCTACATGACATAAATTGTCCTGAAATCACAGAATCTCTTTGATAGAAGGGAGTAGTGAAAGAGACACATTCGCAAGAATTTCTTCTACATTATCCCTAAATACAGTTGTCCAATCACTCTCTAATGGTGGCAATGACAGAAAACTGATTAGTTCCTAAGGAAATTCATTCTACTTTTGGACAGCTCTAAAGGTTCAGAAAAATCTTCATCAAATTGAACTGAAATCAACCTCTCTATAAATCATGTATGTCAGGAATATTTAACATTCATGTACTTCCAAAGACAAATAATATGGGAATCATGTTTATTTGGCTCTGAACTGTTAAAAGGGTGAGATATAATGAGAGATATAATAAGCGGATAGAAGGCTGAACCTGGAGTCTGGGATATGAAAATTCAAATCCAGCCTCAGACATTTACTAACTCTTATCCTTGGTAAGTTACTCAACTCTGGACTCCCTTACTTTCCTCATCTATGAAATGAGGAAAATAATAGTACTTACCTGCCAGGATAATTTGTAAGGATTACATGAAATAATATTTATAAAGTACTATGTAAAACTTAAAGTGCCTTAAAATGCTATTTATTATAGTTTGATCAGGTAGATGGCACAGTGGATAGGATGCTATGTCTAAAATCAGCAAGACTACTCATGAGTTTAGATCAGGTCCCAGCACTAACCAAAAGTATAACCCTGGGCAAGTCACTTAACCCTGTTTGCCTTAGTTCCTCATCTGTAAAATGAGTAGAAGAAAATGGCAAATTTCTTCATTATCTTTGCCAAGAAAACCCCAAATGAGGTCACAAAGAATCAAATCTATCTGAAAGAACTGAAAGATAATATTATTATAAGGTAAATGAGGTTTGCATTGTATACAAAAAGTTGAGGTTTGAGGAAAATTTATTGAAATAGTGAATGAATGAAAAACTATTTATTAATCACTACATGCAAAATATTGTCCAAGGGCTGACATCATAAATAGAAAACAGAATTGAATCTATTAAAGAACTTACTAATGGAGAGAAAACACATAAAGAAAAATTTAGCCAAAATCGGATGGAAAAGTCCCATATTCCTTAGCAAAGTCCATAATAATGAATAGTCTTTCATTTCTGGACACTAGGAGAAAAAATATATATCAATTTCTGATATTGAACCATTAGACATTATGACGAGAACATTTTGGGGGAAATCCTCAGTAACTATGGCTACAGTTCTCCCTAGAACTATTGGCAGGGCACATTACTTGAAATAGGATGAGGGTTCTAGGA
This sequence comes from Monodelphis domestica, assembly GCF_027887165.1. Lineage (NCBI taxonomy): Eukaryota > Metazoa > Chordata > Mammalia > Didelphimorphia > Didelphidae > Monodelphis > Monodelphis domestica. The sequence goes on from NC_077232.1 coordinate 102,805,591, forward strand.
GGTGTTTTCCAGGACTTTTGTTCTTATCTGTTCATTGAGGATGGTAGGTCAGAAGTTGGGATTGATGCTGGCAAGGAAAGGGAGTCCCTTTTCCACATTTTTTCTACCCTCAGTTAAAGCTGTTGGACCCCAGATTAAGGTGGGTCAGTAACCCAGGCATAGATATTTCCCTGTGAACTCATGTTCTTGGGCTCTTTCCATCGGCTTTTCAGGGAAGGTGGTGGTTAAGGTAATGGTCATGGTTTGACTTGCTTGGCACATGCTACCTCCTATCTCTCTACTTCAGTGTTTTGAGCCTTGGCTTGCCTGCTGTGTAGGTAACACTTAGCAAATGGTTATCCTATCTCCACAAGAGTTGCTTCCCTAGATCTGAACTAGAAGTAGTGGGGTGGTGTTCAGGGTGTTGCCCAAGGTTCTTGGGTGCAGGATCCTAGGTGATCTCCATCAAGGTCTGGAGAGAAAGGGTAATAAAGGAGATGTGTTGTTTAACTTCCATAATACAAGCTGACTCCTGTCTCTCTTCAGGGTGCACTGCTGCATCAGCCAAGCTGGCTTGCCCCTAAGACAGCAGGTCTTTGGTAGTTAATAAGGATGTTTAGTGCTGTCTCCACAGGAGTTGCTTCCCTGGATGATCATGAGAGAAGACAGGCTGGAAAATATGCATAATTTATGTATCTATTATCCCACATAAGGCATACCATTAGGGAGGATATTGAGTTTGGTTTTGTTTAGACCTGGCTTTATCAGTGCTTAAAACTCACATTGTGGAAACTCCCTCTACTGATAGAGATCTGTGATTTTTGCCTAAATTAAAAGTATTGGAATAGTGGATACATTGACAGTGAATTGTGTAAGATCACATGGCAAGTAACAGGTAGGATTGGGACCAGATCTTTGTAACTCTAAGACCAGCCCTTCCTTTCTCCCAAACTCCATATGACTCCTTTGCAATTAGAATAAAGAGGTGGAGAAAAGGTAAAAATTTATGCTTTTTGCCTTTGGCACAAAATGAGCTCATTTCAGTGTTGTTTTAGTCCCTCAGGGCTAGAGAAAAGCATTGTGTTAAACATGTTGCACACTGCCAGCATAGAAATAATGCAAATGTTTTAAAATACATGAAGTTTCAAGAGCAGAGCTAAAGGAAAAAAAAATTTCTTGGAAGATTTGTCTTGCATGACATTTTAGAACAAAAGAAGAGTGAACACAAATCACCAAATGGGACAATAACTTTTGCTTGGTTTCAAAAGACTGCTGAAGTGGAATGGGGGATCATATAGAATGTTGGGCTTGGAGTAAGGAGAATATGGGTTTCTATATGTCTCAAGTAATTCCCTCTGATTTGCTGAATCATAGAAAGTTTCTATGAATTTTGGTGGAAGAAGTTCTTATACCTGGAGTTCCCTACACCATTGAAATCATAATTCTTTCAAATACACAGGATTCAGAGGCTTTACATTCAAATTTCAGATTTGCTGATGATTTTCTATATGACTTTGAATCAGCCACTTAATTTTTCTATGGCTCAGTTTTCTTTGCAGTGAAATATATAAATACTTAAAGGGATACATTATCACCTTGATCTGGACATTCCATTAAAAAACATAGATTATAGCTTATCCCTGTCTGTCCCTTCTGTGTTACCCTTGATCATGTTTTCCCAGAAATTGTGAGACCTTCATTACTTTTTTCTGACATCATGAACATACATATGATACATCCAATTATTCTTTTGAGATGGATTGCTTTTATCACCAGACTAACACATCTTTTCTTATCATGTATCACCAATGATAACTCATCTATGTTCTTCCTTCTTTGATATCTATAAATAATTAGTAGTTTAGCAAATTTATTTTAGTCTTCATTAAGGAATCATGTGAACTAAATTAAAATCATTACAGAAGATCCTTTAATATTGCATTATATATTTTTGATATAGAGAATCATGTTCCTTTATTTTTTAATCCTTTACAAAATTTTGAATTCCATTTTCTCCTCCTTCCACACATCCATCCCCCATTTATTATACATGTGAGATATACAAAGAATGTTATTTTATTGTAAAGTTTGGACTTTTATTTAAGTTTTACTGATTTAATCTTTTCCACATCTCTTTTCCTAATCTTACCTTCATTAACCAAAATTTTTAAAAATAACTAATTTAGAAATAAATGATTAGAGCTGTCAGCTGGGAGAAATATCTACTCAGTTTGGCATATGTTAAGTTTAACATATCTAATACTGATTTTTTTCTTCTAAAACATTTAAATTCTACTACTTAATAATTACTTGCAATATATAATATGAAAGGTGTTAAGGCTAAACATAAAGAAAATAAAATCAGTCTTTACTTTTAAGAAGCTTATTTGAGTTATAGACCCAATGGGATATTTTATTCTCCATGTCTTTCCTTCAACAATGTAACTATCAGTACATGATCTGCTCTACAGCATTATTTGTAGAAGATAAAATGTTTCTTTCATATGTGTATGTGTGTGTATGTTTGTGTCTCTTTCTATTCATATTTTTAATCAAAGGCAAATTTGATATATACATACACTAATCTTATAAGGCCTTTATAAATATGAGAAATTACAAGAGAAGGGCAAGATCGTGAAATTGTTGGTTGTATTTGTTTTCAGTTCTCCTAAATCACCCCAAAATTAGCAACATATGCACCAAAGGGGGAAAAAACAATGTAGAGGGAAATACAATTAAAAGCAATTATCACAAGGAAAGTTATCTCATAGAAAATGAAATGTATGACCTGAATAAAGTAATAAAACCCAACTAAGTAGTTGAGGGGAGGCCTTTAACAAAATGAATATAAAATAAATGAAAATAAAACAAACTGAAATTGTCACCAAAACTAGAAAAGTCCAAAAAGCTAAAATGCCTCTTTTTCAAATTCTTCAGTGATGATTAATATATTTGAGAAAAATTAAGAAAGTTATGGAATATATAAAAACTAGATTATCATAAATTAAGAAGTATGAGGAGAAAATAAAATATTCAACAGTCCAAAAATATGGGAATCATTCTTAATAAAATAGTAGAATTAAAAAAGAATATAATGACCTCTAAAGCAATCAAACAGATAGCCAAAGAAGACCAAAGAAGAACCCAAGTAGAAGATCTGAAAGTACCACAAATAAATGTAAGTCAATAAACACATATCAAACACCTCCAATGTGCTAGATGCAGGCAGCTCAGTGGATAGAGTATTACACCTATTATTTGGATGATCTAAGTTCCAACTGGCCTCAGACACTTACTGGCTATGTGGCCCCTGGGCAAATCACTTAACACATGCTTGTCTTGGAAAAGGAAGTCTTAAACCACTCCAGTATCTTTGCCAAGAAAAAGGTATGAATAACATTGGCATGTTATGGTCCACAAGGTCATGAAGAGTTGGACAAGAGTGAACAAGAACAACATGGCAGGTACTATGCTATATGTATTTCATATGGGATAGTTCATGCAGTAAATTGTTCATTGCTGCCCACTCACTCTGTTTTCATTTTTTTTGCTATTCTTACAAAGTCAAAACAACATGAAAAATGTCCAACATACAACAAAACCAGTGACAACAATGCTAGGAGAATCAGAATGGATTTCTGAAAAATAATTCTACATTTAGTACAATGGGTTGAGTGCCAGATTTAGAAACGGGGGAATCTGTATTCAAAGTCATTCCCTAAAAGTAACCAGTTATTTGGCCTTGCATCAAAACTTAAACCCTCCAAGGCTCTATTTCCTCATCTGTAAAATGGGAATAATCAAACATGTCATAGCTATCTCATAAAATCAAGGTTAAGTGAATTAATGTATTTAAAATTATGTGTAAAAATCAACACACGTATATACATAAATATGTATTTATATATGTATTTATGAAATAAATTCAGAGTAATATATGGGTAAAATGACATAACTTCTGGTGGGATCCAGAAAGGCTTCCTGTAAAAACTCATATTTGAGTTATTTCTTTTTTTAAAAATTAACTTATTTAGTCAATTTAGAACATTATTTCTTGTTTACAAGAGTCATATGATTTCCCCCCTCCCCTCCACCCCACACTTCCTCTAGCCTAGACAAAATTTCATTGGGTATTACATGTGTCCTTGATCAGAAACTATTTCCATGTTGTTGGTGTTTGCATTAGGATGTTCATTTAGAGTCTACATCTCCAGCCATATCACCTCGACCCATGTATTCAAGCAGTTGTTTTTATTCTGTGTTTCTACTCTCACAGTTTTTCCTCTGAATGTGGATAGAGTTTTTTCTCATAGATACCTCCAAGTTGTTCAGGATCACTGCATTGCCACTAATGGAGAAGTCCATTACAATCGATTGTACCACAGTGTATCAGTCTTTGTGTACAATGTTCTCCTGGTTCTGCTCCTTTCACTCTGCATCAATTCCTGGGAGTCATTCAAGTTCCCATGGAATTCCTACAGTTTATTATTCCTTTGAGCACAATAGTGTTCCATCACCAACATATACCACAATTTGTTCAGCCATTCTCCAATTGAAGGGCATCCCCTCATTTTCCAATGTTTTGCTACCACAAAGAGCGCAGCTATTAATATTCTTGTACAAGTTCTTTTCCTTATTATCTCATTGGGGTACAAACCCAGCAGTGTTATGACTGGATCAAAGGGCATACAGTGTTTTAGGGCCCTTTGGGCATAGTTCCAAATTGTCCTCCAGAATGGTTGGATCAATTCACAACTCCACCAGCAATGCATTAATGCCCTGACTTTGTCACATCCCCTCCAGCATTCATTACTTTCCTTTGCAGTCATGTTAGACAATCTGCTAGGTGTGGGGTGATATCTCAGAGTTGTTTTGATTTTTATTTCTCTGATTATAAGAAATTTAGAGCACTTTTTCATATGCTTATTAATAGTTTTGATTTCTTTAACTTGCCTATTCGTGTCCCTTGTCCATTTATCAGTTGGAGAATTGCATGATTTTTTGTACAATTGTTTTAGCACTTTATAAATTTGAGTAATTAGACCTTTGTCAGAGGTTTTTGTTGTGAAGATTGTGTCCCAATTTGTTGCTTCCCTTCTAATTTTGGTTGCATTGGTTTTGTTTGTACAAAACCTTTTTAATTTGATGTAATCAAAATTATTTATTTCACATTTTGTAATTTTTTTCTAGCTCTTGTTTGGTTTTAAAGTCTTTCCCAAAGATCTGACATGTATACTCAACTATGTTCACATAATTTGCTTATAGTTTCCTTCTTTATATTCAAGTCATTATGAGTTTATTTTGGAGTAGGGTGTGAGATGTTGATCCAAACCTAATCTCCCTCATACTATCTTCCAATTTTCCCAACAGTTTTTACAGTTGAGTTATTTCAAAAGAAACTAAGGTTACTAAGAAGCTGAGATTAACAGGGAATGTGGAAGAGACCTGGGGTGACAGTCTATGCAAAAGGACAGAAATGAAGATGGATTGTTATTTGGAAAGAACCAATGTTCTTGGTTATTGTGAATAGTTGAAACCTGAGGCTCTTAACCTCGAATCTATGAATTAGAAAGAAACACACTTTAATAATTGAATTCCAATGTAAATTGATTTTTGTTATAATCCTATGCTTTTTCTCTTTTATATTTAAAAATGTTGAGATTTTTCTGAGATTCTGAGATTCTGAGAAGAGATTTGTAGTTTTCACAAGTATTAGTCAAATCACAGACACCATACAACACACATACACACACACAAAGTTAAAAACCTTTCTAGTAGAGTATGTAATGGGCAATAATGTATACTCTAAAGTTAGGTTGAAGATTTTAAAAATAGATTGACAGACAAGCAGATATATAGCTAACTAGTTAGATCATTTATTAAGACCTTACTATGTTGTAGATATTATGCTAAATGATAGATATAAATACAAGACAGAGCAAGTGCTTATATTTTCTACATAATAGCTAAGACTGGGAATACAAATATAATCTAGGAAGACAATCTCCATTTTCAATCAATTTACATTCTATTTGGAGAAGATAATATATAATGGGAAGCTGGAGAGGAATTTATCAGGCATACCCTGACATGGTGTGATAGCTTAGAAGTACCATAGAAGACAACTTCCAATCAAGATAAAGCAAAGGATTGGCTCAAGGACAAACATCATGGACTGAAAATAAGCAGCAAGTATGGGAATGACCAGGAAGAACCAGGGAGCCTAATTCAGGGTAAGATAAGACAAAGCTCACCTATATGAGACAGGGAACCCAGAGGGAAAGGTATTTATTGGGAAGAGGATAGAAGAGAAGAGGATGAAAGCCTTTAATTGCTAAAGGAAATTTTATTTCATATATAATATATTTTATTTGATATAATAAGCCACCTACATTATCTTACTCCAAAAATTCAGTAATGATTTCAGACTGAGTGGAAGCAAAACATAAAGCAGTAAGAGAGAGAAATAGGGAAACTTATTATGCTTAATGGTACCACAAACAATGAAATTGTATCAAGATTAAATATTTACATGCCACAATAGCATACAAAGTACATAAAAAGTTAACTAAAATGAATATAATGCATTAACAGAAAGTTTTTAACTACCTTAGAAAATAAGTTATAAAAATAATCCAAACAAAAAAGGAAATTAAGTATTTGAATTTGATGTTGATAAAACTAGAAATTTATAGATTTGTGTATGTAGAGATACAAATGAAAATGTCAAAAATTTTACTATTTTCTCCAACACCCAGAAATCTTCACAAAAAATTATCCTGATCTAGAGCATAAAGAATTAATGAATAAATACAGACTGGCAATAATCAAGTATATGCATTGCAAACTCTGCTCAGTAACTCATAAAAGAATTCATACTCAATAATATTTTCCTATCTGTGAATTTCAAAACTACTCAACCCTGTTCAAACCATTCTTTAGAGGATGGGATTTGGCTATTTCCTGATCAACAACAATAGAGATACTTGGTATGACAGAATCAGGTCTTGGAAACTACAATCTCCACCCTACTCAGGGTAACAGGATTTAGGAAGGGCTGCAGAAAAGCTCAAGATTTAATTATTTGAGAATATGGCCTTCAACAAACATGTGCAAAGGGGACAGACCTCTGGGCAGTCCTAGGTTAAGCTAGAGGCACCATTGGCACAGGTGAGACGCAGGAAGTGAGGTAGAGGAGAGCTCAGGAGTGCTGAGATTTTTCCTGTGAAGGAAGGTGGAGGTGGTTGGAGCCTGGTGCTTGGAGTGGAGGCCCTCGGACTGTTTCTCCATTTGGGTCATGTGAGTGATAGGGACTGATCTCTTTTCTTTGCCTCGGCTATCCAAGGTCTTGGGCCTTTGGCCCAGCCTAAGCAGAGTGGGTATTTAAGCCCTACTCCCTTCTCTCCCCTTTCTCTCTCTCTCTCTTTCTCTCTCTCTCTCTCTCTCTCTCTCTCTCTCTCTCTCTCTCTCTCTCTCTCTCTCTCTCTCATACCTTTCTTCCTACTGTTTGTAATGAAAAACTCCATAAAAGGTTAACTGCTGACTTGAGTTTTCATTTAGGAATTACATAGCTGAATTCCTTGGTGACCTTAAATTAATAAATATCAGTCTTTTGAAGTGGTTTCCATATCACATATCAATAACTCTGATCATGATCTATCCAGGACTGGCCATTGCAGGTGAATCTCATTCATTTCACCCTATAAATTTCCACAAGGGGTTCTTGTGTTTAATCTAAAACAAATTTTCCAGTGGAATACCCAAATTGCTCAAGAGTTAATTATATTTCATTTTCACCATGGTGCCAAATTATATTCTTTTTTCAATCATTCATTCCTTTGATGATATCTTTCACTCTAGTTGCTTTTCATGATTTCTTAATTGTTATATGGGATAACCAGCTCACATTTATCCTACCCTCACTATGGCTCCCTAAGGGATTCTCATTTTTAATTCCTTATAAACTTTATTATTCCATGATTCATAGTTATACAACAGTTCTGATGGATTATTGGTATTAAAATGACGTTCATTTGTTTCTCAGGGTAGCTGGAGATCATTGAAAGAGTTTTACAATTTCTCAAAAATAATATATTTTACTTCCTTCCTCCTATTTAAAACTGAATGTATCTCTCTATTCATTTCCATATTCTATTCAAGTAAGATATATCTATTTATGGGCAAGTTCTATAGCTTGTCCATCTAACTTCATGTTCTAATTTTTATAATAAATACAGATCAGTCACCTGATTTTCCAACACAGACAATTTGGTCAAATTATTTTGAATTGTTAACAGATATATGCAAAAAGAAATGAACTCTTTCATGGTTTGATGCAACCAGAATGGTGTCATTGACCAATAGCTGGAGGATGTCACCATTCACTTGGAACTCTTCAGTTTTTAGCCTGGACTAGATAGTCTCCTTTTGTCCTTCATCAAACATATTTCTCCTGGTTTTATGATTGCCCAATATAAATGATCACAAGATCTACTGTTATTTTTTCAACTCACCTTTATTAGATGTGATATATGAAAGGAGACATCTTTTTGGAAAGAGGCTTTTTAGCAAGAAACTTGCTTATTTGTTCTTTAATCAACAATGAACAGAAATTTGTATTTACTACAATTTCTAGACAATTACACACTGTTGGTGATATACTCTAAAATGGATATGAAAGAAGTATGTCAGATCTCCACTAATAAATTTGCCTTTCATGATGTTCCAGCCCAAAGGGACTAGTTACTGTCTATCACTTGATACTTTACACCCTGTCTCTGTTTTGATATAGGCTTCCACACATACCTTAAATGTCCTGCTTGCTTCATACCTCTAAGAATCTCCTACCTCTTTCATGATTAATGTGAATCTTAAAATTTCTCAGACTCTACCTTGGAACATTTGGTTAAGGCTAATTCCCCATTTTAAACAATGAAGGTACTTGGTCAGGAATGTATTGAGAACTTTACATTACTCCACCCATACTTAGGCATACTTTTGTAAACTCCTGATGGAACAATGAGAAAAAGACCCCAACTCATACTTATAGTGAGGTCAAATGCCCTTAAGCTAGGTCTATTTTTAGATCTAATACAAAAGGGTGCTAAGTACCTGTGAAGGTCAAATTAATCACTAAAAGGTCAGGTAACTTGCAAGGGACAACCTTAGCAAAGAGGTGTGAAATACTCAGGAGTTTTAGTGTACCCAGAGAAGGTGACATCAAGATGTGAATTAAGAAAGTGATAACAAGATGTGAATTAAGAATGATCAGTCCTTTGAAAAAGCATCTACTGTGATTGGTAGATGTGAAAATTTAGGGGAGGTGACACAAGAGAAATTTCTCTTTAAAAGGAGCTGTCTGAATCAGTTCAGAGAGATTTTGATTTAGTTGAGCTGAGGAACTGAACTGGAGGGTCTCTCTGAACACTAGAGTTTTGCATGGGACAAAATCTTGTGGTGAGTGATTAAGGACTGACTAGTCTCTCTTAAAGCTCAGGCTTAGGCCCTTTTCCTACTATTTCCTCTCACTCTGTCTCGTTACCTTTCCTTAATTCCTTCATTTATATTAATTAAAATCTCCATAAAACCCAGCTGACTTGGGTATTTCACATTTGGGAATTTTTCCCATGGTGACCACTTATTTTTGATATAAAATCAAGACGCTAAAATTTTTTCTTTACAGTTTGGGCAATTCACAATCTTGAAACCCATATTTTCACTATCACAGTTTATGGCAACCACTCCTCTGTTTGTAACATCAATATGGGTTGTCCTTGGTTGCTACTCCATTTGCTAGTGTTTCTGACAATCAAAACAAGCAAATAAACAACAAATAACCTTATATTTATATTTTATTTTTGGTTTTATACCCCTAAATCCAAGTAGTTCCTGGAAGATAGTTGACATTTAACAAATGCTTGTTAATAGATTGATTAGGGTTGCTCTCAATGCCTATATAGATTATTATTTGGGAAAATTGCATACTGTATATGCAAAGTACTGACCATTTAGCAGAATAGCAGTTTTCCTGATTAAAAGTAACAAAAATTAACTTTTAAGAAACAAAACTAACTCAAATATATATTAAGAAACACAATTTTTCCATTAAAATGTGAGAAGAAACACAGTGTGAGGAAGACTAGATAGAGAACCTCTCTTATCAATGTACCGAGAAGACGTGTTTGAGGGAAGAAAAATAGTGAAGAATTTGAGACATTGTAGCCCCTCAGCTCATTTTCATGAATATTTTAAAGCTTGTAAGGTTTTATAATCACAATGTGATAATTCAGTAAATGGTAATAAATCATTGGGAAATTTGAAAAGTACCCTTTTTTCATAACTGACAGAAAAGTGGATTTCATGAATTTTATTTCACATATTAAGTAAAACTAACATCCAGGAGGGCTTGATTTGGGGCACTGAATGAAGTGGAAAATTAGAAAGTTGAAAATCTACTTGTAAACTAAGAAGACATAAGGAAAAAGACGAAGAATCCAACAGAAAGTCAACTTGCAGAAAATTTCAAAGGATGTACAAGAACTGAACTTACTGTTTAACTTTTGACTTTACCATCTGGTTTGAGGGGGACAAACAGAAGGGAAATAAAATATTTTGTATCTGTTTTTATGAAGGCTAGACGACCATCTAAGAGTTGATTGTTGATTGGGCATTATAGAATTCTGATGAATGAAGAGTTGGCAGTATTTGCTTGTAATTGTTACAGAAAATCAACTTAGCTAAGGGTTCTGCTTTGTTAGAAACACATGGACAATACAGAATCTTGTTCTGTGGAGAGCTTTTTGACCTGGTCAGTCTTTCCCATGGCATCAGCCTGATAAATTTGGTAAGTTTTTAGCTTTATAGAATTGCTTGAAATTATGATGATATTATACTTTCTTAGCACCCATTTAGGAGAGATTAGAAAATTTGTTAGTGTTTCATTCCCATTAGGACAGTGATGAGGATGAAAGCAACTAAAAGAGAAAATGATTTTGTGGTGAAGGTTATTCCTGAATGGACAAAGATATTATACCCTTAAGTCCAGGGTTGTGAAGAATATAGCCAAGAACATGGGTTTTCATAGTAAATGTGTGACACTGCTAGTTTAAAGTGTGCTATTTTTCCATAAATTTCTGTGATTCTCCTCCAAAAATAATACATATTTTGATAGGAGCATGAACTGTGATATATAGATTATTCTTTCATTTGTCTAATATTGATAATCATGATATCAATTATTCTTGCTTTTGTCTTATAATTAAGTAAATGTTTTGTGTGAGAGCTAATAATATGATGGTGACTGATTTTGCTTTAATTGGAAGCACATCAGTTGGGGACACAGAAGTTAAAGCATTGAGTAGTTGGAGGGTCTCAACCCTACCACTGACAACAGTGTAATCCTAGGATGTTGAGAGAGGTTTAGTCATAGCTGTGAGGTGGTGGTCTCTCTTGGGGAGTTGTCAATTTCCTAGTGTTAAGGAAATTAGAAATGAGTGATCCATCCCAGAAAGCAAGATATGGAGACCATGCAGGTGCCTGTACAGACCTAGAAATAAAGATTGTTAATTGTCAACATCTTTTTGGTTGCCTTTTGGAGAAACTAATAAAGGTATGAAGGTAAAAATTTCCCCCTTTCCATGATTTTGACATCATTGGTACTTTGTGAAGGAAATAATGATAATTAACAAAGAATATTTCATGCAATTATATGCTAAAAATCTGATCATGTAAGTGAAACGAGTGAATTTGTACACATTTATAAGATCTCTAAATTGAACAAGCATGAAAGAGATAAAATAAAGAAAAATAAATTGAACTGACTATAAATTAATTAATATAAAATAAAAGTATTAAGTACAGAAAAATTCACAAGTAAATTCCATAAAACATTTAAAGACCAAATATTATACATATTATGCAAACAGTTCCCAAAAGAAAGAATGTACTATATTGAATTCTTCCAATGTGACAGAAAATACTAATAAAAGTTAACATTTATGTTATACCTAATATGTGCCTAGTGATTTACTTATATAATATTATATAATTTCACTTGAACAATAACCCTAGGAGGTAGGTACTATTAATATCACCATTTTACAGGTTAGGAATTGAGGCAAACAAGTTAAGGGACCTGTCTAAGGACACAGCTAATTGTTGTCTGAGACTGATTATGAACTGAGTTCTTCATGACTGCAGACTCTATATTCTATCCTCTCTACAATCTAACTGCCCCATAACAATCTCAAACCAATGAATATTGATTCAATTTTCAATTTGGTAAATAAAAGGTTTCATTGATTCAATTTTCAATTTGGTAAATAAAAGGTTTCAGCAATATAAAATATTCTTGATCATATAAATTGTCATCCTCAGTTACTGAGAGACTACTACTATATGATCATATAAAACAAGAATTAGGAGAGAGAAATAGAAATCCTGATGTTAAAGAGAAGACTTGGTTTGGAAGGTCATTTGGGGTAGACATGTCATTCTATAGATCTTGAAGAGTTCGAAGGTCTGTAAAAGGAATTAGACTTCTTTTTTAATTTTGATTGACTGAATCAGAATCAATGACTCACAACTGGAAAGAGCTAGATTTTGACTTGACATAAGGATAAACTTACTAAAGAATAGAGTTGTTCCTGGGCACAACAGATCTATCATTCAAGTATGAGTAAAGTTTGATGACCTCTGAATTTCCTTCAAGGAGTTAGTCATGATGTGCTTTGAAAAAAAATGCGTCTATATGTCTCTCTCTCTCTCTCTCTCTCTCTCTCTCTCTCTCTCTCTCTCTCTCTCTCTCTCCTCTTATATATATATATATATATATATATATATTTTTTTTTTTAATTCTCTAAATTCTTACTGAAATATAAAGATAGTCTCCAGCTTATCTTGAGGTGATGCCTGGATAATGGTGGTGAATATATTCAAGAAAAGAAGGTGCAGGGAAAGAAGAATGGAAAATGGATCACAACAGGCACATGCCCTATCCATCTTAAGCAAATAATTACTCTCACTTATGTCTTGTTGTAGGCATTTACTTGTTGATTGAGGCAGCTACATAGCACAGTAGATGAGTGCCTGGTCTGGAGTCAGTACAACTCATCTTCATGAGTTCAAATCTGACTTCAGATACCAATTAGCTGTTTGATTTTGGGCGAGTCACTTAATCCTTTTTGCCTCAGTTCCTCATCTGTAAAATGGGCCAAAGAAAGAAATGGCAAGGATTTCCAATATCTTTGCCAAGAAAATGCTAAATAGGATTACAAAGAGTTAGACAGCATAGAAAAACAAGCAAAAATAACTTGTTGATTGACTGATTGTTTCAGTTTTAAAAAGAAGTCCATGACATAAAAATGCTAAGAATCATTTTACTAAAGAATGAATATTCAAAAAAGAGATTCTTAGGTACTCTATTTGTCATTTTCTCTTCCCGTTCTTCTCCCTTCCCTTTATATATATATATGAAGGGAAGGGGCATATATATATATATATATATATATATATATATATATATGTATCTCCAGCATCATTGAGTCACAAGCTCTAGAACATTTGGACTTTCCTTATTCTGGGAAACAACATAGTATTCATTTTTTACATATTGTGCATATACCTATATAGGTGCTTGTCTCCTCCTTTCTTTTTTATTTTTAGTCAGAAAAGCCACTTTTTAATTAAGGAAAGGGTACAGTACTAAATTAGGCCTCCACACAGAGCTTCCAGCCACAAGCCCAATCAGAGTCCCAGAGTCTGAGGACTGAACTCTGGTTGCTCTGGTCACTGATCCCTGGGAATACCAATCACGCTAGATTGGACAATTCCCTCCTCCTTTCAAGTGTAAAGAAGCATACATTTTTTTTTTCACACTTTCAATAAATGGTCTTCTTTCTTTCTTATCTATCCCATCACTTTCCCCCTACATGTTCATTGAGATTATCCAGTTATTGCTCTTATTATCTACAGAATAGCTACAGTGAATATAAAAGAAAAAAAATATTGGATCTTAAGTAATTTTTTCTGAATATGAACCTTGATTTGTACCATAAGGCTGCTTTTTTTATAACTTATTGTAGCTAAGCTTCTTAAATAAAATTCTTACAATATGAATATTTCATCCAGTATTGTTATTCTAAACCTGTCTCATTTGAAAGTTAAGGTGGATTTTATACTAATAAAATTTTAAATTTTTATATTAATGCATTCAGAAAATACACAGATGTCATAGTAAGTATGATGGAAAATGAGGCAGGAATTCTAAACTAAAAAGCCTCAGACTTATTTTTTTCAACCCTAGAGCAAGAATAATCTAACTGTAAATGAATGAAAATAGAAAGACTCCAAGTTTTGATATATCTGATGAAAGTGTTTAATTTCTAAAGAACATTTTGGCTGAAATCAAAGTAGGGAGATTGATATCCTTGAAGGAAATTTTCCACATGTAACAATCTCATATGAACCAATTAGTCTCATTTTTGTCCCTAAATATAAGAAATGAAAGAATTATAATAATAAGGTGATAAGATTTAGAACTGAAAGAACTTAAATGTTATCTGTCAAATACTCTATTACTTTGCATATGAGGAATCTGTGACACATAAATGAGAAGTAAAATAACAAACAAATTTGGTATTCAAAACCAACAATTGGTTTCTGTGACCATAAATTGAATGTTTTCTTTTCTTACTCTACTGTGCTCACTCTATAGTTATTTAAACAATCCTTAGGAATATATGGAATCTTGTTGGCAAAACTTTGATAAGAAGCTGCTTGTCTTTTAGAACACAAGACTATTTTGATAAGTATAAATTATCCACCAATTATTGTTGTCCATATTTGACAAAGGCCAAATGTAAAGTACAAAGAAATCCTTGGGGTAATCCTTTCCAAATTGAGACACTGATAAAAGATTTGCCATATTATCCATATACATACATACATACACATACCATATGTATGTTTACATACACATACAAAAGTGTGTGTGTAACTTTTGGAAGGGTGAAATAACTAAATATACAAATAAATACTTTAAGATTTGGAGGGGCATATAGGTGGCATGGTAGATAAACTGCCAATGCTGGAGTCAGGAAGATTCTTTCATTTTTTAGTTCAAATTGGACCAAGCTGTGTAGTTCAAATTGGACCCAGAGTTGGGCACTTAACCTGGTTTGCCTCACTTTCCTCATCTGTAAATGAACTGGAGAAGAAAATGGCAAACTATTCCAATGTCTTTACCAAGAAAGCTCCAAATAGGGTTAGGAGGAGTTGAACATGATGGAAACAACTGAACAATAGAATGAGATTTAGGGATTACATTCCCTTCATCTTTACTCCAGAGTAAAGAGCCAAAGGATTGGAAGGAATAAGATAAAGAGAGTAATTTTATTAATTATCATTTGTGGAGAGGGCAGAGTGAGGAATAAAAATGGAGACAAAATATATAAACAACTTTTCCCCCTTCTAGAGAACTTTGACTGTGAACAGAGAGAATACCTGGGCATGGTTGTAATATAGGTAGCCCGGAAGGAGCCTATGGATATGCAGAGCTTGCAAATTAGTAAGAGAGGGGATGATGGAAGGGGCACTGTGCCAAAGGAGATGGGAGGGAGGAAAGGATAAGTTTCCTGAACCTTAAAAAATTATAAAACCTGACTTGGACTTTTGTGAAACTATCCTTTATCTCTTCTCTATTCACAGTCAAAGTTCTATAGAGGGGGGGAAAGATGTTTATATATTTTGTCTCCATTTTCATTTTTCACTATATACTCCCCCCAAATAATAATTAATGAAATTGCTTTTTTTTATCTCATTCCTTCTGATCCTTTAGCTCTTTACTATGGAGGAAAGATGAAGAGCATAATCCCTAAGTACTACAGTCTTATTCAACTCTCCCTAAACCTATTTTGAGTTTTCTTGGCAAAGACACTGGGATGATTTGCCATTTCCTTCTCCAGCTTATTTTACAGATGAAGAAAGTAAGGCAAATATAATTAAGTGCCTAGAGACACACAGCTAGTAAGTAAAAGGGTTAGCATTGATGAGAAGGCCAACTCTTCATCAGAGGCAGGAGCAAAGTTAAGGAATAATATTGTAAGGATTTCATAGACATACTTAGGGAGGAGGAGCTTATGACCATTAGCCATAATGTTTCTATGGAAAAATAAGATGGGCGCCTCAGTTAAGAGAGATAAGGGAGGAGGAGGCATCAATGATTTAAGAATAAAAAAAGAGGAGACAGCAGGGTGGCCCAGTAGAGCGAGACCTAGAAATGGGAGATCTTGGTTTCAAATATGGCCTCAGCTACTTCTCAACTCTATGACTCTGGGCAAGTCACATTCTCCATTGCTTAGTCCTTACCCCTCTCCTGCCTTTGAACCAATACACAGCATTGATTCTAAGATGGAAGGTAAGGGTTTAAAAACACAGTAGATGATACATTTTTTGAACAACTGCCATGGGATTAGCATAGGGAGTGATCAGAGGAAAATAAAAATATTGATATATACCTTCTTGATCTGGCCAACTTGTTGTGGATGTCGTCAGCACAGTTGTGACTTCCTCATTGTTGGAGAACACACTTCATGATTCATAGAACATAAATAATTGTTTCTTGTCTACCAACCTCTCTGAAAGCACTGGAATATTGGCAGGGTCAACTTTTTCTGAGTTAAGGATTACTTGCATATATTCCAGCAAACAAAAGTTTAATAAGACAGCCAGAGTTTAAATACCTTATTGATCTATATCCACATTTTTATAAAAGCTCTGTTATATCATTGGTGTGTTACATTTCCATTTATTAGTATCACATTTAAACCAGTTTCTGGCATCCCTTTTTTTCCTACTTTTCTCACAAGTGTTTCACAGCTCTGTTCAGATCCAAAAAAGATCTTAGAGATCATTAAATTCAGATCCCTCATTCTAAATATGAGAAAAACAGATTCCTCATTTTACATATGAGTACAAAGTGGTTGTGACTTGCTGAGGATCCCACAGGCAGTAAATTTCTAAAGTGAGATTAAAAAAATATATCTTTCTGACTTCAGGTCCAGCACATCACTCTTTCATTAGAGTAGCTTTCCACTTTATAGCACAATAGATTCTTAGAGGGATCAATTCATCTATTCAAGTCATAAAAGCAAATGTCTGAAATCAAGTTCTAAGCTCATGTACATGTGGGTTATGGAGTGCATGTATTTGGGGGGTGGCTTTAGAGGGACATATAATGAATAGTATTTTGGATATTTTGAGTTTGAAATATTTATTGAACTTTCAATCTAAAATGCCTAATAGATGATTTATCCCTAATCTTGGAGTTTGGATGAAATTCTAAGAGTTGATATATGGATCATTTATGCATTGGTAACAAAGTTAAACAGTATAAGGAATAAAAGAGAAAAGGTCCTGTGAGAGATTATTGGGAAGTTATCCCTCAGTTTGTGGATATGACAGGGAAAATGAATCAGAAAAGGAGGCTGGAAAATATATTTGGAAAGACAACTTGGGCTAATTATGAAGAGTCTTGACTGCCGAATTAAGCAGTTTTTGCTTTATTTAATGGACAATAAATCTAATTTAATAAAAGTCCCTGAAGATTTTTTTTAAAAAGAAGTGGCACGACCAGATTTGTAACTTGGGTAGATTGTTCTGGCAAAAGCCTGCTAGAAGGGGGGGAGAAAATAATATTCGGAAGACAAAGATAATTGCAACAATCCAAATAATGATAACATTTACTATCATGATTACAACAGCAATGGAAAAGAAAGAATGATTGCCACAGGATATATTTTAAAAAAGTAGAGATAAGACTGAGAAGAGTGTAGTTCAAAATTATTAGCAGCCTACACTTGTATATATCTTTTTATATTTTAGAAGTGCTTTTACTTGTTCATCACAATTCTGAAAACTGGATATATTCCAAATGTTATGTCTTTTTTATATATGAGATAGTTGAGATTCAAGATATATGGTTAATAATTAATAGAGATTCATCTTAAACCTAGGTTTCCTAACTCAATGTCAATGTTTGTTTGTTTTTTCCACATTTCCTAGATTTTTCTAAAATATCATTACATATGATGAAGAGAGTAACGTACAAAATAAAGTGAACAAACAATTCAACTCCTAACAGGGTATGATGGAAAAAATGTTAGAATAATATATAAATTGTTTGATAGCTTTTAAACTATTTAAGATCTGTTCATCATGGAACATTTCACAGGAAATAAATTTATTATTATTCTAGCCACATACCTGTTAGCATGATTATATTTTACTTCATCCTTCTAGAATTCAGCTCTCTGTGGAATGTCTGGATATTTGTTTGACAAGGTATTTTGGCAGTGCCCTGAAAATTTAATAGTTGAGTATGTGCAATCCTGAGATCCTTTCTTCCTGTTAATGGAAAATGCCAAATAGGAAAAAAAAAGTAGCAAGTTGCTGTAGTTGAGAAAAGTGAGACTTAAAAAATAATTTTGTAAGATGATTTCCCACACATTTTGATAAAAGGATTTTGTTTTATAATGCATATTCACATCTGATAAAATAAAAATATTTTAAAATTTCCTTTTTTGGGCTATTTTTTATCAGGAAAGAGAATGCATTATCTTTCTGGTATGTTTAGTATTCATTATTTTGAAATTGTCCTTTTATGTACATTCCAATGGAAGTTGCTCAAAGCCAAAGGAATTAACACTGTCTCCTCCAATATTTTGGAGGACAACAATTGGGGCATGAAGAATTCTCTTTATAATTTGACTGGGAAGATCATAAAAATCTTCATGACAGAAGTAACATTTGAATTGGAATCTGAAGGACAAATAGCATTTTAATAGATATAGATGGGTGGCAGATTCTTTCTTTCTCTACGGGTCTTCCTGAGAATATACACAGAGGTAAGAAAGTCAAGGTACACTTGGGGAATGGTAAATAGTCAATTGGATGGGCTTTTGAACATGGTTCATAGATGGCTAAAAAATAAGTAGTAATGTACAATGATGAAGGCTTCAATCACAACACAAATAATTATTTTTTTCTTTCTATCTTCTATTTCTCAAATATTTGAAGATAGATTATTATTCAATTTATATATAATAATTAACTGGGGAAAGTCAAGATGCCAGAGAAGACTCTCAGGCCAAAAATGATCACTTGAATCTAAGAAGACAAAAAAAGCCAATTTAAGGCTTCATCAATGGCAATATAAATCCATGCAAGTATCAAAGCTAATATAAAGCCAAACACAGGATTAATACAAGTTGATACAGAATATGAGACATATGGATTAGTAACATTTTAAGAAAACAATGTTATTATGTACATCAAATTTATTTATTTAACAATGAGATATGGCAACTAAGTAAATTAATGCCCTGATAGCTTGCTTTAAGAGAATACAATACTCAGGATTAATAAGAGAGTCTTGACTACACTTCCTTGGCCCGATCACATCTTTATTATTACGTTTGGGCATGGGTGGTGTATTTTAGGAAAAACATTGACATCCTGGAGTGTATCTGGAAAAAGAAAACAAAGATGAGATACAGAATGAATGAATGAATGAATGAATGAATGAATGAATGAATGAAGCATTTATTGGGTGCTATGTTCTCCATAGATTATGCTAAACACCTGGGATTAAAATAAGAAGAGGCAGTCTCTTCCCTTAAAAAACTTAGACTCTCATATGGGAGACAACATTTATCAAGGATTAAGTTCAAAGTCATGCCATGAAAGGATGAATTGAATGGATTGAGGTTACTTAACTTGAAGAAAATAAGACTTAGGGATGGTACAAATGTTATAGACAAATAAGTTAAAGACAAAAGAGTGATTAGATTTCTTTTGCTAGAAATAAAAAAAAATAATAATAAAATGTATTAGTGTATAGGTAATTCAGAAATATATGCATTTTTTTAAATAGGCAAACAGGGTAAAGTGACTTGTCCTGGGTCACACAGATAGGATGTATCTGAAGGCAAATTTGAATCCAAGTCCTTTTGACCCCAGGCCCTGAGCTCTATCCAATGAATCACCTAGTTGCCCCCCCCATAAATATACTTTTTAACAATGAATTACCCTGAATTAGAATGGTTATGTACATACTACCCATTAGGAAATGTTTCTTTGTCTTTTGAAGTCTTTTTTTGTCTTTGAAGTCTGACTACAATGATGGTATGATTAATGTTATTGCAGTTGTTGTTGATGAGGATCATGATAATGGTCTTGTAGGTGATTGTGATGATTATAGCTCAGGAGTCCAACACATTTGAAAGTCATATGGGCAAGGGAATGGAAGAAATATTTATTACATGCCTGCTATTTGCTAGATTTTCTTCTAAGTGGTTTAAAAAAAATCTCATTATATACAAGATTAGCCAGCTTTGGAACTGTCCAAATATTTTAGACATTGTTATAGGGGATTATGAGAGAAATTAAATTCCAGACTATTGCTTTTTATATTTCTATGCCAGAAATAATACAAATAACAACAAAATTGGGTAATAGAAGAAGTCCTGTCACCAAAACAAGGAAATCCAAATTCTCATCTCTGTTCTTCAAATGACCATCAATTAAATGTTAGCAAGCCCCAACCCAGCTCTAATATTCATTTTTCTCAGCTTTACAATAAGGACATTTGAATAGATGTCCTTCCTCTATGATCCCCTTGTTCTTAAATTGTAGATATACAGTTTGTGCAAAAGTATAAGACTATGGATATGCTTCCAACTTAAATACTGTTTTTAAGTATTAAATTTGTACAGTTGGCTTAAACCAATAAATTAAGTCATTGCTTTCAAAAATCAGCCAGAGTCCTCATAAATATCATCATATTCTTCTCACTTTTGAGTTGTTACTCATCAAACATCCATCTACTTAATTATTTCTTGTTGTAAAATTTATTTTTTAAAAATCCCTGTATTTAATTTCCCCAAAACTTTCTTAGCTCACTGGGGTCTGAACAAAATGAGACGGCTCCATAATTAGGTTAAGTAGAACCACAGCTGGTGGTGAAGGGGCTGCGCCCTCCTATCTTTCCAACTTTTATTACCTTCCAAAGAGTTAGGAATAGGTTTCCTCTCCTTACCTTTTGAAATCCAGCTTAGAGTCACCCCACAGCATGAAGCCTGAGAGGCAGCAGAATTTGCCATCTGGTAAGAATATGCTGGAGAACCTTCAGCTATTTTATTTCAACAAAAGTAAAAATAAAAGTCTATTAATTCAGCTCCTTGCTTGGCTGAGAGAGGAATTCCACAAGCCTCAAATTGTATCTGGTTTACTACATGTCTGGCTCTAATATGTACAATGAAAGCCAGACAATTTGGATGAAAATATTGTTCCTTTCTGAGTTTTCAGCAATTGGAGCATAGAATTGTGTTATTCATTCCTTAAATTTATAGTCCTTCCCTCCCATGTCTCCATTGCATTGATCTGAAACCCACAGTCTGTTTATTTGGGTTGTTTCTTTGATGGTGGCATAAGGACTAAATATCTCCACGTGAAAAAGAAAATGGTGGTTGAGGCACTGCCAAGCTCAGCAGCACATCTGTTGGGTAGAAAACTCCACATAGCTCAGAGCAATACCATCACCATCCCACCATTGCTTGCACTGATCATGTCTAATCACCAGTGAGAGAAAAATGTTAGGGCACTCCTATCAGGCATTCAGAAATGTAATAAAATAATTTAACACTCCTGGATGATATTTTGAATTGCTTCATAATTAGTTTGAATATTTAAAGCTTGCTCTACCCAAAGGTCAAAGAATTGCAAAATCCCAGTTTAAAGAACCTGAAAACTAATTAGCTAGCCTAAATTGAATCTAAACAGAAATCATTTCCACTATGTCCCTGACTAGTATTCCTTCAGCTTCTACTTGAAGTCCTTCAGTGATTGACAACCCACCATTTCCAGAGGCATCAAAATGGGTGTTTTGACAGTGCAAAATGTTAGGATCTTCAACCTCCATCCACTGCACCTCCAATTCTGGCCTCTGAGATAAAAGAAAATCATCCAATATTTTTTACATGATAATCTTGCCAAAAATTAAAGATGACTAGCATCTTCTACCCCAAAATATTTTCTTCTTCAGCCTAAAGTTCCTCGAGATTATCCATACATATTACACTTTTTCTCATCATCTGAGTTGCTTCCTTTTGCAAGTGCCTTAATTTGTTGATATGCTAGATAAAATATAATGCCTAGAACTGAAATGCTCACTGTTCCAAAGGCATGATCAAGGACTTCCATATCCCTGATTCTAGAAATATTAATTCTGCTAAAGTCTAAGACCACATTAGTGATTTTTGTTTGATAAGTAAGTCATTCAGACAATAAGTATTTATTAAGCACCTACTATGTGCTAAGTGAGGAAAGTAGATAGTTCACTGGAGAAAATGCCAGGATTAGAGTAAAGAAGATTGATCTTCCTGAATTCCAATCTGGTCTCAGACACTTACTAACTGTGTAACCCTGGGCAATCTACTCAATCCTGTTTGCCTCAGTTTCCTCATCTGCAAAATTAGCAGGAGATGGAAATGGAAAATCACTCCATTTTCTTTGCTAAACAAACAAACAAAACAAAACAATCTAACTAGGCTCATTAAGAATTTGACAGGACTGAAAATAACTAAATGACAATAACAACTTATATTAAGCATTGGATTAAATTCTGAGGGATACAAGAAAGAATAAAATGACATTCTCTGCCCTCAAAGAGCTATTAAACATTATTAATTCACATACTGGGCTTGTAATCCATCAAGACTCTCAGAGATCTTTGTTATTTTTTTTCACATAGACTGTTGCCTAGTGCTATGTTCATCATCCTAATACCCTTGCACTTGATACTTTCAAATCTACTGTAGGACTTTTACACTTATACCCATTAAATCTCATCTTAGTTGATTTAGACCATCCAATGAGCTATTTTTAGATCTCGACTTTTAAAACCATAATATTAATTATTCCTTCCAAGTTTATTCATGTCACATGAAAATTTGATTAGCATACCATCTTTGGGTTAATCTAATGCATTGAAAGAATGTTGAAAGTTTAACAAATTGATAAGCCTTTGCTTCATATGTGTCACACATTATGTGTCAGACTTTATGCTAAGTCCTGGGGATACTAAAAAAGATAAGAAACTATTTTAAACAGTTCATAGTCTAATGAGAGAGGTAACATAACATAGAAACAAATTCACATAAACCATAGTTTTGTATTTATCTATTTATCTCTCAATCTGCATATTTGAATTTATAGGTGTTTGTATGCATGCACATGTTTGTGTGTATGCATATATATTGATATACTGATATAGATATACACACAAATGCAATTAATAGGAAACAATTTCAAAGGACAGTACTGAGTGGGAGGAACAGGAGGGAGGCCACTGCATTGGATCATAGAGTACACTGAAGGGAATGAAGTGTAAAAACAGAGGAAAGGTTGGAAGAACTAGAATACATAGGATTTTAGATGCAGAGACCTTTATCTTTGATCCTGTTACGAGGGAATCACTTTAAAAGACTGATATATATTAATTTAAGGTCGCCAAGGAATTCAGCTATGTAATTCCTAAATGAAAACTCAAGTTTGCAGTCAATCTTTTATGGAGTTTAATTACAATAGGAGGAAGAAAGGAATTAGATAGAGAGAGAGAGAAAAAGGGAGAGAAAGGAATAGGGCTTAAATACTCCTTCTGTTTAGGCTGGGCCAAAAGGCCCAAGCCCTTAGATAGCTGGGGCAAAGAAAGGAGATCAGTCCCTATTACTCACGTGACCAAAATGGAGAAACAGTCTCAGAGGCCCCCACCTTCAGCTTCCTTCAGAGCAAGCTTCTCAGAGTACACTGCCACCACTCCGATCAACTCCTCAACCACCACCCCGAGTCTTCAGACTCCCCTCTCTTTAAGGAAACCATCCAAGTTGCCTCCCCTCAGTCCTCACATCTACCAATCACTGTCCATCAATTTCCCTGTGCCAATGGAGGCTCTAGCTTAAACCCAGGACTGCCCAGAGGTCTCTGGCTTTTGCAAATGTCTGTTGAAGGTCATATTTTCAAATAATTAAATCTTTGATCCTTTGCTACAGCCCTTTCTAAATCCTGTTAACCTGAGTAGGGTAGAGATTGGAATAATTAAATTTTGATCTAGGCTGCAGCCCTTACTCAATCCAGTTAGGACTAAATAGGGTGGAGATTGATTCCAAGTATCTCCATTGTATCAATTCTAAAATCAATCATGACTCAAAGAAATTCCTGTTCTATGCTTAAGCATAGGTCAGAGTCCTTTCCATTGTTCAGCAAAAGGTTTCTGTCCTAAAGTAATCTTAAGAAGGGAAGGAGAAGGAACCTCCCATGCCAATGGAGTTCACATTCCAAAAGTCAAGACCCACTATCAATAGGAAATTTTTCAAGTATGAAATTTCCCAATGGTGAAATTTCCAACATTTATAAGTCTAAGAAATTTTGAGGTTTACAATCCTGAAGATAAAATGGAAGCTTTAGAATTCACTAAATAGAGTCTAAGGAGGTTTAATTAATAATATCTAAATATAAATAAATAAAGAATAAAAATTAATTAATAAAAATAAATAAGAACATTTATTAAATAGAGAATAGGAATGTTAGTGTGACTTTGTTAGACCACCACTTTACAAAAATCATATTGATAGTTTAGTATGGAGGTGGTGGACTACAGTAGAGAAAGAGTTGAGACAGGGAGATGAAACATTAAGTAACTGCAATATTGCAGATGTGAAATGATGAGGGCTTATACCTGGGTAAGACAGGATCTGAGAAGAAAAATAGGCTGATCTGAAAGATGCTGTGAAGGTAAAATTGACAAGATTTGGCAATATATTGGCTACCGAGATAAAATGTAAATAAGAAATCAAGTATGGTATTTAGGTTGTGAGCTTGGTGGTCTGTGGGGGATGGTGAAACCCTCAAGAGTAACAGAGAAATTAGGAAGAGAAGAGAGTTTGGGAGGAATTATAGGTTCAATTTTTGACATTTTATAGTAAGATGCCTATAAGTCATCTGTTAGCAGATGTCTAATAGAACTTTGGAGAGAGTAGTTTCATGTGAATTACAAAGTCAGAAACTGGTCTGAAGAGAATTAAGAAAAGGAAGAATAATTTTCTTATGAAGTTTAGAGTTATGAAAGGGACTAAACCTAGGTATAAGTGTAAATTTTAAAACTACTCCACCGTACTCAAACCATACTTTAAAAGATCTGATTTAGCTATTTCCTGATTAGTAACAATGAAGATATTTTGTTTAACAGAATCAGGTCTTGGGAACTCTACATTGCTCCACCCTGCTTAGTTTAACAAGGTCAGCAATGTCCACACCCATACTCAAAGATTATGTATCTGAGAAGATGGCCTTCAATAGACATGTGCATAAACAACTGACAGAGCCCTGGGCTGTCCTAAGTCAAGCTAAGCTATCATTGGTACAGATGAGATGCAGGAAAGTGACATAAAACCATCTATATAAGGCACATCACTTCCTCTCTTCTCCCCCTTTCCCTGGAGAGGTGAGTCTGGCTGGCAGCATGCTAAGCATTCCGGCATCTTGGTGTGGTGGCAGCTATTTGTCTGGGTTTGGCAGTGAGTTTGCCCTTGAACTGATTCAGGTTCAGGCATCTTGGCTGAGCTCTATTGGAGTTCAGGCTGATTTCCTTCCTACTTTAATCTCCAAAAAACTTACTTTCCTAAAGTCTCTGGTCTTCCTCCTGGCACTAGCCAGGCAGGAGAAATCCTACACTCTTTCCTTCTTCCTTCTTCTTAATTTCTTTCCATTATATCAATTAAATCATCATAAATTTGTAGCTGACTTGGTTTTATATATATATATATATATATGTATATATATATACATATATATATATATATCCCATATATATATCCCATATATATATGGGATACCCATGGCGACCAAATAATTAACATTGTTGTTTAGGTCAAAATGCTAAAATTATCCTTGATATAAGAAAATGGCTAGTGGGGACAAATGGATGAATTGAGGGTTTTATTTTAAGGTTCTGAGGATACATGGTTGTATTTTTAGGTAGCAGAAAAGCCAATAAATGGAGAAATTGCAAATTAGTGGCAATTAACTAGAGAAGAAAAATGTAATGAATTTTGTGAATAATGAGTTTTGTGCCCATAGAAGGAATGCTTTGGCAAGGAGAAGGACCACTTTTTTCATATACAACATTGGTGAGGGAGAAGATAGTGAGGCATATATCAGAATGGTGTGAGTTCAAGAATACAGAAGAGAGTTCTTGGCTCCTGGACATAAAATTATTGAATCCAGATAAAAGTTACTGTGGTCTAGTGTGATAACAAATTAATAAGGGAGTTGAAAAAGATTTCCCTTACTAAAATGAGGTCCCATTGAGATTACATAAAATAAAGTAGTAAAAGAATATTAAAAAAAAGATTTATGATTTTCTCCAACTTCATTTAATAGAATGTGGAAAGGAAAGGATTTAGAAGATGATAAAAATAATCTAAGATCTGGGGCTAGTAGGGCAAGGTTGGTGATAGACTAAGGAAGCAAAGGACTTGAGAGTAGAGAATAGTGTAGATTTGAATGGATTCAAGAAGAGAAAAAGATGGGGACAAGATAAAAAGGTAGCTAATGCATCAATAAGATTATGTCCTAGAAAAGAATTTATGGGTGGAGTGATTAGAGGTCACATTGAGGATGAAGAACAGTGCTACATTAGGAACAGTGTGTCAGAGAAAAATTGTAATGATATAAAGCTATGATAAAAATGGAATTTGAGAGTTGATAGACAAAAGTGAAACATTGTAAGTGGTGACAAAATCAAGGATATATAATGGCTTTTCTTGAAGTAAATGTAGAAATAGGTCATGAGAAATGAATAAATTAAAGAACTGAGGAGTTATGTTATTTGAAGGAACATCAATATGTATGCTGAATTTCCTTTTTTTGAAGGGAAGGAATTGGGGAGGAGAGAAAGACCAAGTTAGGCACTGAATTAATTGAGAAGATTGAAAGGACATTGTCTTGGAGATCAGTAGATAACAAGTACTAGAATACTGATCTTATGATCAATATGTATTAAATGAACCTTAAAAGAGAAGAGATTAGTGAGTGACAGTGGTAGAGTGATAATGTCAAATTTGCAACAGGGAGCAAGGATTATTCCAATTGCCTCAACACAAACAGTAAGTTTGGTGGTATGAGTGAAACCACAACCCATCAGTAGCCATGGATACCATGTTATCAGGAAAATACCTGATTGCAATGAGTGCCAGAAAATTGGAGGAAGAAAGGAAAAAGTTTGAGATGAAAACAGGATTGTTACCTGTGGAAAAGACATTCCAGAAAGCAAAATGAAAAAGAGTAGGCAGATCCATAGAGGGGCACTGGAGTTGAATAATGTATTGAAGGGAATGTGAATAAGAGAGTGGGCAGTGAGATGATAGGTAGTAGAAACAGGTTATATACAATGGCAAGCAGGGGTTCAGAATCCCTGGAATAGAGAGAGAGAAATGGAATAGGAGTGTGCTAACTACTGAAGTCAAATATATTATTGATACCAGAAGTGGGAAGTTGGGGCATATAGGCAGTAAGTATATGGGGCAGACCATAAGGTGACACTACCAGAGAATATACAGTAAGGCCTGGGCTTCTCCTTATTTTAAAAATGAATTATATATTATTTCCAGATTACATATAGATAACAGTTTTAATAGTCATTTCCTGTTTTAATAATAATTTTAAAAATCATTTTGACTTTTATGGATGTGTAACTATGATAAATAGTACTATTTTGCTAACAGATTTATTATCTTTGATCTTAACATCAACCCTAGAAGAAAAAAGGGCAGACCTTATTTTAGTAATTAAAGAGAAACTAACTGCCATGTAAGAAATGTTATAAACTCTGAAACAAAGAGCCTATGCAAGTGATGAAGTTAGAAGGAGGCAGATTTTGACTCAACTTTAAAAAAAAAAATAAAATATAACTTTCTAAGAATTAGATTCCTTAAAAATTGAATTAATTGCCTTAGGTTGTGAATCTTTAGTTAAAAGGAAGTTTTCAAGAGCCTGGGTGATGATTAGGCTAGGACCTTGTACAGGTAATTTATTCCCCAATAATTGATTGATAAAAATTTTTGAGTAGATAAGTTTAATTTTTCTTCATCTAAAGTTAAGCAGGTAGTATCTCAATTGCTACATTCAATTCTTCATTTAGGATATACTGAGAAAAGCTAATGCTTATTTATGTACAAGAATAGGTTCAAGGACAGGTGAGAAGAATTGAGAACATGTTATATATAAACTAGCTGCAAAAAATGAAGCTATTTATCCTGGATCAAAAAACATTGGCTACAAAGTAAATCCAACTGGTGCTAAATGATTGCTGTCTTCAGGTATTTAAAGGGTTGTCCTGTGGAAAGAATATAAATTTTTGTTTGAACTAATTAGGCAGTAAATAAATAGAAGTTGAGGGAAAAAGTCTCTGGAATAACTACAGTTAACCAAAAGTTCATTAGTCACCAGGTATTCTGCTTGGTTTCAATTCCACAATTATCAAAATACACTTTCCCCCCACCCCCATCCTCCAACATAAATTAGTCATCAGGAAACATGGAAATTGCTTTAATTTCGGTACTGTGAAAGAGGAATTGGGAAACCATGCAAAAGGAAGAAGCAGTGACTGAGTGGTAACCTGTCAATTAAACAAAAGTTCCATTTGGAGTGTTACTGGGAAACAGTTGAAGGCAAAATCCAACTGTGGCTGAACTCTGAAGTCCTGTCTACTGTTGGTTGTCATATGCCAGGAAAGGAGTTGATTTATCTCTTGGACTTGGATAATCTCTTTGACTTGCTGTTTATGATAGTGACTGAATTGCCAGACCTATCAATCATTCCTCTCAAGTTGAACTATATCCCAATATCCTCCAACTGTACTTCAATCTATAGCATAGGGAAATCCCCAACCCTCTTACCTCCATTCTCCATCTTTTCCTGTCTTCCCCAAATAAACCCTTACTTAAGATAAAAGAAGAGAAAGTATTTTCATTTGAAACACTATAAACTCATCCTAAGTGATTTAGTAGGAAGAAGAAGACATGGAGGAAAGAAGCTGAAGAGGCTGAAGAGGGAGGCTAGGAGAGAGAAGGAGGAAATGGGAGGAAAGGAGGCATAGAGGGAGAAGGAAAAGACAGAAGAAATAGAATAGGTGCCTCATCTATTAATTATCAATTACCCATATGATCAAATATACCCCCTCATTATTATCTGTTACAGTACTCACACCTTACTGCTTGTATACCTTTGGAAATTTAGGAATCATTTTTCCCCCAATCTGAAGCTAAATGTTTTTATCAATTTATTTATTGATTGATTTTTTACTATTAATTTGTTTTAAATTTTAGTTCCATATTTTCTCTTTCTCTATTCCTTCCACTACCATTGGAAAGGAAAACTATGTATTAATTATACATGTAAAACCATGCTAGAGAAGAATCTGGTGCCATGCCAAAGAGTCATAAAACTTCATGTAATTTTGACCCAGCTGGATCCAGATGGATTTTCCCGAAAGATCAAGGATTGGGGGAAAGGATATTTAGGGTTAGACAATTCTTATAGATCACAATTACATGGCCTCTTTTTGCACAGTAAAGGCATGTTATTGATTTATCTGTGGATTCCTGAAAAGGGACTATGGTCTCTCCCTGATTTTTGTTTTCTTTTTAAGATTTCAATTTATTTTCCATAAGTCTTCACTGATTTACTGTTTTCCTCATATCTTTTTTTATGGGCCTCATAAACATAGATTGCTACTCACCTCAATTCTTCAAGGTCCATAGAGTCCCAGTTCGGGCAGCTAGTTTTAAAGTATTGTTTTAACACTGAACAACAATTCTTAACAAACATTTTTATGTATTTGTTTAATGTCTCTTTCTCTGGATAGATCAAAGTCCATATATATGTTCCCCACATCAATAAGTCTGTCCATAAACTGAGATGGAGTATCATCTATTTCTTGTTTGGTATTTTCAAATTTAGACCATGAGTCTGGTCTATCAGAGCAACGCTTTCATAGCTGTCAATAATGATTCCCTGGCCTGCTTTAGTTTTGTATAATCTGGTTCAACATTGGGGTTCCAATGTGGATATTTGGTTGGCCAATAATTTGCTACCCTACCTTGTTTCTCATTAGCAAAAGAGCTGACTTTACTTTTCTCTCTGTCAGAAAATTTTCTAATAAATTTTCAACATCTATCCAAGTGGGGTTAAAAGTTTTGAATATGTTCTCCAATCTTTTTATAATTAATATTGGCTCTTCCTCAAATGAGGGAAGGTCTTCCTTGTATTTATTTAAATCCTCAGGACTGAAAGGTGTATGTTGCCTTATAGATACCAAGTTCCCATTTTTATTGAAAGTTGGAATTTCCCTTAAAGGGTTTCTATCTCTGGCCTTATTGCTCCATTTTCAATGGAGTAGGTAAGAGAAGGGGAAGGGGTGGACAAGATGAGGGGGAGAGTTTGTGAGCCCATGTTGCCAGAAGGATGAGAGGTAGGAGCAGTATGGGAATTGAATTGGACAGGGTGGGAAGGAGGGGCAAAGGAAGAAAGGGTAGGGACTGGGGGGAGGATTCAGAGGGGACAGGGAAGGAGGCATGGTAGGGAGGGGCCAGGACATAGAGGGTGGGGTAGTCAGCATGGGTGGGGGCAGGATTGGGTTGGGAAGTAGGAGTAAGTTGGATATAGGAGAGGATGGTTTGCAAACTAGGGGCCATATTGTGTAGAATAGGATAGGATAGAGATTCTGATAAGAATGAAGTGTGGAGAGATAAATCACTCCTATTCTGGGTTGTTATTGAGTCCTTTTTAAAGCTTTTCATAAAAGCTATGAGCTCCCCCAAACTTTCCTTTATAAACTGAAGTATTTAGTTCCACATTTTGTCGAGTAGTAGAAGGATCAATTGGTCTGTTTGACCAGAAAATGGGTTTTTCAAGGGGATACTGTAATAATGAAAATTTACCTTTTTAAGATTGTTGTAATATTGAAAAATGGCCGCCAAGGAATTTACTTATGAAATTCCTAAAATGAAACACTCAAGTCAGAATGGAGTTTATGGAGGTTTAATCACAATGGGAGTAGGGGCAGGAGAGGGAGAGAAGGAGAGAGGAGAAAAGGGAAAAGGGAAAAGGGATACTCAACCTCTGACCAAGGCAGAGGGAGTTTTAGGCCCAAGGTCAAGGTGTAAAGAATCGGTCCTTAACTCACGTGAGTGATCTGAGGGAAAGCTGTCTGCGGGCATCCTCCCTGCCCAAGCTTCTAACATGAACTCTCGTCTAGCTCTCTCCACAGGAAGTGAATGAATTCCAGAGGCTGTTCCCTACCTCACTTCCTGTGTCTCACAAGTGCCAATGGTTGGCTCTAGCTTGGCTTAGGACAGCCCAGATGGGCAGTTAGTTATTTCTGATTTGTCATTGACTAGCACATGCCCGTGTAGTGTGGGTGTGCACAATTTTTGGGTGCTATACCAAGATGGAGACTTTTGAAATTCACAGTACTGACATAATTCGCCTATCTGAATCTCTAGCTTATGTATGGCATTTTCCAGGTTTCTCTTAGAGAAAATTAGATACAATATTACAGCTCCAAAAATTAAAATCACAACAAGGAGCAGTGCAGAGTATATCCATTGCCATACATTCTCTGGAATTATAAAATAGACAAGGAACAATGTTTGTCCAATTTTGGTTATTTTACTAAAAAGCCAGTTGTTAATTAAGTTGTGTGCTGGCTCTAACCACATTGTTTTATGTGTTTGGTTGTGGTCCTTTTTAAAGATTTAATCCAATTAAATCTTCTGGGTGAAAGGTCAGAGCTGGATAAGGCTAAAACTTTAATACAATCACTCTCTCTTGCAGGGTTCATTTCTCCAGGTTTTTCTCACTGTTAGTTAAGAGCAATCCAGCCAGCTAGTATTGTCAGTGAGGATTGGCTAATTGCATTGTTTGTTCCCTAAGGCAATGGATATTTAGAAATATCTCCTCCAGCTAGGACCTTAAGTCCCTGTTGCTAAGATTAAAACAGCTGTGTTCTATCTAATTTTAAGGGGAAAAAATGAACTTACCTCCACAACTGACCAAAATAAGCTATTAAAAACTGACTTAGGGTAATCACAGTAAAAGAAAAGTTTAGAAAATTTTAAGAAGATTGAGGGTATTTTGTCCCAATTGCAGTGGTCAGTCAAAATTTGTTATATTTTTATGGTTGGATGGACTGAATAATTAATTGGTGGTCACCAGGGATTTAAATACTAAATCCCAAAATGAATTACTCAAGTAAATGGAATTCATGGTAGTGTATTTTTACAGTATGGTGAAGATATGAAGGAAGAGAGCAAAGGGGAGAGGGAGAGGGAGAGGGAGCTCTGGCTTCCCCAGAGCCAGGTAGAAACTCTAAGCCCCAGTCAGGGGAAAGGAGTCTCAGGAATATTGGACTTTCCCAGAGGTTCACACCTCTATTAAGGGCAAGAAAACTAAGTCAGACTTTCACTCATCATGGTGACCATCTAAAAGGAAAGCAGTCTGAGGTCTCTTGCACAAACTCCTCCAGGGGTCCAGTTCCATAGCCAAGTGTCTTCACTCCAAGTCTGAGTGTCTGTCTTCCAGTTTCTCCTCAAGTGTGTCTTCCAGACTCTCCTCCGAGTAACTCTTCTTTACTCCAAGCCCAAGTGACTGACCTTTATTCCAGTTAAACTCTGAGTGATTGAATCTTCATTGATCAATTGATTCCTTCTTGTGCCTCTGTTTCCTCTACTTAAAGACCCTTTTCTCTTATGTCACCTCCCCTAAATTTTTACATCTACCAATCACAGCAGACTCTCCTCTCCAGGACTGCCCACTCAATGTATGAAATGGATGTCACACCTTTTGTAGTTGGTTAGCACCTTTTTGTGGTTACTTAATACCTCTTTTGGTTGCTTAGCACCTTTTTGTAGTTGAAATGGGTAGATCTACTTTAAATACTGAGTTAACACTTTGGCGATTAAAGTCTCAAAATAAGGGATTACAATTTTACCTTCACAATAAAGGAAGAGCTAAGTACCTTCATTGTTACAATCAGGGGAGAGCCAAATCCAATCTTCTTACACACGTGCGCGCACACACACACACACACACACACACACACACACACACACCACACAGATCCATACATAATGTGGAAAGACTTACAAAAAGTGATTTATAATGAAATGAGTAGAACCAGAGGGTTGCACACAGGAACAGTAATAATATAGGAAGAGGACCTATAAACGACAGCTATTATTATCAACAATGCTAGGGTCCAGGATAATTCCAAGGCACTCATGACAAAAAAAAAAGTCTATCTGCTGCCACAAAAGGAATTGATAGTGTCTGAATGGATATTGAAGCATACTACCCTTCACTTTAATTTCTTCATAAATTATTTTCTAGTATAAGTGATATGTATGTATCTTTTTGCAATGTGATAAACATGGAATTACATATTACATAACAGTACATGTATAACCTATATCATATTACCCCTCTCCTAGGGAGGACATAGGGGTGGGAAGGAGGGAGAGAACTTGGAAGGTAAAATGTAAGAAAACTATTAATAAAATTGAATCTACAGGAGGCAGAGTCAAGATGGTGGCTTAGAAGCAGCAGAAATTCAGACCTCTGAATACCCTTCCTTACTGATCACAAACTGAATGCTCGTAGGGGACTGAAAATCAAACCTAACAACAAGACAGAACCAAGGAAACCTCCTGCTGGACTCAACTGAAAAGGTACACCCACCTCCAAAAGCTGGAATCTGAGAATACTCAGGTTTAAGGGGAAGGCAGAAGGAAGGTCCCAGAAACCCACACACACACTCCTAGAGTGCTAAACCTCCAGCGGCAGCGAGAACCTCTGGGTGGGCAAAGGCACTGGTCTGGAGGGTATACATTGTGGGCAGGGTTTTGCCAGGTTCAGAGTTTTGAACACAGGTTGAGGGAAAGGGGCTGGAGAGAGAGAATATGGAGCTGGAGAGAGAGAGTACAGAGCTGGCAGCCTGGACAGAGGTGTAGAGACCCACCATATTTCTCCAGCCTTCCAGGAGGTTTTAGCCTCAGGGCACATGCAGCCAAACCCAGTTGAACTTAGTCCCATAAAAAGTCTTCAGATGTCAGGGAAGCCCAAACACCAACACCCTTCCCCAACATATTGCTAGACTTTAATTTAATCCAATCAAAAGTCTCCAGAGGACAGGGAAGGGTAAAACCCCAAACCCCTCCCCCACAGACTGCACTGAGAGATCTTTTGTCAAAGCTCCAAGTGGTGAGAATGACAGAAACTCCTAAAACCAAAAAAAAAAAAAGAGAGAAGCAAGAGCACAGATGCATATGAGGAGCAAAAAAGGGGTAAATATGAACAAACAACAGAAAAAGAAGAAATGTTACAACAGACACTTTCTCTACAGGCAAGGAACAAAGAGGAAATGAAACAAAGGGGGAGGGATCAGCAAATGATAAATCAGAAATCCCAGCAAATATGATACAGGCTTTCTAAGAATTCAAAATGCAATTCAAAACACAACTAAGACAGACTGAAGATAATTGGGAAAAGAACTTAAAAATTAAGATAAATCATCTGGAAACAGGAAGTAGTGTCTTGAAAGCCAAAACAAATCAGCTTGAAAATGAGGCAAAGGAGAAGATGAAAGATGAGGCAAAGGAGATTTGAGATGAGGCAAAGCGGATGAAAGATGTCATCCAAGGAAAATCAGACCAGAAGAAGAAGGATGACCAAAAATCCAGGGATAAAATCCAGTCTTTAAGAACCAGAATACAACAAATAGAATTGTGACCTCATAAGGCAGTAGGACACTATAAAACAAAACCAAAAGAATGAAAAAATTAAGGAAAATATGAAACATCTCATTCACAAAACAGAAGATTTAGAAAATCGTTTGAGGAGAGACAATTTAAGAATCATTGGTCTACCAGAAGACCATGACAAAAGAAAAAGCCTGGACATAATACTATATGGTATTATTCAAGAAAACTGTCCCAATATTCTAGAAAAGAGGGAAAAGTGGAGATTAAAAGAATCCACAGTTCACCTCCTGTACGTAATCCCACCTGACAACACCCAGGAATGTTATAGCTAAATTCAATAACTATCAGACCATAGAAAAAATATTACATCTTGCCAAGAAAAATTCATTCAGATACCATGGACCCACAGTTAGGATAACACAGGATTTGGCTACAGGTACACTTAAGGATTGAAAGGCATGGAATATGATATTCTGGAAAGCAAGGGAACTAGGTCTACAATGAAGAATCAACCACTCAGAAAAACTAACTATATTCTTTATAAGGATAATTTTAGCATTGTGACCTAAGTTATATTAATTATTGGTTGCCATGGATATCACAAATAATAAAACAAGAATAACCAAGTTAGTGTGAAATTTTATGGTTATTTAATTAATATAGTGGAAAGAAATTAAGAAGAAGGGGGAAGAAAAGGGTGATGTTTTTCTCCTGCCTGGCTTATACCAGGCAGAAAGATTAGGGGATCTAGAAAGTAAAGGATAGGAGTGTGAAGGAGAAATGAATCAGCCTGAACTCCAAGAGGGCTGAGACTCAAGGGCTCAAGGGCAAACTCACCACCAAGACAAAGACAAATAGCTTTCACCATGCCAAGATGTCGGAATGCTTAGCACGCTGCCAGCTGGAGATGCCTCTGTGGGAAAAGAGAGCAAAGACATCAAGTGATGTGCCCTATATAGAAGGTTTTACAACACTTTCCTGCATCTCATCTGTACCAATATTAGCTTAGGTTG
Organism: Monodelphis domestica; assembly: GCF_027887165.1. Classification (NCBI taxonomy): domain Eukaryota; kingdom Metazoa; phylum Chordata; class Mammalia; order Didelphimorphia; family Didelphidae; genus Monodelphis; species Monodelphis domestica. The sequence continues at coordinate 102,841,454 of NC_077232.1, forward strand.
ACATAGGACAGCCCAGCAGTCTGATCGCTGTTTCTGCATATGTCTGTTTAAGTCCATCTTCTTATATAATTAAATCTTTGAGTATGGTGCAGACATTCCCGACCTTGTTAAACTAAGTAGGGTGGAGAAATGTAGACTTCCCAAGACTTGATTCTGTTAAACCAAGTATCTCCATTGTTCCTAATCAGGAAATACCTAAATAAGATCTTCAAAAGTATGGCCTGAGTAGTTGTGGAGTAGTTTTAAAATTCACCTCTTACAGGGGAAAGTATGGTTATTTAACAAAATAGAAGAAATTCAAGAATTTGTAAAGAAAAAACTAGACCTGAACAGACAATTTGATGTTCAAGCACAGAACTCAACAGAAGCATCAAGAGGTAATTAAAAAAAGGAAAGAAAAAAAAAACAAAAAAACCCCACCAAAAACAACTTTTTTTAAGAGACCCAAAAATTTGAAATGATATGTATCCCTATAAGAAAAGAGGTCATAGGTCAACTTTTTTTTTCTTTTAAACATTATTTCATTTGGTCATTTTCAAACATTATTCATTAGAAACAAAGATTATTTTCTCCACCCCCCCCCCCACCATCCCTCCCATAGCCGGCACGCGATTGCACTGGGTATCACATGTGTCCTTGGTACGAAAATATTTCCATGTTGTTGATATTTGCATTAGGGTGTTCATTTAGAGTCTCTCCTCAATCATATCCCCTCAACCCCTATAGTCAATCAGTTGCCTTTCCTCAGTGTTTTACTCCCACAGTTTGTCCTCTACTTGTGGTTAGTGATTTTTTTTTCTCCTAGATCCTTGCATATTGTTCAGGGACATTGCATTGACACTAATGGAAACGTCCATTACTTTTGATTGTACCACAGCGTATCAGTCTCTGTGTACAATGTTCTCCTGGTCTGCTCTTTTTGATCTGCATCACTTCCTGGAAATTGTTCCAGTCCCCATGAAATTCCTCCATTTTATTATTCCTTTTAACACAATAGTATTCCATCACCAACATATACCACAATTTATTCAGCCATTCCCCAATTGAAGGGCATCCCCTCATTTTCCAATTTTTGGCCACCACAAAGAGTGCAGCTATGAATATTCTTATACAAGTTTTTTTTTTCCTTATTATCTCTTTGGGGTACAAACCCAGCAATGCTTTGGCTGGATCAAAGGGCAGACAGACCTTTGTCACCCTTTGGGCATAGTTCCAAATTGCTCTCCAGAATGGTTAGATCAATTCACAACTCCACCAGCAATGAATTAATGTCCCTAATTAGCCACATTCCCTCTAGCATTCATTACTTTCCTTTGCTATCATGTTAACCAATCTGCTAGGTGTGAGGTGATATCTCAGTTGTTCTGATTTGCATCTCTCTGATTATAAGAGATTTAAAACAGTTTTTCATGTGCTTATTAATAGTTTTGATTTCTATAGCTGAAAACTTCCTGTTAATGTCCCATGCCCATTTAAAAATTGGAGAATGGCTTATACAATTGAGAATAGACTTTTTTGTACAATTGATTTAGCTCTTTGTAAATTTGAGTAATTAAACCTTTGTCAGAGATTTTTGTTATGAAGATTGTTTCCCAATTTGTGGCTTCCCTTCTGATTTTAGTTATATTGGTTTTGTTTGTACAACAACAATGTAATCAAAATTATTTATTTTACATTTTGTGACTCTTTCTAAATCTTGCTTGTTTTAAAATCTTTCTCTTCCCAAAGGTCTGACATGTATACTCTTCTGTGTTCGCCTAATTTACTTATAATTTCCTTCTTTATGTTCAAGTCATTCACTCATTCTAATTTCATCTTGGTGTAAGAAGTAAAGTGTTGATCCAAACCTAATCTCTCCAACACTGTCTTCCAATTTTCCCAGCAGTTTTTATCAAATAGTGGATTATTGTCCCAAAATCTGGGGTCTTTAGGTTTGTGATAGACTGTCTTGTTGAGGTCATTTACCCCAAGTCTATTCCACTAATCCTCCTTTCTGTCTCTTAGCCAGTACCAAATTGTTTTGATGACCACTGCTTTATAGTATAAGTTGAGATCTGGGACTACAATTCTTCCTGGTCATTGGTAACTCTAAAAACTATTGTTATCACCGGGGAAGCTAGAAGAATTACACTTAGAGGGAACAGTGACAAATTGTATAGGATAAAATAACAAGACATAAATAGGTATATAGATATATGTATGCATAAATATACACATTTGTGTATATATATACACAAATAGAAGTAAAAAGAGGTTAATATTAAAAGAAATTTGAAAAGAAAAGGGGTAAATTCATATATCAAAAAGAAGCTCATGGTGAGAGGGGGTAGAACATCAATACACTGCACAGGTAAAGAGGTTGGAGAAAGGAAATACTCAATTCTTACATGCATTGAAATTGACCCAAAGAGGGAAGAATAATCCAATCCATTGGGACAGAGAATAGATTCATGCCCTATAGGGGTGTTAGAAGGGTAACAAATGGACTGATGGGGAGGGAAGCAGTATAAGGGAGGGAGAAGGTGGGAGGGTAGTTTTAAAAAGATTGTAAAGAAAATATGGGGGAGATAAGAAGGGGGGGTAGAAAGGAAACTAAAATAAGGGGGGGAATCGGAGGAACTGACTATAAACAATTGGTTTAGACTATAAACATTGGTATAGAAGGAAACAGTGAAAGAAGAAAAGGCAGGACCAGGAGTAGAAATCAAAATGCTGGGAAATACACAGCTAGTAATCATAACTCTTGAATGTGAATGGAATGAACTCACCCATAAATAGCAAGTGAATAGCAGAGTGGATAGGAGTCCAAAACCCTACTATATGCTGTCTACAAGAAACACATATGAGGAAGGTAGATACACATAGGGTGAAAGTAAGAGGATGGAGTCAAATCTGTTAGGCATCAACTGATAAAAAAGAAGGCAGGAGTCACAATCATGATATCTGACAAAGCCAAAGTAGAAATAAATCTAGTTAAAAGAGATAGGGAATCTAATTGCATCCTGATAAAAGACAGTATAGATAATGAGGAAATATCAGTACTCAACATGTATGCACCAAATGGCATAGCTTCCAAATTTCTAAAAGAGAAACTAATGGAGCTCAAGGATGAAATAAATAGAAAAACTATAATAGTGGGAAACCTGAAACTTCCCCTATCTGAACTAGATAAATCAAACAAAAAATAAATAAGAAAGAGTAAAGAGAAATGAATGAAATCTTAGAAAAATTAGTTAGTATATATGTGAAAAAAATAAATAGGGACAAAAAGGAATACACCTTTTCAGCAGCACATGGTTCATTCCCAAAAATTGACTATGTATTAGGGCATAAAAACATTACAAACAAGTTCAAAAGAGGAGAAATAATAAATGCAACCTTCTCAGATCACAATGCAATGAATATAATAATTAGTAAGGGTATGTGGAGAGGTAAATAAAAATTAATTGGAAATTCAATAATATGATTCTCCAAAACTTTTTAGTCAAAGAACAGATCATAGAAACAGTTAATATTTTCCTTGAAGAAAATGACATTGATGAGACATTATTTCAAAACCTATGGGATGCAGCCAAAGCAGTACTGAGGGGGAAATTAATATCCATATATCAACAAATTAGGAAGAGCAAAGGTCAATGAATTGGGCATGAAAACTAAAAAAGTAGAAAGTGAACAATTTAAAAATCCTCAGATGAAGACGAAATTAGAGATCCTAACAATCAAAGGAGAAATTAATAAAATTGAAAGTCAAATAACTATTGATTTAATAAATAAGACTAAAGCTGATACTTTGAAAAAAATTAAATAGACAAAGTATTGGTCAGTCTAATTAAAAAAAGGAAAGAAGAAAACCAAAGTCACAGTATCCAAGATAAAAAGGGAAACCTTATCTCTAATGAAGCGGAAATTAAGGCAATCATCAAAAACTATTATGTCCAATTATATGGCAACAAATTTGGCAATCTAGGTGATATGGATGAATACATACAAAAATATAAATTGCCTAGACTAATAGAGGAAGAAATAGATTACCTAAACAACCCCATATCAGAAAAAGAAATTGAATAAGCCAACAAAGAACTTCCTAAGAAAAAATCCCCAGGTCAAGATGGATTCACAGATGAATTCTATCAAACATTCAAAGAACAACTAATCCCAATATTATACAAACTATTTCACAGAATAAGCAAAGAAGGAGTTCTACCAAATTCATTTTAAGACAAAAATATGGTACTGATACCAAAACCATGCAGGTTAAATACAGAGAATGAAAACTATAGAACAATCGCCCTATTGAATATAGATGCAAAAATCTTATATGGGATACTAGCAAAAAGACTCCAGCAAGTCATCAAAAGGGTTATTCCCTATGACCAGGTAGGATTCATACCAGGAATGCAAGGATGGTTCAATATTAGAAAAACCATCTGCATAATTGACCATATTATCAAGCAAACCGACAAAAATCACATGATTATCTCAATAGATACAGAAAAAGCCTTTTTTAAAATACAACACACATTCCTATTAAAAACACTGGAAAGTATAGGAATAAAAGGGTCTTTCCTAAAAATAATAAACAGTATCTATGGAAAACCATCAGCAAACATCATCTACAGTGGGGATAAACTAGAATCCTTCCCAATAAGATCAGGAGTGAAAAATGGATGCCCATTATCACCTCTATTATTTAACATTGTACTAGAAACACTAGCAGTAGCAATTAGAGAAGAAAAAGTAATTGAAGGTATTAAAACCAGCAATGAGGAGACCAAGCTATTATACTTTGATGGTCTACTTAAAAAATCCTAGAGAATCAACCAAAAAGCTAGTGGAAATAATTAATAACTTTAGCAAAGTAGCAGGATAAGAAATAAACCCACACAAGTCATCAGCATTTCTATATATCTCCAACCCATTTCAGCAGCAAGAATTAGAAAGAGAAATGCCATTTAAAATCACCCTAGACCATATAAAATACTTAGGAATCTATCTGTCAAGAAGACAAATACAGGAACTATAAGAACACAACTACAAAACACTCTCTACACAATTAAAACTAGATCTAAACAATTGGACAAACATTGATTCCTCATGGGTAGGATGAACTAACATAATAAAAATGACAATTCTGCCCAAATTAATTTACTTATTTTGTGCCATACCCATTGAAATACCAAATAAGCTTTTTTATTTAATTAGAAAAAAAAAAACAGAGTTCATTTGGAAAAATAAAAGATCAAGGATATCCAGGAAAATCATGAAAAAAAATGCAAGGGAAGGAGGAAGTGCAGACTCAGATCTCAAACTATACTATAAAGCAGTGGTCATCAAAAGAATTTGTTGCTGGCAGAGACATAAAGGAGGATCAGTGGAATAAACTTGGGGTAAATGACCTCAGCAAGACACTCCATGATAAGCCCAAAGATCCCAGTTTGTGGGACAAAAACCCACTTTTTGATAAAAACTCCTGGGAAAATTTGAAGACAGTATGGGAAAAATTAGGTTCAAATCAACATCTCACACCCTATACCAAGATAAACTCAGAATGAGTAAATGACTTGAATACAAAAATGGAAAGTGTAAGCAAATTAGGTGAACACAGAATAGTATACTTGTTGGATATTTGGGAAAGGAAAGACTTTAAAACCAAGCAAGAGCTAGAAAAAATCACAAAATATAAAATCAATAATTTTGATTACATCAAATTAAAAAGTTTTTTGTACAAACAGAACTAATGCATCCAAAATTAGAAGGGAAGCAACAAAATGGGAAACAATCTTCATTACAAAATGCCCTGACATAGGTCTAATTACTCAAATTTATAAAGAACTAAACCTATTATTTAAAAAAATCAAGCCATTCTCCAATTGATAAATGGGCAAGGTTCATAAATAGATAATTTTCAGTTAAAGAAATCAAAACTATTAAAAAGCACATGAAAAAGTGTTCTAAATCTCTAATAATCAGAGAAATGCAAATCAAAACGACTCTGAGATATCACCTCACACCTAGAAGATTGGCTTACATGATGACAGCAAAGGAAAGTATTGAATGCTGGAGGGGATGTGGCAAAGTTGGGACATTAATGCATTGCTGGTGGAGTTGTGAATTGATCCAACCATTCTGGAGGGCAATTTGGAACTATGCCCAAAGTTACTAAAAGACTGTCTGCCCTTTGATCCAGTCATAGCACTGCTGGGTTTTACCCCAAAGAGATAATAAGGAAAAAGACACGTACAAAAATATTCAAAGCTGCACTCTTTGTGGTGGCAAAAAAAGTGGATAATGAGGGGATGTCCTTCAGTTGGGGAATGGCTCAACAAATTGTGGTATATCTTGGTGATGGAATACTATTGTGCTGAGAGGAATAATAAAGTGGAGGAATTCTATGGGGACTGGAACAACCTATTGGAATTGATGCAGAGTGAGAGGAGCAGAACCACGAGAGCATCATATAAAGAGACTGATACCCAGTGGTACAATGGAATGTAATGGACTTCTCCATTAGTGGCAATGCAGTGATCCTGAACAAATTGGTAGAATCTACGAGAAAAACCATTATCCACATTCAGAGGAAACAATGTGGGAGTAAAAACCCCAAAGAAAAATAACTGCTTAAAAAATGGGTTGAAGGGATATGGTTGATGATATAGACTCTAAATGACCATCCTAGTGCAAACATAAACAACATGGAAATAGGTTCTGATTAAGGACACAAGTAATGCCCAATGAAATTGCATATTGTCTATGGGAAGGGTGTATGGATGGGAGGGAGGTAAATAAAGTGAGTATTGTAACCAAAAAAAAAAGTAAAATAAATTTAAAAAATTGTACCTACATATAATCTGGAAAAATATAAATATAAAATAGTCATTATCAATTAAGAATTATACATGTCATATCATACAAAACATTTCCATATTAGCTTAGACCTCCTGCAAAAAATAACTAAAAGAAAGAAAATATCAGAAGTTTAAAAAAAGGTATGCTTCAATCTGGATGAAAAGTTCTTTAGGTATCTCTGGAGATAGCATTTTTCATCATTGGTTTTTTAGAATTTTCTTGGGACTCTGAATTAATCACAGTTGCTAAGTTTTTTACATTTGATCATCTAACCAACATTGCTTTTTCTGTGTAAAATGTTTTCCTGTGAAAAGAGATTTCTTGTACATTAATCCTGACAAGTTGTCATTATAGTTTCAACATGAAGACACTCAGTGATAGAGATCATTATCATAAATTTTACAAATCAGAAAACAGAAAGTTAATTTTTCTTCCCCAAAATGATATAGCTAGTCAGTGGAAGATTCTCTCTATTCCATTTTCAGTGTTCTTTCTACAAAACTGCTTTATCTCTCTATAGACATGCTTTTATCCCCCACAGTCACTAGTGCAATTCTTCACAGGTGTCAGGCATACAATTAATACTCTGAGAAAGAAGAAACATGGCAGGACAAATCTTGGTTATCTACAAGACAACCTGACTTACTGATTGAATTGAGCAATTGGAAATACCTGACATTCCTGGTTTACTTCCACTGACATATTGAGTCTCTGTCAGTTGTTCCTAAATTCTATCTCCAAAAAAAATATTTTAAACATTTACTTCAGTTCTAGTTTCTTACCTTTCCAGAAATTTTGTGCAAGATTTATATAGGCAAAATTTAACAGAAAAAAAGCTTGGACTTATTCCTATTTTGCTCCATAATCATTCTTTATTTGTTCCCTAGTTTGACTTTTGGGACTCTTCTACAAAATATTAAGATACTCTAAAGCAATGATGGTGAACCTTTTAGAGGGCCGGGTGAGGTAAATGTCCTCAGGCACAAGTAGAAATAATGGGGGATCAGCCTGGCCCCACATCCCTCTGGTTTTCTAGTAAGGAACTCTTATAAACTCTGTGCTGGGATGACAGCAAGCATGACCACAGAAAGGGATAGGAGTACCCCTCTGACATACATGCCATAGGTTTGCCACCAAGGCTCTAGAACAAAAATGTTAATGACATACCCTCCTTCTCTAAGTGCTTACATCTTATATTCAACCATAGAATGTCAGAAAAAGTATAGAATGAATATTGATCATTAAATCCAGTATAATTCAACTCTCTATTACCTTAATGAACAATCTAATCTTTCTATCCCATGCACTAAAGAAATGTTCATTTTATTTTTCCTGTTCACAAAAGCTCCAATTTGGATTATTTAAAAAAAAAATTCTCCCCAAGACATCAATGGTTTTAAACACTATATTAAATACTTAAACATTTTTTTGGGGGAAAGAAAAATTCACCATTCATAGTAACTAATGAAATCTAAAGTCTTATCTTCTAAGGAAAGCTACAAGTAGAAAATGAAGAAAGAAAGCAATTTCCAGTAATATTTCTTATAAGGCTATATAGATCAAATATCACATTCTTCTATGACTAATTTTAAAAACACATTTAATATATTTATGGATGTGTACTTAAAGTGGGTTCAACATAGCATGTCTCAGAGGCATTAATTAGGGTATTGTTTAATGGAAACAGGGAGAAGAAAAAGCAGAGAGGCAGGCAAGATTCATCATAACCCTCCCAGGAACTAAGCACATGGTAGAGTCAACAATATAGTCAAACATCTCGAATTGTTGTAAATCTCACCACTAAAGTTAAGATCAATCAGAGAAGGAAAATCAGTGGAAAATATCTGTTTCAGTAATCTGTTTGGGAAAATGAAATATTTCTGAGAAACTCTCCTGTGGCTGATTTCTTGAGAAACAAGAAACACAAATATCTATTTGTTCTAAGACTGTCCAAATTAGAATGTATCTTAGAAAACAGTAATGGTAGGAGTTTAAGGGGTACATGAGTTTTGAACAGATAACATTATTTTTTTAAAATTTTCATTAACCCATAAACAAAAATTTAGCATAATCATCAATAATTTCAAGAGATTCAAAGAATAATTACAAAAAGACTTCCAAGGGGATCTGTTATACACAAAAAAAAGTTTGGAATCTCAGATCTAGTGCATATATACTAAATATGTTTCCATTTTTTGAAGGTCAATTTTCTTGATCTTAATACACTTAAGATTCATATAGAGTCAGAACTTTGAGAAACATGGCATTTTCTAAAAGGAATTTCTGAAACCTGACAGAGATGGTAGAGATATTTTTATGCCCATTTTACTTTTCTTACCAAGCATACTGCTTTAATCTAGAAAACATTACAGTACATCTAGATGCTTTGCTTTTATTCTTGACTATAGCTTTAACTCAGTTTTTGTGATATTCTAGAACAGGGGTAACCAAACTGTGATCCACGGCCCACATGTGACCCCCTGAGGTCATTATGCAGATGTATCCTGTGCTCCTGAGTACTGTATGTGGCAACACCTCAAAGCAGCATTACTCATGTACATTACTACTTTGGCTGACATAATCCTTTGTGTGGCGCCTGTTCTACAGAACGAGGCGCCACACAAAGGATTATGTGGCTGCACAATGGAAGATGTCAGCATGGTGAGTGGCGATCTGGGGGAGGGGATTCTGCACTGTGTATACTGCTGCCCCGTATAATAGTGGCAGTGATGGGTCTGTTCAAGGTGTGACAAGCCCATCACAGCCAGCGCGGCAGCCTCCACTATCCCAGACAGAGGTATGCAGTGTCACAGGCCCAGCACTGCCTCCAGTACTGTATACAGGCATTGGATAGCAATTATCTGGCCTGTGACATCAACGGTGGGCCACTACTGTGAGAAGCCTATCAGTGCCACTGGGTGTTTTATAAGACACCCCTTGTTTTGGGTGGTCAAATTAATATAAGGCAGTGTATTATTTTCAGGGAAACACAGTAGTACAGTGGTCCTATTATAGGGGACATTATGTTGTGTGTCAGGGGGAATATGGGGGCCATTGTACTGTGTAGTAAGGTGGGGAGAGACTTTTGGGGAAAGGGAGGTTATAGGGGCCATTATGTTATGCATCTGAGGGAGTATGGTTTCCATTTCAACTATGAGGGGGAAGTAAGGCATGTATTTTTCGTATTTTGGTCTATAATTACAGATCCCTAAATATAGACCACAAGAGGACACACACTAGTGTTGTGCCTTCTTTTTTCCTGCTGTGCTATCAGATTCCTGTGTGAGTTCACAGATCATAGTGCAGTTTTCACAGAGTAGTGTGAACTGGAAAGGTAGTGGAGGAACCAGCTCTATAATCAGGCTGGTTCCCATATTATACCAGTGTGAGCCTGAGGTAAAAGTGGAGTTCCACCAATATGGCCACTGGTGAGGCTGAAATGATGTGGACTGGGAAGGCTGCATTGATGGACACAGATCAGAATGCATTGATGAGCATTGTAGTCTATATGCCTCTGTGTGGGCAAAATTATAGTTGGTATATTGTTTTTGTAGTGTATATATATACAATTTGGAATCCTTAGGAAACAATGACATCAAGAAAGAAAAAAATTGACTTGGAGTGTAGGATGTTGAAAGAGCAGTGGGCTAATGATTACTTTTTCATGCAGTACAAGGAAAGAGCTGTGTTTGATATGCCAGAATATAGTGTCTGTGTTCAAGAATACAATTTGCATAGACACTATCAAAGTCAAAATAAAGATAAATATGATTGTTTGTTTGGAGATGTGAGAAAAGATAATATATTAAAACTGAAAAATACATTGACAACTCAGGAATATGCTTTTGTGAACCTGAAGCAGCTAAATATTTCATCACTGTGAGCAAGTTTTCAAGTTGCCAAGTTAATAGTGTGTACTGGCAGACCATTTGTAGATGGAGAATTTGTTAAAGAGTGTCTTCTTTCTGTTGCCAAACAGATGTGTCCAGAAAAGGCAGACTTATTTAGTACAGTTAGTCTCTTAGGATCTACAATTACACAAAGGATTGAAGAAATGGGAGACAATTTACATCAGCATTTGCAAAACTCCGCAAGAAAACTTTCCTATTTTTCCTTGGCACTTGCTGAGAGCGATGATGTTCGTGATTCTGCACAACTTCTAATTTTTATTTGTGGGACGAATAAAAATTTTGAAGTCACAGAAGAGCTTGCTGCACTGCAAAGCATGAAAGAAACAACTACAGGAGAGGATATCTGTGAAAATGTTTCCCAAACTGTGAAGGATTTGGAGCTAAACTAGCCAATGTGGCAACTGATGGTGCTGCTAGCATGGTGGGGTCTAAGAAAGGAGTAATTACTCGCATTAAACAAGAGATGGACAAATGTAACTATTCTCATCCAATAGCCATACACTGCCTCATCCACCAAGTGCTGATATGTAGTAAATCACTGAATTAGGACTCTGTTATGAAAATTGTGGTATCTTCTGTTAACATCATTAGAGGTAATGTACTAAACCACAGACAATTTCAGGAATTTCTGCCTGAGCTAAATGTTGCCTATGAAGATGTTCTGTACCACACAGAAATCCATTGGCTGAGTCAAGGAAGAGTTTTGAGACATTTCTATGACTTACTTAAACACATTACAGATTTTATGCTTTCAAAAAACAAAGAAGTACCAGAGCTCAATGATGCAGAATGGAAATGACACCTTGCCTTTCTGACAGAGGCAACAGAGCTACTCAACAGTTTCAATGTGCAACTTCAAGGAAAAGGGAAGCTCATTTGTGATATTCAATCACATGTGAAAACATTTGAAGTAAAATTAGGCCTCCTTATCAAACAAGTGAAGGAGGAAAAATTCTGCCATCTCTCCTTAACTCAAAATCTGTTAGTAGAAAAACCCTTGATTGCATTCCCAAAAGAAACATGTGTGGATTCACTGGAAAAGTTACAAAAGGAGTTCCAATTCAGATTTAAAGAGCTTCATCTCTATGAACAGGATATATAGCTTTTCTGTAACCCATTTTCTATTGACATTGAAAATGTGGATACAATTTACTAAATGGAACTGGCTGAACTGTAGAATTGTTACTCTCTGAAAGATGCATTCAAGTCAAGCAGTTTGCCTAATTTCTATGCAACTCTCTTCTGAGACATATACTAATCTCAGGAACCACGCACTCAAAATAGCAACCATCTTTGACAGTGCTTATGTCGGTGAACATATTTTTTCCAGAATGAAACATCTGAAATCTCCAAACAGATCTGGACTAACTGATGCACACTCGCATCACTTGTTACAGCTAGCAGTGACAAATATGTAACTAGATATTGACCATCTCATTAGCCAAAAGCAGATCCATAGTTCCCATTGAAATATTGGTCAGTTTGTTGATTTAAATTTACTTGTTCTTTATTTTAAATATTGTATTTGTTCCCACTTTTTTTTTTACTTTAAAATAAGATATATGCAGTGTGAATAGGGATTTGTTTCATAGTTTTTATTTTTAATAGTCCGGCCCTCTAATGGTCTGAGGGACAGTGAAATGGCCTCTTGTGTAAAAAGTTTGGGGACCTCTGTTCTAGAGGAATTCTTCCTTCTGTGCCCTATACCATTATTCTCAGGGTAGTTTTTTAGCATTGATAGGTTTTATTCAGAAGGATAGTGTAGGAATTTCAGTAGACCCAGGGGATACATTTCATGTCCCAACTAACTCTGGAACTCTAGATAATCCCTACATATGGAAATACAATGGTGTCTAATAAGAGGTGTATCTTCATAGGTAGGATATAAAACAAAACTCTCTCTCTCTCTCTCTCTATCTCTCTCTCTCTCTCTCTCTCTCTCCCTTCCTCTCTCTCTCTCTCTCTCTCTCTCTCTCTCTCTCTCTCTCTCTCTCTCTCTCTCTCTGTGTGTGTGTGTGTGTGTCTCATAGTTCTAAATCAAAATGGAATAGTGTTTACAATGGGTACTATAGGACCTTCTTATATAAAGTAACATGGTTTCATAGAAAAGAACAAGAATTTGAGTCAGGGGATTTGGGCTTGTATTCTACCATTAATATTTGCTTGCTATATGATCCTAGGCAAGAAACCTAGACCTTGTTTTCTCATCTATGATATGAGGGTTGGGTCATCTAAAGGTATTCTCTTCTGTTTCATTATTTGCACCAGTACAATTGGCAATACAACAGAAAATAAGGAGAGAACAAAATGTTTTTAGGAAATATATATTTGCCATATTTAGGTTTGAAGGAACTATCACTTTAGGGAAAGTCGCTGCATTTTTTAGAAAATGATTTATTTCACAGCTCTTCAATTTGTATTTTCATATCTTAAGCAATTGAATTAACTCAACAGTTGATTTATTCACAGAGTTTAAAATATCCTATGCTACCAAATGGTACCTCTTTATTTTTTTTCAAAGGCAATTCAACTTATCTTTATGTCTGGGGTCTCTGCAAAATCTTGGCCTTTTTGAGTGGTCTAGTTCCAGGGGAATAAATTGCAAAGTGTCTGCATCATCATTTTCTGATTAGCCTCCAGGTTGTATTTATTTAATCTATCTCAAGTCAGAAGGAAGCACAGCTTTATCTAGCAAGTCTACAATGAATCACACTCCTAATAGAGTTATAAATTGAGACTAATTGGTTTACGTGATTGTTATTAAGTCCAATTTCAGCTGGTTAATGGAATTTTGTTTGGCAAGGGAATAGTGCTGATCTTATCAGATTATATTTTTTCTTTTGAAATATACTCCCATTTCAGCCTATTGGATCCACAAGTTTTAAATAAACATAGATCAATCCCATAAAAGGGGATAGGCAGGGGACTATGGAGGAAAATTCAGTGGAGTTTAAAAATATTAGAACACTCTAAATTTATTGGTTTTCTATTCAGGGTATTCTCACACCCCACCACCACGTTTGAAGCTGCCTTCATCTATGACCAAGACATTACAATCAGTGAAACAGTTCAGTGGAGACTTTAATCCCATATCACAATTGCCTAAATGGTTTCAAATGTCACATAATGAACAAATAAATTGGCTTTCATGAAAACCAGATTTGGCAGGAATGCATGAGTGCCTGGTTAAATAAGCAAACTGGGACTTCAGGGGACTGCTACACAATTTGTTGTTTTTCAAGTATAATTATTCCTTAATTGGCCTCCAAAATATGAGCTGGTGGTAACTGGAAATCAATACTCACATATGTGGTATGAAAGTTGATAACTTTCTGAACCAATGAATGGTGGCAACATTTGCAATTATTATCTTTTGATGAAACAGTCAGATAGGCAAACTATGAAAATTCAAATCTTCCCTTTTCTTAAAGTTCTTTATATTGAATGGGTGAATCTCACTTGTTCAAATTATCTTGAAGAGAAAATATTTGTGGAAAATCTGGTATAAGAAAACTTGTGATTTATTTTTTTTCCAAATTATATAGTCTCTCAGCATCTGAAGACTTCAAAAAAAAAAAGACCTGGAAGGATAAAGGGAAAAATAAGTTCATCAACCAATCTAGAAGTACTTTAGTAACCTTTTGGATAGATCTCCTTATGGTTCACCTTCCAAAATAATATTCTTTCACAGATCCCCAATTACATCATTGGAAATGCAGAGAATCCTGGTAGTGATCTAGAGTAAGAGCCATATAGCTGGACTTGTCTGTCACATGTGAATTTCATTTAGTTTCATGTGTGAGCCAAAGATGAGGATCACCCACAGTTATAAAAACAATTGAGAGGCATTGCTTTTTGACATGTGATAAATAATGATGCTGTGCTTCAGTAGTAGTAGTAGGCATTTATTTCTCCATCCTTTTGGAAAATATGGCTTACTTTTCAGAAATCATACAACTTAGATATAATGAGATAGGTATATTAGGTCTGCAAACACTCTAGTATTATGACATTAACTGCTCTTTTCAAACCCATAGTTGATGGGTGTCTTATTAGAGGCAGGATGAATGTATATTTTGTAATGTAAAAACATAAAATGTAGATCAAATATATATTTTTAATTGAGAATGCCTCTAAGAGATCATCAGCATTCTTCTTTTAAAGGAGATGAAATGTTAGAGAGATTTAATAACTGGTCTAATGATATGACTCATTGTAGAAGGACTAGAACCCAGGTATCCTAATCGCCAGTAAATGAGTTCTTTAAGAGTAGACCTAGTTATAGACAAAATTATATTATTTCATATGTGAGCAATAGGTGTTTTTGAACTTAGAGGTTGAGTAGCTACTGTTCATTGAAAAAGTATCCTATGAGTAGGAGTCTGAAAAATGTATTAAAATATAATATTCTCTACTATTATGTTTAAAAAAAAATCTCGTTCCCGAACTTCAATGCTCTTTGGATGTAGAACTGTATAGCATCTTAGAAACTGCCTAGATCAACTGCCCTTATTTAAAGTCAAGGAAGCTAAAGTCAGGCTAATGAAGTGATTTTCCCAAGTTCCTAAAAGAAACTGAACAGGGTTTGAAGCTATCAGAATTTAAATATTTAAGCTGAAAAGGATCATGGACATCACTGAATCCAACCCATTTAATTTGAAATATTAAGAAACTCAGACATAGAGAGAAGTGATTTGCCCAAGATTAAAATTAATAAATAGCAGAAAGAATATTTGATCTCACATACTCACCCCAAGTTCACTATTCCTTCCACTGCACTGAAACCTAATTCCTCTTACAATCCTTTGGCATAGCTTCCTCATTTTAGAGCTGAAGAAAATAAAACAACACCAATACACAAGACTTGTTTTATACTACACAATTATCAGAGATGAGAACTGAACTCACATCTGCTCATTTTAATTTAGCTGTTTTCCCCATCACCATTATTACTCCTTAAAATCATCTAATCTAGAGGGTAGAGATAAGATGTCCACAGAGTAGCAGGAACTTTCTAAATCTCCTTCCAACTGATCAATACAAAGCATCTCAAAAGGACAGAAATAAAAATCAGACAAATAATGGGGCACTCCCAATGGATGTAGCCTTAAAGATAGGCAGTGTTTGTAGATTTCCATACTATAAGGGGGCAACATTATATTTATCAAAGTGCAAGTGGATCACCCTTCCCCTACACCACCTACTGAGCCAGAGTCAGAGCAAGGACCAGGCAATCTCTAAATGTTCTGGGTCTGGCAGAAACTTGGCCCTGAAGTCAGTAAAAGGTCTTGGCACCAGATACTGAAGAGTGCAGAGCCTGGATAGTAGAGCATGGAGATTAGACAGCAGAGTTCAGAGATTGGGCAGAAGCAGGGCTGGGCACAGCAGAGGCAGCAGGGACTACAAAAATGGCCTCAGGATAAAATGCTTTAAAATACACTACACAAAGAGCTGTCTGTAGGATACTACCAAGGCAAAGCCCTACAAGACAGAATCTAAGAAAGCAATGCCCACCAACATGCAGGAACTGCAGTCCACAAGTAGCAAAAAATAATTAGCAGAAGCAGAAAAAAGCTTTTGATTCTGGATAATTTCTATGGAGAAAAGAGTAAAATACAGAAGAAATAGCAGAATGTGACAAACAAGAAAATATGTCCAAACTTACCACAAAAAAACAAAATGGAAATTGGTCACAAGTTTTCAAGGAACATAAAAAGGAGTTTAAGAACCGAGTAAGAACTATAGGAGAAAAATGGGAAGAAAAGTGGGTAAAAGAAATAAAGTAATTTAAAAAGTAAATAACAACTTAAAAGACAAAATTGTCCACATGGAAAAAGAGGCATAGAAATCAATTGAAGTAATAAGCAAATTAGATACCAGAATTGACCTACTGGGAGCCATAAAATCAGGATAGACCAAACTGAAAAGGAAAATCAAAAGATGATAGCTGAAAACCATTCTTTAAAAACTAGAATTGGGCAAGTAAAAGCTAATGATCTCACAAGACAGCAATAAATAAAAAAGCAAAGTTAAAAAAATAGAAGGAAATGTGAAATATCATTGAAAAATATAACCAACCTAGAAAACAGATCCATGAGAGACAATTTGAGAATTATTGGTTTATCTGAAAGCCTGAAAAAAATAAAAGCCTTGACATCATATTATTAAAAAACCAATAAAACTATCCTGATATTCTTGAACAAAATCCTTTAATCTAGAAGTTCTTATTCTAGCATCCATGAATTTTAAGATCTTAAGGTAAATCTAATTCAATATATCTATTTTCTTTTTTTCCCATTTGAATTACATTATTTAGTCCACTCACTCAGCATCAATTCCTGGAGGTTGTTCCAGTCCCCAGGGGATTCTTCCACTTCATTATTCCATTGAGATCCATAGTATTCCATCACCAACATATACCACAATTTGTCCAGCCATTCCCCAATTGAAGGGAATCCCCTCGTTTTCCAATTTTTTACACCACAAAGAGAGCAGCTATAAATATTCTTGAACAAGTCTTTTTCCTTATTATCTCTTTGGAGTACAAACTCAGCAGTGCTATGACTGGATCAAAGGGCAGACAGTCCTTTATCGCCCTTTGGGCATAGTTCCAAATTGTCCTCCAGAATGGTTGGATCAATTCACCACTCCACCAGCGATGAATTAATTTCCCCTCCAGCATTCATTACTTTCATTTGGTGTCATGTTAGGCAATCTGTGAGGTGTGTGGTGATACCTCAGAGTTGTTTTGATTTGCATCTCTCTGATTATAAGAGATTTAGAACACTTTTTCATGTGCTTATTAATAGTTTTGATTTCTTTAACTGAAAATTGCCTATTCATGTCACTTGCCCATTTATCAATTGGAGAATGGCTTTATTTTTTGTACAATAGGTTTAGCTCTTTATAAATTTGAGTAATTAGACTTTTTTCATAGGTTTTTATAATGATTGTTTCCCAATTTGTTGCTTCCCTTCTAATTTTGGATGCATTCTTTTTGTTTGTACAAAACCTTTTTAAATTGATGTAATTAAAATTACTGATTTTACATTTTGTGATTTTTTCTAGCTCTTGCTTGTTTTCAAAGTCTTTCCTTTCCCAAAGATCTGACAAGTATACTATTCTATATTTGCCTAATTTGCTTATAGTTTCCTTCTTTATGTTCAGGTCATTCACCCATTCTGAGTTTATCTTGGTGTAGGGTATGGGATGTTGATCTAAAACTAATCTCTTCCATACTGTCTTGCAATTTTCCCAGCAGTTTTTATCAAAAAGTGGGTTTTGGTCTTACAAACTGGGATTTGGGGGCTTATCATGGAGTGTTTTGCTGAGGTCATTTACCCCAAGTCTATTCCATTGATTCTCCTTTCTGTCTCTTAGCCAGTAACAAATTATTTTGATAACTACTGCTTTATAGTATAGTTTGAGATATGGGATTGCAAGTCCTCTTTCCTTTGCATTTTTTTTTTTCATGATTTCCCTGGATATCCTTGATCTTTTGTTCTTCCAAATGAACTTTGTTATGTTTTTTTTTTCTAATTCAATAAAAATGTTTTTTGTTAGTTCAATGTATATGGCACTAAATAAGAAAATTAATTTATGTAGGATTGTCATTTTTATTATGTTAGCTCACCCCATCCATGGGCAATCAATGTTTTTCCAATTGTTTAGATCTAGTTTTAATTGTGTGGAGAGTGTTTTGTAGTTGTGTTCATATAGTTCCTGTGTTTTTCTCAGCACATAGATTCCTAAGTATCTTATATTGTCTAGGGTGATTTTAAATGGAATTTCTCTTTCTAATTCTTGCTGCTGAACTGTGTTGGAGATATATAGAAATGCTGATGACTTATGCGTGTATATTTTGTATCCTGCAACTTTGCTAAAATTGTTGATTGTTTCAACTAGCTTTTCGGTTGATTCTCTGGGATTCTTTAAGTAAACCATCATATCATCTGTAAAGAGTGATAGCTTATTCTCCTTATTGCCAATTTTAATACTTTTAATTTCTTTTTCTTCTCTTATTGCTACTACTAGTATTTCTAGTACAGTGTCAAATAATAGAGGTGATAATGGGCATCCTTGTTTCACTCCTGATCTTATTGGGAAGGCTTCTAGTTTATCTGCATTGCAGATTATGATTGCTGATGGTTTTAGATAGATACTGTTTATTACTTTTAGGAAAGGCCCTTCTAATTTCTAGTGTTTTCAATAGGAATGGGTGTTGTATTTTATCAAAGGCTTTTTCTGCATCTATTGAGATAATCATGTGATTTTTGTCAGTTTGCTTATTAATATGTTCAATTATGCAGATGGTTTTCCTAATATTGAACCATCCTTGCATTCCTGGTATTAATCCTACCTGGTCATAGTGAATCACCCTTGTGATGGCTTGCTGTAGTCTTTTTGCTAGTATCTTATTTAAGATTTTTGCATCTATATTTATTAGGGAGATTGTTCTATAGTTTTCTTTCTCTGTTTTTGACCTGCCTGGCTTTGGGATCAGTACCATATTTGTGTTGTAAAATAAATTTGGTAGAACTCCTTCTTTGCTTATTCTGTCAAATAGTTTGTATGATATTGGTATTAGTTGTTTTTTGAATGTTTGATAGAATTTATTTGTGAATCTATCTGTACCTGGGGATTTTTTCTTAGGGATTCCTTTGATGGCTTTTTCAATTTCTTTTTCTGATATGGGGTTGTTTAGGTAATTTATTTCTTCCTCTGTTTTTCTAGGCAGGTTATATTTTTGTAATTATTCTTCCATATAACCTATATTACTATATTTCTTGCCATATAATTTGGCATGATAGTTTTTAATGATGGCCTTAATTTCCTCTTCATTAGTGGTGAGATCTCCATTTTCATCTTGGATACTGGCAATTTGATTTTCTTCTTTCCTTTTTTTTAATTAGACTGATCAGTACTTTGTCTATTTTATTTCTTTTTTCAAAGTACAAGCTTCTAGTCGTATTTATTAAATCAATAGTTCTTTGAATTTCAATTTTATTAATTTCTCCTTTGATTTTTAGGATCTCTAATTTAGTCTTCTTCTGAAGATTATTCATTTGTTCACTTTCTACCTTTTTAATTTCCAGGCCCAATTTATTGATCTCTGTACTTCTTAATTTGTTAATATATGAACTCGAGGATATAAATTTCCCCCTGAGTACTGCTTTGGCTATATCCCATAGGTTTTGAAAGGATGTCTCGTCATTGTTATTTTCTTCAAGAAGTTATTAATTGTTTCTATGATTTGCTCTTTAACCAGTTTTGGAGAATTGTATTGTTTAATTTTCTATTAAATTTTGATATACCTCTCCATGTACTTTTCTAATTATTATTTTCATTGCATTGTGATCTTAGAAGTTTGTATTTATTATTTCTTCTCTTTTGCACTTGTTTGCAATATTTTTATGCCCTAATACATAGTCAATTTTTGTGAATGTACCATATGATGCTGAAAAGGTGTATTCCTTTTTGTCCCTATTTATTTTTTTTACATATCTACTAAATCTATATTTTCTAAGATTTCTTAGATTTCTTACCTCTTTCTTATTTATTTTTGGTTTGATTTATCTAGTTCTGATAGAGGAAGGTTCAGGTCTCCCACTAGTATAGTTTTTCTATCTATTTCATCCTTGAACTCCACTAGTTTCTCCTTTAGAAATTTGTATTCTATGCCATTTGGTGCATACATATTGAGTACTGATATTTTCTCATTGTCTATTCTGCCTCTTATCAGGATGTAATTACCTTCTTTATGTTAAGATTAAAATTAGTCTCTAGTAATAAAAGTAAAATTTTTATGAGGTTCATTAAAGATTAAGAAATAAAGAAACTATAAAATAAGAAAGCATGTGCAACCTACATTTTGCTGGCTAGGTAGAGAGCCACATGTGCCCAGAAGTGGAAGCCAAGAGAGACGCCTTTGGCAGTACAGTCAGTTTAAATACCCATTGTGTTCTAGCACTCAGTTGAGGACTCAGGGCGAATTCTGGGAACCTCAAAGGGCTTCTGGGAATTGAAGTCTGGGGTTCAAATCTCCATTTTTACATTTTCCCATTTGATCCTTTGGGGAAAGATTTTTTCCCCAAAGGATCATGAAAATATAATCAATTTAAAGATTACAATAATTTGAGGATAAGAGGGAAAAAAGAACAAAACCAATAATTGCTAGACTCATTGACAAAAACCAGTTAGGGGTCAGTCCACTTTGGCATGAAAATATAGATACAAATAAATATTCAATCAACCACACCCAAAGTTCATTCTTGATCTTTTCATGCAACATGTGGTCTGGAGGCATCTTTATGGTGTCTTCTCCAAACAATTCATTTTCTAGATTCGAAGAGGTATCATGTTTCTTAACCTAAAATTCTTCTCAAAAGGAATTTAAACGTTGCAATTTAAAATAATAATATTTTTACATTTCCCCATGAAGAGGGTGATTGAAAAACACAGGATCACTTAGGGATGCATGCCAGAGTTTTAAGGTATATGAATCAATTAGTAAGAGAAATTAAAAAGACATTGGAAAATTCAAAAAAAAAAAAAGAAAAATTCTGCATGCAAATATAGACTATCAAAGTCTTATGAATAAAAATTCCAAGTAAAGGAAAAGCAAATCTATATCAGGTCCTTGAATCAGGGCCCAATTAAAATGATCTAAGCAATGATGCATTTACCCAGTCAGTAGCCAGGACTACAGAAAGTTGCCACACTATGAAAGACAGAAATGGTACTAGATTACAGGAGCCAAGTTTGGGATACTCATCTGTATTTTCAAAGTGAGTGTGGATACAAGGAAGGCCTATGTCTTAACGTATGGTAAGCATCGCAACCTTGAGTCATCACAGTAGGTTCAAGTCCTTGTATTTGCTTAGAAGTGCATCAATCTATCCTGAATTGGTTTATCTTTGGCCCTGTGCAATGGCTCTTTTGTATATTCCTGGAAATAGACAGAATCATTAAGCAAAGTCCCATAAATGTTTTTTTAAATAATTTGTGGCATTATTTTTATAGTCTCAAGCTTTTGGGGCATGAATTGACATTATAGTAAATGTATTTTAAATTATATTACTGCAAAATCAAAAAGTTAAAGAAAATCTTAATATTGGTGATATGTGCTTCAAATGTAAAAAAGGAGAGGAAAATTAAAAAAAAACTGAAATAGTATTTTGCACATGTAAGAAAAATATAATAAAATAGTTTTAAAAATAAAAAAATATAGCTTATAATCATTGATACACTGTGTCAGCTAAGGAAATATAGAATACAAGGCTTTCTCACTAAAAATGAGATCCATTTCCTCTTCATATCTGGCCATGATCCACTGTGAGTACAAAAAATGAATTGAACAGCTTAACATTTTTCATTTTTAAAGAACAGTAGTACAAATATGTAATGCACATTCAAAAAGGTATCAATATTCCCCAAATTCTCAAAGCCAAGTTAATTACAATAACAAACAAACACACTATCATTTTTTCACATAAGTTGCTGTATGGCATTTTTAAAAGCCTATGAATTGATGAATATTTGTCACAATTTTACAAATGTAGTAAATCTTTCAACCTTGGTAAAGATATTTTTAAACAAAGTAAAACTTATTTTGGGTTTTGAACATCATCAAGAAATCTAAATATCATTCTGGTAGAAGTAAAGTGAACTGAAGAATTATAAATGAGAGATGCTCCCTTTTTTTCTTTTGGGAGGCTTTTTAGGGGTACAATAACCTGGGAT
Source organism: Monodelphis domestica (assembly GCF_027887165.1). Classification (NCBI taxonomy): domain Eukaryota; kingdom Metazoa; phylum Chordata; class Mammalia; order Didelphimorphia; family Didelphidae; genus Monodelphis; species Monodelphis domestica. The sequence goes on from NC_077232.1 coordinate 102,863,953, forward strand.
TAACTTCCCAACTTCCATTCACATTTTTATAAATGTGGGAGTTGGGGTTTATAATTGTATTTCACTTCAGCTACTAAAATGGGCCTTACCTTGTGTTAGGGGCAGGCAAAATGACCAGAGATTGTTAAGAAAAATTCTAAAAATCATGTCTAAAGAACCCTTAAAATAGATTTGAGATATTTAGCTCATTAAATTTTCTAAAGGTCGTTATAGCAATTTTCTGATGGAGTCCATCTGTCCTCTATGTGACAGTCTACAAAGTCAAAAATAGAAAAGCTGTTTTTACATGGGCTTACTCAATAATGTTTGTTCAGTATGGTTATAGGGGAAAAGCAACAGAATATAGCAGTAGTTAAAATCCAGTACATTAAAATGACTTAGTGTAACAGATTAGTATTGAATGCAGTAATATATGAACTGAAAATTACAAAGTTAAACCTTAAACAAAGCAATCAGAAAAATGCAATAGAATACAGAGGTTTTTATAAAACATTGGAGTCTGAAATGATTTAAAATTATCACCTCCAGTCTCTTTAAAGTTCCTTGGGTTTTCTATCCATTTAGATGCCTATTGTCAGAAGGCAGAAGATTGGTAACAGGTAGGCAATGGGGGTTAAATGACTTGCCCAGGGCCACACTGTTAGGAAGTGTTTGAGGACAGATTTCAACCAAGGACCTCCAGTCTCTAAGCCTGGCTCTTAATTCACTGAGCCACTGAACTGCCTTCCCATATTAAGGAATCTCAAATTTGGCTAAAGAGTTGCAGGGAGCTGAATTTTTCCCCTGGAACTCAGGTGAAGTAAATGAAATGATCAGTACAGTCAAAAGATATCCTCTTAAAGTAGCCATGCTTGTAAGTTCCTGTTTGGAAAAGCCTCTTCCTTCTTTTCTTTCTTTCTCCCTCCCTGTGATCACCTGCCCCCAGTCCATGTGTAGGCTAATTGTGGCCTATGGAAAAAACATCCCCGATTTTTACCAGCTGGTTGAAATGAATCTTGGGCCTGGGGCAATGAGCTATCTGCTCTGAGGCTTGAGTTGCTGTGCTGGGTGGGTCGGGATCAGGTGAGCAAGAGCACACGTCCGAATTGCTGGAGCAGAGAAACAGGCAATAGGAGCAGAAATGAGCCGCGCCAGGAGGGGATGGGAAGGGCAGGAAGGGAGGGCATCAGGTGAGCGAGAGAGAGACCAGGAGCAGCAGCCAGAGCAGAGGTGATTTGAATCAAACAGGTCCAGATCAAGGGGCTTTTCTGAAAATTCTTGGAGGGATTTGGCTTAAAAAATCACTATCTAGGCACTAGCTATTAAAAGCTGAACTTAGTAAAGATTTAGGATAGTTAAAAAAGATTGAGGGTATTTCATCACAACCCACATGGTTCGCCATACTGTTAAGATTAAAATTAGTCTCTAGTAATAAAAGTAAAATTTGTATGAGGTTTATTAAAGATTAAGAAATAAAGAAACTATAAAATAAGAAAGCATGTGCAATGTACATTTTGCTGGCTAGGTAGAGAGCCACGTATGCCCAAAAGCGAAAGCCAAGAGAGAGAGCCTGTGGGCAGTACAGTTAGTTTACATACCCATTGTGTTCTAGCACTCAGGTAAGGACTCAGGGAGAGTTCTGGGAACCTCCAAGGACTTCTGGGAATTGAAGCCTGGGGTTCAAATCTCCATTTTTACACCTATCTCTTTTAACTAGATTTATTTTTACTTTGGCTTTGTCCAATATCATGATTGTGACTCCTGCCTTCTTTTTATAAGTTGATGCCCAATAGATTTGGCTCCATCCTCTTACTTTCACCCTATGCGTATCTACCTTCCTCATGTGTGTTTCTTGCAGACAGCATATCGTAGGGTTTTGGATCCTAATCCACTCTGCTATTCACTTGCATTTTTGGGGTGAGTTCATTACATTCACATTCAGAGTTATGATTACTAGCTGTGTATTTCCCAGCATTTTGATTTCTATTACTTGTCTTCCCTTTTCTTCTTTCACTATTTCCTTCTACACCAGTGTTTGTTATTAATCAGTCTCCCTAGTTCCCACCCTTATTTTACTTCACTTTCTATCTGCTCCCTTCTTATTCCCCCCTTATTTTCCCTCTAGTCTTTCTAAAACTACCCCCACATTCTCCTTCCCTTATACTGCTTCCCTCCCCACCATCCTGTTTGTTACCCTTCTACTTCCCTATGAGGAACAAATCTATTCTCTGTCACAATGGATTGGAATATTCTTCCCTCTTTGGGTCAATTTCAATGCACATAAGAGTTGAATATTTCCTATCTCCAACCTCTTTACCCTTCCAGTGTATTGGTGTTCTCCCCCTCCCGCCATGAGCTTCTTTTTGACATATAAATTTACCCCCATTTTTTCTTTTCCCATTTATTTTCCTTTTAACCTCTTTTTTTAGATCTAGATGTAAATATACATATATACATATGTACATGTATTTATGAATGCATATATCTATATACTATTTATGTCTTGTCCTTTCATCCTACATACATTGTACTTCTTCTAGCTGCCCAGTTGATAACAACAATTTTTAAGAGTTACCAATGACCACTTTTCTTGTAGGGATACATAACATTTTAACTTATTAAGTCTCTTTAAAAGGGGGGGTTGTTTCTTTTGTTTTGTTTTGTTTTCCCCTTCTTTTTTAAATTACCTTTTGATGATTCTCTTGAGTTCTGTGCTTGGATATCAAATTTTCTGTTCAGGTCTCATCTTTTCTTAACAAATTCTATGAATTCTATTTTGTTCATAAGAATATAGTCAGTTTTGCTGGGTATTTGATTCATGGTTGTAGTCCTAGTTCCCTTGCTTTCCGGAATATCATATCCCATGCCTTTAGGTCCTTCAATGTGGATGCAACCAGATCCTATGTTATCCTCAATGTGGTTCCATGGTATCTGAATGACTTCTTCTTGTCAGCTTGTAATATCTTTTCTTTGGTCTGATAGTTCTTGAATTTGGCTATAACATTCTTGGGTGCTGCCAGTTGGGGATTAAATACAGGAGTTGATCTTTGAATTCTTTCAATTTACACTTTTCCCTCTTGTTATAGAATATTGGGGAAGTTTTCTTGAATAATTTCCTGTAGTATTATGTCCAGGATTTTTCTTTTGTCAATGCCTTCTGGTAGACCAATTATTCTTAAATTGTCTCTCCTCAAAAGATTTTATAAATCCTCTGTTTTGTGAATCAGATGCTTCATATTTTCCTCAATTTTTTCATTATTTCGGTTTTGTTTTATAGTGTCCTGCTACCTTGTGAGGTCACTTGATTCTAGTTGTTGTATTCTGGTTATTAAAGACTGGATTTCATCCCTGGCTTTTTTGTCATCCTTCTCCTTCTGGTCTGATTTTCTTTGGAGGTCATCTTTCATTCTCTTTACCTCATCTCTCATCTCCTTTGCCTCATCTTTCATCTCCTTTGTCTCATTTTCAAGCTAGTTGATTTTGGCTTTTAAGACTATTTTCTGTTTCCAGATGACTTATCTTAGTTTTTAAGTTCTTTTCCCAATTGTCTTCAATCTCTCTTAATTGTGTAAATCACTGGTTCAAAAGGATATAGCTAAAGAAAACAGGTCAGAACTAGGGGAAGATATCAAAATGCCAGGGAATCCACAAGTGAAAATCATAACTTTGAACATGAATGGGATGAACTCATCCATAACATGTAGACAAATAGCAGATTGCATTATAACCCAAAACCCTACCATATGTTGTCTTCAAGAAACACATATGAGGCCGATTGATACTCACAAGGTTAGAATTAAAGGATGGAGTAAGACCTTTTGGGCCTCAACTGATAGAAAGAAAGCAGGAGTTGCAGTCATGATATCTGACAAAGCCAAAGCAAAAATAGACCTGATCAAAAGGGATAGGGAAGGTAAATATATTCTGTTAAAAGGGAGTATAGACAATGAGGAAATATCACTAGTCAACATGTATGCACCAAATGATATAGCATCCAAATTTCTAATGGAGAAACTAGGAGAATTGAAGGAGGAAATAGATAGTAAAACCATATTAGTGGGAGACTTGAACAAACAACAATAAAATTTAGATAAATCAAACCAAAAAATAAATAAGAAAGAAGTAAAAGAAGTGAATGAAATCTTAGAAAAAATTAGAGTTAATAGACATATGGAGAAAAATGAATAGGGACAAAAAGGAATATATCTTCTCAGCACCACATAGCACATTCACAAAAATAGATCATACACTAGTGCTGGGGACATCTACGGAGTCAAATAGAGGACAGTTTAGGACTGTCGGTGGACAGCTTAGAGCTGTCGGAGAAGTCACAAGAAGGAAAGACTCGAACATTATCAAAGAGGGATAATGAATGTTTATTGTAAACCTAACACTAGATTTTAAGCTCTTCGCGAGAGACACAATCTATCCTCCCCAATCCTCCCCAGTGTGTGAACAGGGGAGTTAACCCATTCCCAGGAGACCTTGGAACTGTTCATGCAGCCTTGAACTGAGATTACTATGTTTTGGCGTACTCAGTAGGAATGGTATGTCACAAACACCTGGGAAGAGGAACTCTATTCTATGAAGTCATGAATGGTTCACTGCACACTAGGTCACAGAAAAATGGCATTCAAATGCAGAAAAGCAGAAATAATAAATGCAACCTTTTCAGATCATAAGGCTATAAAAATATTGATCAGTAAGGGTACATGGAGACCCAAATCAAAAATTAATTGGAAATTAAATAATATGATACTCCAAAATTGGTTAGTTAGAGAAGATATCATAGAAACAATTAATAATTTCATTGAGGAAAATGACAATGGTGAGACATCCTTTCAAACCTTATGGGATGCAGTCACAGCAGTACTTAGAGGAAAATTCATATATTTGAGTGCATATATTAACAAATTAGGGAGGGCAGAGATCAATGAATTGGACTGCAAATCAAAAAACTTGAGAGTGAACAAATTAAAAACCCCTATTAAAAAACAAACAAACTAGAGATCCTAAAAATTAAGGGAGAAATTAATAAAATCGAAAGTGATAGAACTATTGAACTAAAACAAGATTAGAAGCTGGTACTTTGAAAAAAAGGACAAATTAAACAACATACTGGTGAATCTAATTAAAAAAAGGAAAGAAGAAAGAAAAATTAACAGGATCAAGGATGAAAAGTGGGACCTCACCTCCAATGAAGAGGAAATTAAGGCAATCATTGAAAATTACTTTGCCCAACTATATGGAAATAAATATACCAACCTAGGTGATATAGATGAATATTTACAAAAATATAAATTTCCTAGATTAACAGAAGAAGAAATAGATTTCTTAAATAATTCCATATCAGAAAAAGAAATCCAACAGGCCATCAAAGAACTTCCTAAGAAAAAATCTCCAGGACCTGATGGATTCACCAGTGAACTCTATCAAAAATTCAAAGAACAGATAACTCCAATACTATACAAAATATTTGACATAATAAGCAAAGAGGGAGTTCTACCAAACTCCTTTTATGACACAAGCATGGCACTGATTCCAAAGCCAGGCAGGCCAAAAACAGAGAAAGAAAATTACAGACCAATCTCCCTAATGAATATAGATGCAAAAATCTTAAATAGGATACAAGCAAGAAGACTCCAGCAAGTGATCAGAAGGATCATTCACCATGATCAAGTAATATTTATACCAGGGATGCACAGCTGGTTCACTATTAGGAAAACCATCCACATAATTGACCATATCAACAAGCAAACCAACAAAAATCACAGGATTATCTCAATAGACGCAGAAAAAGCCTTTGATAAAATGCAACACCCATTCCTATTAAAAACACTAGAAAGCATAGGAATAGAAAAGTCGTTCCTAAAAATATTAAACAGTATATATCTAAAACCATCAACTAATATCATCTGCAATGGGGATAAACTGGACGCATTCCCAATAAGATCAGGACTGAAACAAGGATGCCCATTATCACCTCTATTATTTGACATTGTACTAGAAACACTAGCAGTAGCAATTAGAGAAGAAAAAGAAATTGAAGGCATTAAAATAGGCAAGGAGGAAACCAAGTTCTCACTCTTTGCAGATGACATTATGGTCTACATAAAGAATCCTAGAGATTCAACCGAAAAGCTAATCTAAATAATCAACAACTTTAACAAAATTGCAGGATACAAAATAAACCCGCATAAGTCATTAACATTTCTATATATTTCCAACACAGCTCAGCAGCAAAAACTAGAAAGAGAAATCCAATTCAAAATCACCTTAGACAAAATAAAATACTTAGTAATCTATCTCCTGAGATAAACACAGGAACTATATGAACACAACTACAAAACACTCTCCACACAACTAAAACTAGACCTGAACAATTGGAAAAACATTAACTGCGCATGGGTAGAATGAGCCAATATAATAAAAATGACCATCCTATCCAAACTCATTTATCTATTTAGTGCCATATCCATTGAACTTCCAATTTTTTTTTACTGATTTAGAAAAAAACATAGCTAAGTTCATTTGGAAAAACAAAGGATCAAGGATATCCAAGGAAATAATGAAAAAAAAAATACAAAGGAAGGGGGCCTTGCAGTCTCAGATCTCAGACTATATTATAAAGCAGAGGTCCTCAAAACAATTGGGTACTGGCTAAGAGACAGAAAGGAGGATCAGTGGAATAGACTCGGGTTAAGTGACCTCAGCAAAACAGTATATGACAAACCCAAAGATCCCAGCTTTTGGGACAAAAGTCCACTATTTCATAAAAACTGCTGGAAATCTTGGAGGACAGTGTGGGAAAGATTAGGTTTAGATCAACACCTCACACCCTACACCAAGATAAATTCATAATGGGTAAAAGACTTGAACATAAAGAAGGAAACTATAAGAAAATTAGGCAAACACAGAATAGTATACATGTCAGACCTTTGGGAAGGGAAAGTTTTTAAAACCAAGCAAGACTTAGAAAGAGTCACAAAATGCAAAATCAATAATTTGTAATACATCAAATTAAAAAGGTTTTGTACAAACTAAACCAATGTAACTAAAATCAGAAGGGAAGCAACAAATTGGGAAACAATCTTCATAAAAACCTCTGACAAAGGTTTAATTACTCAAATTTACAAAGAGCTAAATCAATTGTACAAAAAATCAAGCCATTCTCCAATTGATAAATGGGTAAGGGACATGAACAGGCAGTTCTCAGCCAAAGAAACCAAAACTATTAATAAGCACATGAAAAAGTGTTCTCCATCTCTTATAATCAGAGAGATGCAAATTAAAACAACTCTGAGGTATCACCTCACACCTAACAGATTGGCTAACATGACAGCTATGGAAAGCAATGAATGCTGGAGGGGATGTGGCAAAGTAGGGACACTGAGTCATTGCTGGTGGAGTTGTGAATTGATCCAACCATTCTGGAGGGCAATTTGGAACTATGCCCAAAGGGCGATAAATGACTGTCTGCCCTTTGATCCAGCCATAACACTGCTGGATTTGTACCCCAAAGAGACATCAAACTTAGAGATGCATGTCAAAATTAAAATTTAAAGTATTACATGAGGGTGAACTGTTTATATGAAGGAAACAAAATAGACTTGTGGACAGCTTTGATGGGATAAAAATACATCAAAAACATTTGATATCTTGGGAAAGTAAGAGAGAAAAAAAATTTAAGGAACAATTGCATTTTTAAAATTAGGTTTCTATAAAAATATTGTATACACACAAATATCTTTGTATATTTGATGATTTGGCATAAATATATACATATTATGAAAGGACAATTAAATAATGTGTTGTGTATTTTTTTAGCAAAAATGTATTTTATTTTATTTTAACATTATTTTATTTGGTCCTTTCCAAACATTATTCATTGGACACAAAGATCATTTTCTTTTCCTCTGCCCCTCCCACCACCTCTCCCATAGCCGACGCATGATTCCACTGGGTATCACATGTGTTCTTGACTCGAACCCATTTCCATGTTGTTGGTATTTGCATTAGAGTGTTCATTTAGAGTCTCTCCTCAGTCATATCCCCTCCACCCCTGTAGTCAAGCAGTTGCTTTTCATCAGTGTTTTTACAAGCACAGTTTATCCTCTGCAGATTGTTCGGGGACATTGCATTGTCACTAATGGAGAAGTCCATCACCTTCGATTGGACCACAGTGTATCAGTCTCTGTGTACAATGTTTTCCTGATTATGCTCCTTTTGCTCTGCATCACTTCTTAGAGGTTGTTCCAGTCTCCATGGAATTCCTCCACTTTATTATTCCTTTTAGCACAATAGTATTCCTTTTTTTGTGACAAAGGCTTTATTTCTCAAATATATAGAGAATTGAGTCAAATTTATAAGAAAACAAATCATTTCTTGATAAAAAAGTGACCAAAAGACATAAACAGGCACTTCTCAGATAAAGAAACCAAAACTATCTTTAATAAAGTGAAAAATGTTCCAAATCAACTATTGATTAGAGAAATTAAAACAACTCTGAAGTACCAACTCATAATCATCAGACAGGCTAACATGACAAAAAATGGAAAATAATAAATGCTGAAGGGGATGCAGAAGAATTGGGACACTAATACCCTACTGGTGGAGCTGTATTTATTTTTTACTTTATTTACTTTATTTATTTTTTACTACTTTTATTTTATTTTATTTATTTATTACTACCATCTGGAGTGCGATCTGAAACCATGGCCAAAGTACCGTAAAACTGTGCACACCCTTGTTCCAGAAATATCACTACTAGGTTTGTATCCCAAACAGATTAAAAATAGGGAAAAAGAACCTACCCATACAAAACATGTTTATAGCAACTTTGTTGTGGTGTTAAAGAACTGGAAACTGAAGGGATGTCCATCAGTTGGGGAATGACTGAACAACTTGTATATGCTTATAATGTGTCATGAGAAATGACAAATCAGATGATCACAAGGAAACCTCAAAAGATTTATATGAAGTGATGCAAGTGAATTAGCAGAACAAGGAGGATGTTCTATACAGCAACAACAGGAATAATGTATGTTGATGAAATATTAATTCCTTATTTCCTCCATGAATTTGTCTCCTATGTAAGCAATATGTAAACATTGTCTTGTTTCACAACGCGATAATCATAGAAATATATATTATACATTAATATATGTAGAACCTGTATCATATTATTACTTGATTTTTTAGGGAGGGACAGAAAGAACATGGATTGCAAAATATTGGAAATGTATATTAAAAATTGTATTGACATATAATCTGAAAAAAATAAAAATTTACAAATTTTTAAAAGAGTCTGTTGATCTAACAAAGGGATCAAAGTGATCCATGATGTTAAAAAAAGTCTACTTTACAATATATCATTAGGAGCCCAGTATATTCCATCCATTGAAAAAATGCTAAATAAAAAAAAATACACATTGAATGTAGAAATATCAGGATGGCTTTAAGTTGGCAAAAAACTTAAAATGCTGATTCTCTTTCTTACTCCCTCTCAAGCAGGAACAGTATATAAGCAGATGATAATAGAGAGACAGTGTTGCATAGTAGAGGCCAGCCTTGGAGTCAGGCAGGTCTTGGTTTGAGTCTTACTCCTGATAGATAATATATCGTTTTTTTTAACATTATTTTATTTGGTCCTTTCCAAACATTATTCATTGGAAACAAGAATCATTTTCTTTTCCTCCCCCACCCCTCCCACCACCTCTCCCATAGCCGACCCATGATTCCACTGGGTATCACATGTGTTCTTGACTCGAACCCATTTCCATGTTGTTGGTATTTGCATTAGAGTGTTCATTTAGAGTCTCTCCTCAGTCATATCCCCTCCACCCCTGTAGTCAAGCACTTGCTTTTCCTCGATGATTTACACTCATAGTTGTGTGGATAGTGATTTTAGATCCCTGCAGGTTGTTCGGGGACATTGCATTGTCCCTAATGGAGAAGTCCATTACTTCCAATTGTACCACAGTGTATCAGTCTCTGTGTTCAATGTTCTCCTGGTCTCCTCTGTTTGCTCTGCATCAATTCCTGGAGGTTGTTCCAGTCTCCATGGAATTCCTCCACTTTATTATTCCTTTAGGCGCAATAGTATTCCATCACCAACATATACCACAATTTGTTCAGCCATTCCCCAATTGAGGGGCATCCCCTCATTTTCCAATTTTTGGCCACCACAAAGAGCGCAGCTATGAATATTCTTGTACAAGTCTTTTTCCTTATTATCTCTTTGGGGTACAAACCCAGCAATGCTTTGGCTGAATCAAAGGGCAGACAGACCTTTGACCCCCTTTGGGCATAGTTCCAAATTGCCCTCCAGAATGGTTGGATCAATTCACAACTCCACCAGCAATGAATTAATGTCCCTAATTAGCCACATTCCCTCCAGCATTCATTACTTTCCTTTGCTATCATGTTAGCTAATCTGGTAGGTGTGAGATGATATCTCAGAGTTGTTCTGATTTGCATCTCTCTGATTATAAGAGATTTAAAACACTTTTTCATGTGCTTATTAATAGTTTTGATTTCTATAACTGAAAACTTCCTGTTAATGTCCCATGCCCATTTATAAATCAGAGAATGGCTTATACAATTGAGAATAGATTTTTTTGTACAATTGATTTAGTTCTTTGTAAATTTGAGTAATTAAACCTTTGTCAGATATTTTTGTTATGAAGATTTACTAAACACTTGACATATGCTGCAGAGTCTTCTATAAGCCTTGAGTATAAAAAGAAAAGTAAAAATAAAAAAAATATTTCCTTCCTTCAAGGATTACAGCAATGAGGGACTCATAAATGTAAGTAAATAGGTACATACAAAAGGAGAAGGAAGGTGATTTTAAATGGGAAGTTTTTAAGTTGACTAAGGAGATTAGTGAAAGACTTATTGTATCATTTTAGTTGAATCTTGAAATAAACCAAGTATATCAAAAGGCAGAGGTAAGGAGGGAGAACATGTAGGATAGAAAGTATGAAGTAAAAGAGATGGAATAGAGTATCCTCTGTAAGGAAAACGAAGAATTCAGTTTCCATGGGATTATTGCATATATGGAGAGGGAACACAAAATTGGAAACATCAACTTCTTTCCAATATATTGGATATTGTCAGCTTGAAAAAAAAAACAGAACCACCAAAGTTGGTGGTTATAATAGGACACACCTATAATAAAGACAACAGAGACAAAGCTCAGATGGTCATCCCACAACACCACTATTCTGGAATCTCTGGGAACATTGTCTCTGTGAAGGATACCAATCATGGAAATTTCCACCAAACTAAAGAACTTGAGGGTTTTAGTTATAACTTACCTTATTTTTAGATATAATCCCATTCTTTTTAATTTACTCCCTTCCTTCTTTTCCTGTTTAACCCTTTTTAATACTCTAACACTGATAAAGTGCTTAAATATCTCAAGTACCTTAAGAATCTTGAGTAAGTACCTTAAGTATATCAAGTATTATGAATGACTTTAGTATCTTACTTATGACCTTCCCACATGGGAATGTAAACAATTTAACCAAATCAAAACCTTTAAACTTTCAGTTTTTTGTTTATCTTTTTATGCTTCTCTTAAATATTGAATTTGATCATCAATTTTTTTTAAGCTCTGGGTTTGTTTATTTGTTGTTGTTAGGAAGCCTGGAAGTCCTCTATTTCATTAAATATCAATATTTCCCCTTAAGGATTATGCTCAATTTCAATGAATGTGTAATTTTTGGTTGTAATGCTAGATCTTTGCATTTTAGAATTTCAGCTCTTCAATGTAGAAGCTGCCAGAAATGTTGCTTCACAATATTTGGATTTTTTCTTTCTCATTTTTCCAGTACTTTTCTCTTGTCCTGGGAGTTCTAGAATTTGGCTATAATAGTCTTGGATTTTTTTATTTGGGAATTTTTTTTTTGGTAGATGATAGGTAGATTTCTTTCCATTTCTGTTTTCCCTACTTGTTCAAGAATATCAGGGTAGTTTCTCCTGATTTCTTATAATATGGTTTCCAGTCTTTTTTGATAATGACTTTTAGATATTTTGATGATTCCTAGATTATCTTTCCTGGAACTAATTCACAGTTCAGTAATTTTTTTCAATGAGGTATTTTAGATTTTTTTCAATTTTTAAAAATTCTTTTGATTTTTTCTTATTGTTTCTTTATGTCTTATAGATTTAGAACCACCATTTACCAACTTCTAATTTTAGAAAGTTATTTCCTTCTTTTAACATTTGTGCTTCCTTTTTAATTTGGCCAATTCTACTCTTTAAAACATTGTTTTGGGGGCAGCTGGGTAGTTCAGTGGATTGAGAGCCAGGTCTAGAGAAGGGAGGTCCTGGGTTCAAATCTGGCCTCAGACACTTCCCAGCTGTGTGACCCTGGGCAAGTCACTTGACCCCCATTGCCTAGCCCTTACCACTCTTCTGCCTTGGAGCCAATATACAGTATTGACTCCAAGACAGAAGGTAAGGGTTTAAAAAAAATAAAACAAACAAACAAAAAAAACCATTGTTTTCTTCAGTTTCTTTTATTTTTCTCTTTCTTTCCTTCTTTCCTTCTTTCTTTCCTTCCTTCTTTCCTTCCTTCCTTCTTTCTTTCTTTCTCTCTCTCTCTTCCTTCCTTCCTTCCTTCCTTCCTTCCTTCCTTCCTTCCTTCCTTCCTTCCTCCCTCCCTCCCTCCCTCCCTTCCTTCCTTCCTTCCTTCCTCCCTCCCTCCCTCCCTTCCTTCCTTCCTTCCTTCCTTCCTTCCTTCCTTCCTCACTCACTCCCTCCCTCCCTCCCTCCCTCCCTTCCTTTCTTCCTTCCTTCCTTCCTTTCTTCCTTCCTTCCTTTCTTCCTTCCTCCCTCCCTCCCTCCTTTCCTCCCTTCCTCCCTCCCTCCCTCCCTCCCTTCCTTCCTTCCTTCCTTCCTTTCTTTCTTTCAAAGAGAAGCACCATTTCCATTTAGCCACTTCTACTTTCCAGGCAGTTGATTTCTTCAGTGAATTTTCCCAAGTTATTGACTCTTTCTGTCAATTGTTTTAATATTTGATTTTTTAAAAACTTCTTTTCAACTTTTTTCAGGGGTACCTTTGGGGCCTGACATCTTTTCACTCTATTATTTGAGGCTTTATATGTTCCATTTTTGGCACTGCCTTCTACTGAGTTAGTATTTTTATCTTTCCTGTCACTGAAATATCTTTCTCTGGTCAAGTTTTTTTTTTTTTTAATTTGCCTTTTGCTAGTTTTTCTGGTTTTCTTTTTCATGACCTTACATATCTATTGAGGCTCTACTTTGCTTCAAGATTAGAGAGAGCATTTTACCAAACTTTCAGAGTAATCTTTTCTGGAACCTGGAGTATATGCCACTGCTTTTGAGTCCCATACTGTGACTTTCAAAGAGGTGACCCCACTAACCTACTGTGGGGTGGCTTTAAGCTATTTTTTTCCTAACTAGATTCTACTTCTTTTACTTCCAGTTCTCCCAATTGTCTTGTGAGCTGAGATGGTCATCAACTTGCCTCTTCATTGCCCCAGGACATGTGGAAGTTCATTGGGCTCTTCCCCATGTTGTGGTGTAATTGTTCTGGGACAAGTGGTTTAGGCTGAGCAAATCTCTCACTCTGCTGCTTTGATACCCTGTTCTGTGTGGAAATGTGTTGGGTAAGGCCTTGGGTCCATCCAGTTTGTTGGCTCTGGGCCTATAAGAGCACACTGGGTTGCTTTGAGTTTCACCATTTCCCCCATATGCCACATTCCTTGGACTACTCTCCCTTCCCACCCCAGTAACACATGTCCCTCCTACTTCCCTTTCTTTTGAGGTGATTTGCTTTCTTTTGTGTGTGTGCTATGTTTGGACAAATAGAACACCCTTTAGTCTGCCTTCTTAGGTCCCACTCCCTAAATATTTTAGCCATTCTCTAACTTTTCTTTACCTTTCCAAAACTCCTTTACCCATTTTTTACCTTCCCCGAACTCATTTAGCATTTTATAATAAATGGAACTACACAGTTTTTATATAACTGGAAAAATCAAATGTGTGTGTTAGTCTCATTTTCCTAAATAGATTTTAAATGATTTAAAGATGCAAACCTGGCCCAATACATTGAAAAACATGCATTTTGTAAAATTGCATTACAAATGACAATCACATTGTACCATAGGTATTATAGTCCCTAACAATGGCAGATCTGATATTCCTACCACTAACTTTTTTTTCTTTTGAATTTGAAAATCTACAAAAGATTTCTAGAGTTAGAGCCAAGATGGTAGTGTAGAGGAAGTACTAATCTGAATTATCCTAACATTCCCCTCCAATTTAAAATTAAGATTTAAGTTGAATTCTGGAGCAGCACAGTCACCAAAAGGCCTGAGTGAGACATACTTCTTTCTAAGGAGATTGGAAAGTAAGACCAGTGACATAAAGGTAGCAGTTTTTGTGGAGATCATATAGATGAAATATCATAGACTGCTTGTGATAAATCAGCAGGAAGTTTGGGACCTTGTAAGCCAAAGACAATAAGTGAACCTGTAAACTGGTTAGAAAACATTAGAGGGAACTTCTATGCAAGAACTGAATATAGAATTGGACCCTCGCAAATTCACTTCTGAGTAAGAGCTCAAAGAAAGAAAAGAGTACTTCTGGTCAAGACTGAGCAGAGGTCCTAAAGAAAAATACCACTTTCAACCACAAGAGATCAGTGACTCAAACTAGCAGTATCAATTTTGATCTAAAGGAATTAGGGGCACTTTCTTGGGTAAAGACCAAAGGAAAGATGATGAGAATAGTGACCATATCTTATCCCAGATCATACTACCTTGAAGAAAACAAAATGTTCCAAACCCCAGAACTAGCTGTGACATCACTGAAATTTAGGGAAATGTCCTTCCCTCCTCACTCCAGAAAAAGAACTCAATTTAATATAAAGTTAACAATCAAAAAGTAGGATGGAAAAATGAGCCAACAACAACAAAATCTGATAAAATCTATAATGACAGGGAACATAAGGACAAAATCCCAAAGAAGTTTATGATATCAAAATAAGCCAAAAGGAATGACTGAAAGAAAATAATGTAAATTGGAAAGAAGAGCAAGAAGAATTCTGGAAGAATGAAAAAATATTCAAAGTCAAATAAACATGGTAGAAGAAAAGTTAAGCAGATAAATAAAAGCAAAGGAAGAAAATTATAGAAATACAATTAATATCTTCATAAAATAAGAACAAATTCTAAAGAAAATAACACTTTAAAAAGAATTTGTCAAGTAGAAAAAGAGGAAAATATATCATTATTGAAAAAAAGTCCTTCAAAAGCAGAAGTTGCAAGAAAAAAAAAAACACATAAAAGTTCCCTGAAGAAAATCATTTCGTGAAAGTTAGAATTGGATAGGTAGAAGCTGATTCAAGCAGACATCAAGAAACTATAAAACAGAGGAAAGATAAATGGCTATCAGTGGATGGAGAGCCTGTCCCTGAGGTGGGGGACTGGGGTACAAATCTGATCTCAGACATTTTGCTATCTATGTGTCATTGAGCAAGTCATCTAAGGTCCATTGCCTATCCCTTATAATTCTTCTGCCTTAAAACCAATTTGTAATATTGATTTTCAGACAAAAACTAAGGGTTTTTAAAAAGAAGGAAATATTTTTTAAAAAGATTGAACTAAAGAAAATAATCAAAATTGCATCAGAAGAACAATTGACCCAGTGGAATTGTGTGTAGGCCATGGGAATGGGTGGGGGGAGGGATAAGAGGGACAGAATACCATTCTTGTAACCAAGGAATAATGTTCAAAATTGACTAAATAAAATTAAAAAAAAAAAACAATTGACCTAGAAAATAAATCAAGGAAAGATGATTTAAGAATTATTGAACTATCTAACAGCCATGACCAAAAAAAGGATCTAGATGTTATATTTCAAGAAATTGTCAAAGAATCTTGCCACAATATTCTAAAACCAGAGGGTAAAATAGAAATTGAAAGAATATACCATTTACCAACTGAAAGAGTTCCTAAAATGAAAAAAAATCAGGAATATTCTACTCAAATTCCAGAGCCCATAGGTTCAAAAATATTCCAGGTAGCCAAAAATAAGCCATATCAGTATTATGGAGCCACAGTCAAGATTACAAAAGTAATAGCAACTATATCATTAAAGGATCAGAGGCCTTAGAAAATTACATTCCAGAAGGAAAAAGATCTAGTATTTTAACCATGAATACCCTCCTCTTCAGAACTGAGTATTCCCCACAAGACCTAGTATGATATTACACATATAATAGTCATTCTTTTTTTTAACCCTTACCTTTCACCTTAGAATCAATATTAGTTCCAAGGCAGAAGAGGAGTAATGACTAGACAAGGGGTGTTAAGTGACTTGCCCAGTGTCACACAACTAGGAAGTGTCTGAGATCAGATTTGAACCTAAGATCTCCTGTATCTCTAGTCCTGGCTCTTACCAACCCAGTTGGCCCTACTTTCACACCTCTTGAGGAAGAGACCAACTCTGAATAAAATATATGACATTCCAACACAAGATTCAAAGAATTCTAAAAAATAAACATGAAAGAAAAATCATAAGAGTCTCAATAAGAATAAACACTTTACATTTCTAGATAGGAAGATGTAGCCAAAGATAAAGATGAAGCATAGAATCCTTAGATGTTTTTTATCACTATTAAAGAAAATATTAGGGTTCTACTTAAATACAGGGAATGGTGGTGAGATTGTTATGTTGGGATGATCTGAAAATGGATTGGGAGAGAAAGGAGGGATACCCTTGGAGAAAACTCTGGAAGGGGGAAATGGGAAAAAAATATGACAACTAAAAGGAGCAAGAAAGAAAAAAAAACTTTTATAGAATTGAAGGGGAGAGTGAGGCAGGGGGAAAGGCAATGCTTAGGCCTTATTCTAATCTATATTGCTTCAAAGAGGGGAAGATATGTATATACATATATATATCCATATCTATATCTGTGTATACATATACATATACACATTAAATGTACATATATATTAAACTGGGTATAAAAATCTATCTTAGTCAACAGGGAAATATGAGGGGAAAGGGATTAAAAAGGGAGAGGAAAGATAAAGAGGACAACTGAAAGAAGTCTATAGAAACTTAAAATATATAAGAAAGAAATAAAAGAAATGGATTGAATTTTAGAAAATTTAGATATGTTTGATCTATAGAGAAAATTGAATGGAAAGAGAAAATATTTTTTTCCCTCAGCAACATGTAAGACATTCACAATAATTGGCCAGGTATTAAGGCATACATAAAAAATACAAGTCACATCCCCCCCCCAAAAAAAACCAGAAATATTCATTGTACCCTTTTTAGAATATGATGCATAAAATTAACTTCAATAAAAGACAGTGGAAGTGTATACTAAACTTTAATTTGAAATAAAATAATTTAATTCTAAATAATGAATGGGTCAAATAACAAATTATAAAAATAATAATTTCATTAATGAGAATAAGACAGCATACCAAAATTTTTGGGTTACAGGCAAAGTAGTACTCTGGGGAAAATTCATATCTCTAAATGCATACATTAATACAAGAGAAAGAGCAGAGCAATAAATTGTGCAGGTAATTAAAAAACTAGGAAAAGAACAAATTTAAAATCTCGAATTAAAAAGCAAAACAGAATACTTGAAAGTTAAAATAGAGATTAATAAAATTGGAAAAAAAATGAACTTAAAAGAAAACCTGGAACTGGTTTTATAAAATGATCAATGAAAAAGACAAAGACAAACCATTGGTTAATTTAATTTTAAATAGTAAGGAAAACCAAATTATCAGTATCAAAAGTGGATAAAGTAAATTAACCACCATTGAACATGATGTCAAATCAATTAGCTGTAGTTATTTTGTCTAATTATGAGCCAGTAAAATCAATAATCTAAGTGAAATGGATAAAAAATTGCCAAAAATAAACTATACAGATTAAAAGAAAAGGAAACAAAATACTTAAATAACAATGTCCTAAAAAAATGAAATAAAGTAACAATTGAACTCCCTAAAAATCCCAAGAATAGATATATGTAAAAAAGAATTCAACCAAATATTTCAGGAATAATTCATCACTATACTAAATAATCTATTAGAAAAATGGATAATGACAGAGTCTGACAAATATCTCTTATAACATGAACATAATTTTGGTTTTAACAAAGGAGAACTAAAGCAAAGAGGAAAAATGTAGACCAATTTACTTAATGAATAACTAAACACATTTTTTTTAAATAAAAATATAGCAGATTACAGAAATATATCACAAATTTTATATACATACTTCCCCCCAAGTGGGATGTATGCCAATCATTTGGAGCTGTTTTCATAAGAAGATAATATAATTGACCATATAATAACAAAAACAACAAGAATCTTATGATATGTATCACTAGATATTGAACAAGTTTTTGACACAGTCCAACCATTATTCATATTTAAAACAGTGGGAATCAATGGAGTATTTCTTAAAATACTTACTATCTATCTAAAACCAAAAGGAAGCATTGTTCATAATGGCAATATACATGAAGCCTTCTCAATATGATCAGAAGTATAAAAAGTGTAACCAATGTTATTACAACTATCATTCAATATTATTTTAGAAATGCTAGTTAAAGCATAAGACAAGAAAAATAATTTGGAAGAATAAAAAGGGGCAACAAAGAAACAGACCACAGATGACATGATGCTATACTTAGAAAACCTTGGAAATCCATTAAAATAGTTGAAAAAATTGAGACATATAAGTCATCTAAATGGCCATATTTTGTCAAGAAAACCCAATAGGAAAATATAGAAAGAGAAACTCCATTGAAAATAAATGTAGAAACAGAAAATGTTTGGGAGTCTACTATCAAGGCAAACCCAAGAAATTATATAAATGCAATTGCAAAACACTTCTTATACAAAAAAAGATACATTTAAACAATTGGAGAAATATTTATTGCACATGGATAGGTTAAATTAAGATAACTAAACTGGCATTCCTAATTCATTTATGATTTAGTGTAAGAGCAATGAAATTACCAAAGAATTATTTTATGGAGCTGGAAAAATAATAAAATTAACCTGGAAGGACAAAAGGTCAAGAAAATTAAAGAAATCAATGAAAGCAATGTGAATTAAGGCTACCTTAATGTATCAGATTTCAAACTAAATCATGAAACAGAAATAATCAAAGCAACCTGGTACTGGGTAAGAAATAGAATGATGAGTTAGTGAAAAGGGTGAGGTACAGAATATAGAATAGAAAATTACCATATTAATCTAGTGTTTTGATAAACACAAATACCCAAGCCTTTGCAGTAAAAACCCAAAGTTTGACAAAAATTCTGAGAAAACTGGAAATTAATTTGGAAGAAACTAGAGATTCACCGACATCTTCTACCATAAACCAAGAAAAAGTCAAAATAGATAAATTATTTAGACATAAATGACAGTATAATAAGTAAATTAGTGAAGCATAGAGCTACACACCTGTCAGATCCATAGAAAAGGCAAAAAGTTTATGATCAACCAAGAGATAAGATCAGAAGAAATAAAATTATTAATTACAATTATCCCAAAGAGATGCAAGAGTTGAGAAAAGAACCTATTAGCCCCAAAATATTTGTAGTAGCAATTTTTATAGTGCCTTTTGTGCTATAAAAAATGATGAGCAAAAAAATTTCAGTAAAACCTTTGAAGTCTCAAATGAACCAATACAGAGTCAAGTGAATAGAACCAGGAGAACATAGTGCATAGCAATAGCAATATTGTAGGAAGAATCAGTGATTGTTCTAATCAAGACAACTAAGACAATTCTAAAGAAACCATGCTTTAAAATGCTATCCACCTCCTGAGAGAGAACTGATGAACTTGTGAGTGAAGATGGGATCATGTTTTTTACTTTTGTTTCTTCTTATCTCCATGTGTTTTTGTGTTTTCATTTGCAACATGGCTAAATATGGAATATATTTCACATGACTTCACATGTATAATAAATATATTTCTTAGCTTCTCAATGGGTGGTAGAAGGGTAGAAAATCAAGAAAGAACTAGGAACTAAATATTTTAAAATTATGTTAAAATATTTTATGTTTGTCTAATATTTAAATAAATAAATGAAATATATTATTTAAATAATCAATGAATATTTAAATACTCAAAAGATGGATAAAGTTTTTAAGCTAACCTGTCTTATGAAGTTTAAAAAAGGGAAAGATCCAGTTTTAAAAGATAGTAACAAAATTGTTTTCTTCTATAATCTTGCTTTCCTTACTTACTTTAATTGATTTTATCCTTTATATTACTAAATATTTCATTGTAGGAGTAGGAACTTCTTCATTTTTTATATTATTTTTACCTTTGTTTTCTCTTCCCAGATAACTAAGAGGTAAGCATTAACCCAGGGAAAGTAATGAGGGGCCTTTTCTAATTCTCTGTGCATAATTATTATTATTTCCTTCTTATTTTCAAAGATTTCATAAAAACCACTGCCTTCTAGATCTCTTATCTTACTTGGCACATAGGAAAAATAATTCTGCCCTTTGCCAAAAGTTGATACCTCATTTGATGACCTCACTTACCCTTCACAGAGCCTGATATTGCCAGTGATTTTATACTTTGGTCGTTGAGGTTATTCTCATTCATATGAAATATTGACTTGTTTTTAGTGGATGATGTGGGAGTGGGGTGATAAGAGCTTCTCATTTGCAAAATGAAATAGTCTACTCTTCCTGTTAGAAATTCAGTTTTCACAGCCATATCAACTTCATTCCTCTGAGTTCACATCCTGAAAGACTGGCATTAGCACCAAGAAAAAGGTGTGAATTTCCTCAATTTATCTTAATGAGGTGCTAAACTCTACTTTTAATTATGACTACCATTGAAATGTCAAACTCCTGTGACATGAATATGTGTCTAACATACTTTAGCAGAGTAAATCCTTTGTAGTGAGGTATTTACATGATCCTCAGCTCAAATTTATTACATTCTGATAGTGTGAGTTCGGGATTTTGCAGGGTATTGAGGAATTTTGTGGGTTTCCTATAAAACTTCTTATATTCCTTGCAGAACACCTGGTAGTAAATTCCAGCCCTTTGACTTCCTATTTTCATCTGATGTTGAGTTGTTAATATGAAATATTTTATGCTGAAAGCTACTTATAACCTTCTAATTAGTAGTGGAGGAAATGAGATTAAGAGATGGAAGTGGTAAAGTAGGGAACCATTGAGGAACTATAGTGGAGGAAATTTATAATAGTATAACTTGGGAAAATATGTGTGTTCCTTATCCTACCTAAATAATTACCATCTGCTCATATTACTCCTTTGGTGAGTTGTGTTTCAAGTATCCCCTTTCATGAGACTCTACAGTTTTGAAGGGGAAAAAAAGGGGAGTTGTGCTGGAAGGAGAAGAGGAATTAATATTCCTTACTGCCTTTTTTATTTCTTCTACCCATTTCCCCCCAAATACTAATGACTTAAGACTTTTGCCATTACTTCTCTAATGCTGCTCATGATTGTACAATTATTATTATTATTATTATTATTATTATTATTGATAAAAGGCTCAAATGTAGCAAGAATGAGAGAATCCTTGACTTCCATGTGGAAATTATTTTTCTCTACTTAAAATATGCTACCCAAACAATGATGTTGAGAAAAATTGCTATGAAATATGTCATTCATCAGAGAGACAGATTGAGCCTACTGTAGTTTTAGCTAGCTTCAAACTCATTATTGTTACTTTAGAAATAAAACCAAGAATGAAGTTCAGTTAAATAAAAAAATTGATTACATATATAAATAATTTTATGTCACAGTTTATATCAACCTATATAGCATTACTGAAAAATGCATGGAACAACTTCATCACACAAGGGAATACTCTCCCTCAATTTAAATTATCATTTAGTCTCAATAATCAAAAAATTCTCCTCCGAGATCTACTTCTGACTTTCACTGGACTTTAAAAACTGTTCCCTCTACTACTGACTAATCCTAGAAATTCACTCAATTACTGCTGCCTCCTCTCTTTAGAATAGCCTACTACCCCCACAACCCAGTCATAATGAAATATTCTTCCACAAGGCCTCCCTGCCTCCTTGGTGAATTCCTCCAAAAGTCTCCATTTTATCCAGAAGTTAATGCTCTTCTGTCTTTCTTTTCCTCTTGGACCTATTTCAGATTTTCTTTGGACTTCAAAACCATACCTCCACTGATTAGCTATGTGAATTTTGGCAAGTCACTGGGATCTTTGGGTTTATCATAGACTGTCTTGCTGAGGTCACTTACCCCAAGTCTATTCCACTGATCCTCCCTTCTGACTCTTAGACAGTACCATATTCTTTTGAAGAACATTACTTTATAGTATAGTTTGAGATCTGGTACTGCTAGGCCACCTTCCTTCATGTTTATTTTTTCATCATTTCCCTACATATCCTTGACCTTTTGTTCTTCCAAATAAACTTTGTTATTTTTTTTCTAATTCAGGTAAAAAAAAAAGTTTTTTGGTACTTTGATGAGTATGGCACTAAATATGTAAATAAATTTAGGTAGGGTTGTCATTTATTTATTATGTTAACTCATCCTACCCATGGGCAATTAATATTTTTTTTCCAATTATTTAGTTCTAGTTTTAATTGTGTGGAAAGTGTTTTGTAGATGTGTTCATATAGTTCCTTTGTTTGTTTTGCAGATAGATTCCTAAATATTTTATATTGTCTAGGGCGGCGGTTCTCAACCTCTCAATTTGTAGCAATTAGAATACATAATGCATATTAGATATTTACATTCTGAATCATAACTGTAGCAAAATTACAGTTTTGAAGTAGCCACCAAAATAATTTTTTGGTTTGGGGTCACTGCAACTTGAGGAACTGTATTGTGGGGTCATGGCATTAGAAAGGTTGAGAACCACTGGTCTAGGGTGATTTTAAATTGAATTTCTCTTTCTAAATCTTGCTGCAGAGATGTGTTGGAAATATATAGAAATGCTGATGACTTGTGGGTTTATTTTGTATCCTGCAAATTTGCTAAAGTTGTTGATTATTTCCACTATCTTTTAGTTGATTTTTCTAGGATGTTTTAAGTAGACCATCAACTCATCTGCAAAGAGTTATAGCTTGGTCTCCTCATTGCCTATTTAATAATTTTAATTTATTTTTCTTCTTTAATTTCTACTGCTAGTATTTCTAGTATAATGTTAAATAATAGAGGTGATAATGGGCATCCTCGTTTAACTCCTGATCTCATAGGGAATGTTTCTAGTTTATCCCCATTGCACATGATGTTTGCTGATGATTTTAGATATATACTGTTTATTATTTTTAGGAACAACCCTTCTATTCCTATGATTTCTAAAATTTTCAGAAGTAATGAGTATTGTATTTTGTCAAAGACTATTTCTAAATCTATTGAGATAATCATTTTATTTTTGTTGGTTTGCTTGTTGTTATGGTCAATTATGCAGATGGTTTTCCTAATATTGAACCATTCTTGCATTCCTGGTATAAATCCCAACTGATCATAATGAATAACCCTCATGATCACTTGCTGGAGTCTTTTTGTGAGTATTATATTTAAGATTTTTGCACATATGTTCATTAGGGAGATTGGTCTGTAGTTTTCTTTCTCCATTTTTGACCTGTCTGTCTTTGGAATCAGAACCATATTTATGTCATAAAAGGAATTTGGTTGAACTCCTTCTCTGCTTATTCTGTAAAATAGTTTGTATAATATTGGGATTCACTGTTTTTTGAATGTTTGATGGAATCCATTGTGAAACCATCCAGTACTGGGGATTTTTTAAGGAGTTCTCTGATGGCTTGTTCAATTTCCTTTTCTGATATGGGGTTGTTTAGGTATTTTATTTCTTCTTTGCTTAATCTAGACAATTTATATTTTTGTAAATATACATCCATATCACCTAGATTGCCATATTTGATGCCATATAATTGGGCATAAAATTTTTAATGATTATCTTAATTTCCTCTTCATTGGAGGTGAAGTCTCCATTTTCATCTTTGATACTGTTAATTTGATTTTCTTCTTTCCTTTTTTAAAATTAGATTGATTACTACTTTGTCTATTTTGTTTCTTTTTTCAGAATACCAACTTCTAGTCTTATTTATTAATTCAATATTTCTTTTACTTTTACTAATTTCTCCTTAAATTTTTACAATATCCAATTTAGTCTTCATTTGAGGATTTTTAATTTGTTCACTTTCTAGTTTTTTTTAATTGCATGACCAATTCAACAACCTCTACCCTCCCAAATTTGTTCATATATGAACTCAAGGATAGAAATTTCCCCCCAAGTACTGCTTTGGCTGCATCCCATAGATTTTGAAAGAATGTCTCATCATTGTCATTTTCTTCAAGGAAATTATTATTCCTATGACTTGTTCTTTAAACAATTTTGGAGAACCATTATTCAATTTCCAATTATTTTTTTATTTGTCTCTCCATGTACTCTTGCACTAATTATTTATTCTTATTAATTATTATTTTTATTGCATTATGATCTGAGAAGTTTGCATTTATTATTACTGCTCTTTTTTTAAACATTATTTTATTAGGTCATTTCTGAACATTATTCATTGGAGACAAAGATCATTTTCTTTTCTTCCCTCCCCACCCATCCCATAGCCGATGCATGATTCCACTAGGTATCACATGTGTTCTTGATTCGAACCCATTTCCATGTTGTGGGTATTTGCATTAGAGTGTTCATTTAGAGTCTCTCCTCAGACATGTCCCCTCAACCTCTGTAGCCAAGCAGTTGCTTTTCCTCCGTGTTTTTACTCCCACAGTTTGTCCTTTGCTTATGGATAGTGTTTTTTCTCCTAGATCAGCAGATTGTTTAGGGACATTGCATTGACATTAATTGAGAAGTCCATTATGTTCGATTGTACCACAGTGTATCAGTCTCTGTGTACAATGTTTTTCTGGTTCTGCTCCTTTCGCTCTGCATCACTTCCTGGAGGTTGTTCCAGTCTCCATGGAATTCCTCCACTTTATTATTCCTTTTAGCACAATAGTATTCCATCACCAACATATATCACAATATGTTCAGCCATTCTCCAATTGAAGGGAATCACCTCATTTTCCAATTTTTGGCCACCACAAAGAGTGCAGCTATGAATATTCTTTTACAAGTCTTTTACTTTATTATCTCTTTGGGTACAAACCCAGCAGTGCTATGGCTGGATCAAAGGGCAGACACTATTTTGTCACCTTTTGGGCATAGTTCCAAATTGCCCTCCAGAATGGTTGGATCAGTTAACAACTCCACCAGCAGTGAATTAATGTTCCTACTTTGCCACATCCCCTCCAGCATTTATTACTTTCCTTTGCAGTCATGTTAGCCAATCTGCTTGGTGTGAGGTGATACCTCAGAGTTGCTTTGATTTGCATCTCTCTGATCATAAGAGATTTAGAACATTTTTTCATGTGCCTATTAATAGTTCTGATTTCTTTATCTGAAAACTGCTTATTCATATAGCTTGCCAATTTATCAACTAGAGAATGATTTATTTTTTATAGAATTGATTTAGTTCTTTGTGAATTTGAGTAATTAACACTTTGAGGTTTTTTAATGAAGATTGTTTCCCAATTTGTGGCTTCACTTCCAATTTTGGTTACATTGGTTTTGTTTGTACAAAAACTTTTTAATTTGATGTAATCAAAATTATTTATTTTACATTTTGTGACTCTTTCTAAGTCTTGTTTGGTTTTAAAATCTTTCCCTTCTGAAAGGTCTGACATGTATACTATTCTGTGTTTGCCTCATTTACTTATAGTTTCCTGTTTTATGTTCAAGTCATTCACCCATTTTGAATTTATCTTGGTGTAGGGTGTGAGGTGTTGTCCAAACCTAATCTCTCCCACACTGTCCTCCAATTTTCCCAGCAGTTTTTATGAAATAGTGGATTTTTGTCTCAAAAGCTGGGATCTTTGGGTTTATCATATTGCTTAGATTACTTACCCCGAGTCTATTCCACTGATCCTCCTTACCGATTAAAAAGTGTTTAATGACCGCTGCTTTATAATATAGTTTGAGATCTGGGACTGCAAGACCATCTTCCTTTGTATTTTTTTTCATTATTTCCCTGGATATTATTGATCTTTTGTTTTTCCAAATGAACTTTGTTATATTTTTTTCTAATCAGTAAAAAAAAAAACAATTTGGAAGTTCAATGGGTATGGCACTAAATAGATAAATAAGTTTGGGTAGGATGGTCATTTTTATTACATTGGCTCATCCTATCCATGAGCAGTTAATGTTTTTCCAATTGCTCAAGTCTATTTTTACTTGTGTGGAGAGTGTTTTGTAGTTGTGTTCATATAGTTCCTGTGTTTGTCTCAGGAGATAGATTCCTTGGTATTTTATTTTCTCTAAGGTGATTTTGAATGGGATTTCTCTTTCTAGTTTTTGCTGCTGAGCTGTATTGGAGATTATATATAGAAAAGCTGATGACTTATGTGGGTTTATTTTGTATCCTGCAACTTTGCTAAAGTTGTTGATTATTTCAATTAGCTTTTTGGTTGAATCTCTAGGATTCTTTAAGTAGACCATTATGTCATCTGCAAAGAGTGATAACTTGGTTTCTTCTTTACCTATTTTAATGCCTTCAATTTCTTTTTCTTCTCTAATTGCTACTGCTAGTGTTTCTAGTACAATGTCAAATAGTAGAGGTGATAATGGGCATCCTTGTTTCACTCCTGATCTTATTGGGAATGCATCTAGTTTATCCCTATTGCAGATCATATTAGCTGATTGTTTTAGATATATACTGTTTATTATTTTTAGGAACAACCCTTCTATTCCTATGCTTTCTAGTGTTTTTAATAGGAATGGGTGTTGTATTTTATCAAGGCTTTTTCTGTGTCTATTGAGATAATCTTGTGGTTCTTGTTGGTTTGTTTGTTGATGTGGTCAATTATGTGAATGGTTTTCCTAATATTGAACCAGCCCTTGCATCCCTGGTATAAATCCTACTTGATCATGGTGGATGACCCTCCTGATTACTTACTGGAGTCTTTTTGCTAGTATCCTATTAAAATTTTTGCATCTATATTCATTAGGGAGATTGGTCTATAGTTTTCTTTCTCTGTTTTTGACCTGCCTGGTTTTAGAATCAGTACCATGTTTGTGTCATAAAAGGAGTTTGGTAGAACTCCCTCTTTGCTTATTATGTCAAATAGTTTGTATAGTATTGGGATTAACTGTTCTCTGAATGTTTGATAGAATTCACTGGTGAATCCATCAGGCCCTGGTGATTTTTTCTTAGGAAGTTCTTTGATGGCCTGTTGGATTTCATTTTCCCATATGGGATTATTTAAGAATTTTATTTATTCTTCTGTTAGTGTAGGCAGTTTGTATTTTTCTATATATTCATCCATATCGCTTAGATTGCTGTATTTATTGCCATATAATTGGGCAAAGTAATTTCTAATGATTGCCTTAATTTCCTCTTCATTGGAGGTGATGTCCCCCTTTTCATCTTTGATGCTGTTTATTTGCTTTTTTACTTTCCTTTTTTTAATTAGATTGACCAGTACTTTGTCTATTTTGTTTGTTTTTTCAAAGTACCAGCTTCTTGTCTTATTCATTAAATCAATAGTTCTATCACTTTCGATTTTATCAATTTGTCCCTTAATTTTTAGGATTTCTAGTTTGGTTTTCTGCTGGGGTTTTTTAATTTGATCACTTTCAAGTTTTTTTATTTGCATTTCCAATTGATTGATCTCTGCTCTCCCTTGTTTGTTAATATATGCACTCAGGGATATGAATTTACCTCTGATTGCTGCTTTGGCTTTATCCCAAAGGGTTTGAAATGATGTCTTTCCATTGTCATTTTCCTCGATGAAATTATTAATTGTTTCTATGATTTCTTCTCTAACTAAACAATTTTGGAGTATCGTATTATTTAATTTCCAATTAGTTTTTGATTTGGTTTTCCATGTACCAGTACTGATCATTATTTTTATTGCCTTGGAATCTGAAAAGGCTACATTTATTATTTCTGCTTTTCTGCATTTGTGTGCCATGTTTCTGTGACCTAATGTATGGTCAATCTTTGTGAATGTGCCATGTGGTGCTGAGAAGAAGGTGTATTCCTTTTTATCCCTATTTATTTTTCTCCATATGTCTATTAATTCTAATTTTTCTAAGATTTCAATCACTTCCTTTACCTCTTTCTTATTTATTTTTTGATTTGTTTTATCTAAATTTGATAATGGTTGGTTCAAGTCTCCCATTAATTTGGTTTTACTGTCTATTTCTTCCTTCAATTCTCCTAGTTTCTCCATTAGAAATTTGATTGCTACATTATTTGGTGCATACATGTTGATTAGTGATATTTCCTCATTATCTAAAGTCCCTTTTAACAAAATATAATTACCTTCCCTATCCGTTTTGATCAGGTCTCTTTTTGCTTTAGCTTTATGAGATATCATGATTGCCACTCCTGCCTTCTTTCTGTCAGTTGAGGCCCAAAAGATCTTACTCCATCCTTTAATTCTGACCTTGTGGGTGTCTACCCACCTTATGTGTGTTTCTTGAAGACAACCTATGGTAGGGTTTTGGATTCTAAATCATTCTGCTATTCGTCTACATTTTATGGGTGAGTTCATCCCATTCATGTTCAAAGTTATGACTGTCACATGTGGACTCCCTGGCATTTTGATATCCTTCCCTAATTCTGACATTTCTTCTTTAGCTATAATCTTTTAAGTCAGTGATTTACTGTAAATCAGTCCCGCTATACCCCTCCCTTGATCTGTTTCATTTTCTAGTTCCTCCCTTTTTGTTCCCTCCACCTCCTCCTATCACTCCCTTCCTTTTTGTGTTCCCTTACCACCCTACCCCACCCTTGGCTTTCCCTTCTCCCTTCCCTTGTTGGGTAAGATAGAATTCAAGATCCCAATGGATCTGGATGCTCTTCCCTCTCATAGTTGATTTCCCTGACAGTAAGGTTTAAGTAAAAACTCTATTCCTCTCCTTCTTATAGGAGTTTTCTTCCCCTCCCCTTCCGGTGTGAATCTTTGTGTGAGAAAGATTATTCTATTTGGTCTTTCTTTTCCCCCTATTTACACATTACATTTTCCCCACATGTTAATATACATAGATTGATATAAATGTAGTCCTTATAGAGGAGAGTTTGAGGAAAATAAAAAGATAACATTTTTGTCCTTTTCCCTTTCCTTCATATTTACCTTTTCCCGTATTCCATGGTCTTTGTTTTTCGATATTGAACTTTCCACAGAGCTCTGGTCTTTTCTTTGCGAAAACTTGGAAATCTTCTATTTTGTTGAATGCCCATACTTTCTCTTGGAAGTATATAGTCAGTTTTGATGGATAGCTGATTCTTGGTTGAAGGCTGTGAGATTTAAAATGGTTGAGGTCTTAAACTGTAGTGATTAAAATAGTGGAAGATATAAATTGTGATAGATATAAGAGAGGGTGAGTAAATTTGACCGCAGAATTATGTTTCACTACAGTGTCTTGGGTTTAAAATCAAATATAAGGTGGTCGCCAGGGAAATATTCCCAATTATTCAAATACCCAAGTCAATTGGGTTTTATAGAGATTTTAATTAACAATACAATGAGTAATCAAAGAAAGAGAGAGAGAGAAAGGAAAAAGTATGAAGGGCCTCAAGCCAATATGGCCTAGACCTGAGTCTTAAAAGAGAAATCAGTCAGTTTTTTATAACTCATCATAAGATCTGTCTAAGTAAGGATTTCTAATGACACCAGGCCAGCAGCATCTCAGCTGATTTCACCAGCTCCCTCCTCCATCTGAATGTTTCAGAATCAGTCTCCTGAGAATGAGTCTCTCCAATCTGAATGTTTCAGAATGACTTCCCAGCTCTTCCCTGAGCTCTTATTTTTAAGGGCAAAATCTTCTCTGTCACCTCCCCTAAGTCCTTACAACTACCAATCACTGTAGATATTTCTAAAGGACAGCCCATTTTGAATTTACAGCTGAGTAGTTTTGATCTCTTTAGTAAGTCAGAAAAA